>NC_080027.1:13599961-13910722 GCF_030020395.1 Manis pentadactyla | reverse complement strand
GGGTCGCCGCCGTTCCCCCAATCCCCCCAGGAGGCCCGCGCGTCCCCGGGGCCCCGGGCGTCCCCGGGAGAAAGGCATGCCTGTGTAGGTGCAGGACGCGGGGCCGAGCCTCTTAGGGAGCTTCGTTCTCGCTCTCTCCCCGGCATGCTCCACTTGTTTGACCAAAGAGTCCTCCCTGGACCGGACCGAAGCCTGGGAAGGAGGCTACAGGTTGCTTGTCTGCTACACACCCGCTCCCAACCCTCTCCTCACTTCATCCATTTCCAGACTCCCAAGGCATTCGGTCTCGCTGTCCCGGCTGGGCCTGCCCCTCACAACACCTCACGACTGTGCCCAGAGCCTGCATCAATAAACCAGAGCAGTCTGCACCGCTGCGGGCGTGCGCGCTCCGGGGCCGCGCGTGGGGGGGGGAATGCTCGCGCTGGGTCTCCTCGCGGGCAAATCAGGCCTCCCATGACCCCTAGGTCGAGTCCCCCCCGCCCCGGGCACCCACGTCAGTTAAGGCACAGGCTGGGTTGTGTTCGGGCCTGTATCACTCTGCCTGGAGGCTACGGGAGAGGATCCGGCACAGGAATCTGCCAAGATGGGCTGTGCAGGTCTCCAGCCTCAGCACGGCTAGTGGTGGTGGTGGTGGTGGTGGTGGTGTGGCCGAGGTAATAGAGATAATGGCATCTAGTGTGGTGGGTGTAGCTTTAACTCTCCCAGAGCGAGACCCGCGGAGCTATTCCAGAAGGGGACCCCGCCCCTCCCCCTTTCGGGAGCATGACTCCTTCCTCCCCGCCGCGAGGCCTGTGGCGACTGGGTCCGTTGGGGCAGAACCATGGAGGAAAAGCCTTTCAAAGTAAGAACACTTCCCGGACCTCCTCACCCTTTCAGCCCCCTTACTCATCCTAGGTCCAACCTGGGTCCCGCCTCTCCTCTTACCCAGCCTGGGCTCCGGGTAGCTTCCAACAAATCCTGCCGCCGGAGTCCCCGCCCTAGCAGGGCTCGGGATCCCTGCCACCACCCCAACTCTCCGCGACTCTAGGCATCCCTCGTTGTATGTGGCCCACAGGCTTTGGGCCCCAGTGGCTCAGGTAAATCGAGCCTGGAGGACATCCGGAATCTGTGGACCACGGCCTCGCTGTCTCAGTCGCAGCTGAACTTGCCGCTGTCCGATGTCTGCGAGGACTCCCACGTGGAGCGCAGCAGCTTGGGCCACAAGACTCGCCAGTGGTACAACCAGAAGACCGGCCATTACTCAGACGTCGCCTGGGAAAAATCGGTTGCCCGAGACAAGGTCCACTTCAAGCAAGAAAAGCAGGACGACCGCTCCTTGTTGGAGCTGGAGCGGCGCAGAGGCAGCTCCCAGGGAAGCCACTTAGAGGGGGATGACGATTCCAAAACCGACACTGGTCAGTGTGGCCTCACTGGGCTGTGGGAGTCCAAAGGGCAGGGGGCTGGCCAGGACCCCAATTTCTGTTGCTGTAATTTGGGAAACTCTGGGATCCAAATTTCCAGGGTTCCTTGGGAGGGGCGTCTGGGCTAACGTTTCATACTTCAGATTAACCAGACATTCCTGGAACGCCCCCTACCGGGAGGCTTCGTACAAAATCCTGTAGCCATGGCACACCAGGTCCGGGAGAGAAGCGCGAAACTGTTTTAAGGGCCGCGCGGTAGGGCCTGTGGTTTATTGGAATCACCAGTTGAGAAGAGGGAGTTAATTCTTTGTGGATTTGAGCTTGTTCAGGAGGTGCCTGCTTTAGTTCATTCAGTCATTGGTTACAATTTTTAAGTACCTACTTCATCCTGGACACTGGGACTTGTCTCCCTCTTCTGCAACCTCCCCTAGTTTTCAGGGAATTGTAACTATTAACTATATAATAACTGCCAGTTATTGAGCCCTTGCTGTGTGCCTGGCATGGGGTTTCTCTTGCATGATTACCTTAAATATCACAGCCTTCATAAGGAGCCATTCTTATTACCACGTTTTACAGATGAACTCTGGGGAAAGAAACTTTCAGTCATTGGCCCTAAATCTTACACAGTAGGGCAGTCAGAACTGGAACTTTGTGGGTGGGACAATAAAGCCTAGGACAGTAAACCACTGTCCTATATTGTTTCCCCACTAAGGTGGCACATGGCAGAAGGCTACTCCTCCCACCACATGCCTACCCATACATCTCTTGTGCTCCAGGAAAGACCCAGCAGTCTGCAGATGACTGATAACTCTTTTCTCTCCTCCCAGAACTCCGTATCTGGAAGCACACAACCCATCAAGCCTACTGGGAGGAGCAGCATAACAGGGTTGGAGGCACATAGGGAGACTGGGGATTTTGGTGGGGTGGTAGATGGGCAAGTTGGGGGCTGCTGGGGTGAAGAGGTGGGGGTGGTCTGTACGGTGGAGGGGCAGGCCGGTTGGCAGGGGGCCTTGGCTCTCCGGGCTGGAATTAGCAGGTGGGGCATTTTGGCTGTGGGGAGAGCTGAGGTCCCTTTGACATCTAAACCTCTTGCTGCCTCTTTAGCTGCCACTGCCCCTGATGGAACTTATGGAGAATGAAGCTCTAGAAATCCTCACCGAAGCCCTCAGGAGTGAGCCCTACCCCAAGTTCCCACAAGCAACCCTGGGAGATTTTGCAGGGCTTGGGTCCGTGGGAGTGGGGTTTCAGGATCTGGGTGACTTGTCAGATTCCCTTACCATCCACGGATATTCTAGGATCCCCACAGAAGTAAAAAATTGGAGGAATGAGCACAGTGTGACCAGTGGGGAGAGCATGCAATGACTGTCAGGGCCTGGGCCTCCAGCCTTAAGTGATGTGGCTTTTCTAAGACTGTTTCTCCACATGCTCAAGTAGAGATGACAGCCTTTGTGTGGCCTTGGCCCATTCTCCCTGGGTGCTGTGAAAAGCCTTGGATGGTGGATTATTTGGGTAAACTTACCTTCCTTTGGTCCTGCTAATGATATGAAGGGACAAGAGTGGGCTGGCTTTTCGCTTAAGAGTATGTGCTCCAGGAGGTGTCCTCAAAGCTGCCTGCTACCACTACCCTAATTCAGGCCTGCAATATCTTTAACCTTGCCCTCATCCTTCCTAAATCTGAACACACCTCCATCTGTTTGGAGCACAGGTCTATGACCTGACCATGTGAAACAAACAAACCTGGCAGGGGCCAGCACCTTGGAGATCTAAGTTCCCCAAACTAACACAGACCCAAATCCCAAGTACTCCTGCCACCCCAAATCACACGCAATTCCTCGAATTACACATGCAGCACCCACTGCTGGGAGGCTATATGCTCCTGCTTGCTGCCCTGAGCGGAGCTCTGCCCTCCAGGCTACAGGTCAAGCATCGGAGGGGACCACTTCCTGACCAAGGAGTTGCAGCAATACATCGAGAGGCTCAAGAGGCGCCGGAGCAAGAGGTTGCACGTCTCGGTGCACTAAGTGCACCGCTCGGGCTCGAGTGACAGCCCGACTCCAAGCCCCGTCCCTGTCCCATCCCCAAACCCAAAACCGACCCTGTCCACGTGGAATTTGGGCCCTAGAGAAATAAAAGAGTTTGTGAACGGCCCGTGAGTCAGTGCGTGGCTGCCCGCGTGAGGCGGACGCACGCGGCCCCGCCTTTCCCCGTGACCTTCACTCGGTCACCGCAGTGACCTTGAGCGTTCTCCGTTCGGGCCCTATCGGCTCCGCCTTCCCGGGACTCGAAATGCAGGACTTCTGGCATGTTTTAGGTCTTCTCCGTCCCCAAGTTCAACAGCGTCGTGGGGATATTGGGTCTGCTGTCCAAGCGCCGGGATGGTGTTACCTTGAGGGAAGGAGGAGGGAAAGGAAAAACGGCAGCCCCTCTCCCTAGCTTGGGCATGCTGGACTCCGCCCCTCATGCATATGCATACCCACTCGCCTCCGCTCGTCCCGCCCTTCATTTACAGAAGCATGTCGTCTCCCAATCCTGCAGCTGCGGCTACTGGGCGACCTCGCCCACTCCTCTCGCGCACTGCGCGCTGCTCCTCCTCTGTTACGAAAGAGCGTTCCTGGACCCACCCCCTCCCCAGAGCCTCTCCGCGTCTCCCCTGGCCACGCCCCCCCGGGGGCCGTGTAAGCAAATACGCCTCTGTGGTTCGAGGGATGAGAGGCGGGACCTTCTTGAAATCCTGCCCACTGGCTTCTTCCACTCCGCCCACTGGCCTCTTCCGCACCGCCCGATTCCTTCGATTCCTTCGCACACGCAGGCGCTGCCCGCCTCACTAGTCTGATTAGCATAGAGAGCCACTTCCCGCCCCCTGCTTTGCATGCGCACGGCCGGCCCCACCCCCGCTGTCAGCTGGAGGAAGCAGAGTAGGAAGCGGCCGCGATGTCCTTTTGTGTCCTACAAGCCGCCGGCGGCGCCGCCGAGTAAGGGGACGCGGCGCGGCGGGGCGGTGCGGCCCGAGGAGGCGGCAGACCAGGGGCCGCCAGTGGTCCCCGGCTCACCCCGGCGCTCCGGGCTGCCCGGTCCCCATGCCTGCCCGCCCGCCCTGCCGGAGCCCCAGGTCCGGGGGCGGAGGGGAGCGCCGCTGGGTGGTGGGGTGGCGGGCGGGGCGCGGGGGCCATGTGCGAGCGCGGCAGGGAGGCGGGCGGGCTCCGGCTCCTGCCCGACTCGGGTCACGGTCAAGACCCGGTCGAGAGCCAGACCCTGTCAGGGTCCGGGCGGGATCCGGCATCCAGGTCTTAGTGCGCTCGCCTGAGTCAGGGGCCGGCTCCCGCTCGGGCTGCTGGCTCTGGCCAGGGTCGGGCGTGGGCCTCGAATCCAGTCTTAGGGCAGGGTTCAGCCAGGCACCTGGAGCTTACCTAAGTCCCAGGGGCGGGCCGGGGTGGAAGATGGGGAGGCTTCCCTATCGGGATGGGGCTTTGAAGACCACGTGGGGGCGCTCGAAGGGGCTTTGGGCCACTCTCCTTTCTGGGTCAAAGGTCATCGCGCCGGCCGGGGAGGACTTCCTCCTGCTTAGCGCTCCCCATTTACTTCCTGATATCCTGATAGAGGTCCCCCGCGGGCAGAGGGGGAGGGGAGGCGCAGCAACTTTAGGCAACTTACCGTAGGTGTGCGCAGGTTGGGGGGCGGGGCACCCGGAGGTGAGGAATTCTGCGGCAGCAGGAGTGTAAAAGTGAACGTGCTGGCCGGGGTGGCGTGCTAGGAAGTGGAGCCGCATCCTCCGGTGTGCCTGGGACTGGGCTTGCTGGGCCGGGAGGGTGCCGTGTGTCAGGTGTGGAAGGCTCCGAGTGTGTTTGTACTGGGGTTTGTGTGTGTGTGAGTGGGGGCATGGTTAGAGTTAGTGTTTGTGAGTGTGTGATTATGATGAGCGTTGAGTGTGACTACCCGGTATGCACTTTGGGTGCATGAGTGAGAGTAGGTTTGGGTAAGGCCATGTGTGAGTGTAAGAGCTCAGGAGAGAGTGAGCAATTGTGAGCATGTGAGACACCTGAGAGTGCAGGCAAGTGGGAGTGTGTGTGTGAAGGTGTGAACACACACGTGTGAGCACCTCCACTGCCCTTGGGTTTGTGTGCTTCAGTTTGCATTCTTGAATGGAGGATGCTCAGGGGAGGGGGTGGTCACCAAGGACGCCAACATCTGGAGAAAGTTGAGAGGATCTCCTGGGTCTGGTTGGGGATTCCAAATGCCATTGAAGGTTGCTTAGGGGCTAAGGTTACCCTGCTCTTTGGCTCTGGGGGGAATAGGAAGTTTCCACTCCTCCCCCAGGTTTCCAAGTAGGAGACTGTTGTCAGTTACTGGTCCTGAAGACTCTGTTCCCATGGCAACAGCTAGAGGGGGCTCTTCTTGGGCAGCCCTTCCTTGGACTCTGGCCTCCTGTCCCTCCCCCTTCACTGAGCCTGGAAGCCTGGCTGGCCCCAGGCCCAGGGTTGGGCAACCAGGGTGGCAGGGTGTCTCTCCATCCCCCATCCCAGTGCCTCCCTGTGACCTGACAGGTCTCTCCCCACAGGTGACCAGCGCCATGTCCAGCCAGGTGGTGGGCATTGAGCCTCTCTACATCAAGGCAGAGCCAGCCAGCCCTGACAGCCCAAAGGGCTCCTCGGAGACCGAGCCCGAGCCCCCAGTGGCCCTGGCCCCTGGCCCAGCTCCTACCCGCTGCCTCCCAGGCCACAAGGAGGAGGAGGATGGGGAGGGGGCTGGGCCTGGAGAGCAGGGTAGTGGGAAACTGGTGCTCAGCTCCCTGCCCAAACGCCTCTGCCTGGTCTGTGGGGATGTGGCCTCCGGCTACCACTATGGTGTGGCATCCTGCGAGGCCTGCAAAGCCTTCTTCAAGAGGACCATCCAGGGTGAGCTGCCCCCCCACCCCCAACTTCTGTACCCTTTGCCCTCTCAGCCCAGCACTACCCAGCTGGTGCACTGCTGGGTGGCAGTAGGCCCCCAGGCTGCCATGGTAGTAGTTGCGGTTGGCAGCCCAGTTTTCTCAGGCCTTCCTAACTCCCTTAAAAGTTAAAGCCACTAGGATGTGTTTATGGGTTGTATATAGGATGTGAGAGAGGACTCAGGATGCCTCCTAGGTTTCAGGGTATTAATGGCCCAGCACCTTCCATCGTGTCTGACAAAAATTTAAGGCAGCTTCTGCCTGTTTCTAAACTTTGTTCTTGTTTCTTGGACTGCTGACCTCCCACCAGAATGAAACAAACGTTTTTGTTGGTTTGTCTAAAGCAGCACAAGCACAGGGCGGGTTTTTATGGGTAACAGGGGGCTATGTTATTTTTCTCACACAACTTTAAAAAGACTTAGGCGTCCCTGCTAATAGTGCTTTCTGAACTTTTCTCAGGAAAGCATATCAAAATATGAGCAAGGTGGTGACGTAATAAGCATTACTTGGGATATGCCTGTTCCTTACATTTTTACATAAGTCATTGGTTATTTGGCGGCTAGAACATGCGTAATTTTTGAGAACAGTTCTGGAGTGCTTAGTCTGTGGCAGGCACTGTGCCGGTCTATGTTTATGATCTCAGTTGCTCCTGCAGCAGCCTATCAGGTACCAGCTCTGTTACAGTTGAGATCCAGAGAGGTTGGTAAAACTTTGTTCAAAGTCCCACAGGTGGAAAATGGCAGAACCAGGATTTGAACTTGGGTTGATTTAGGTCCAGAGCTGAGCCCTTAAACACCAGACTGCTGCCTGTGTTTATTGCTAATAATTGAACTTCGGACAGATGCCTCACAACCGATTGTGACATTCCATGAATTTTACTTGGCCGGTACCCACTGGTCTAAAACCATTTGTGCTCCCTTCGGGCTCTGAAGGCCACTAAGCCAACAGGTCCAGGTCCAGGTATCTCCTACTACCCTGGAGTCCTTCGTTCTGTTGATTCAGTTGGCAAATATTTATTGAGCCATAAATGGCAAAAACTAGCTGCAGGTGGCAATCATTTATTGAGCATTCGGGTGCCATTAACCTGCTGAATGTGTCACCTTGATTATTCTTTTTAATTCTCACAAGCTGCCTTTGTAGGACGTGCTGTTTTTATCATCCCAGCTTACAAATGGGAAACTGATGGTTTGCATACTTGCTCAAAGTCACACTTAGTGGTGGTCATGATATGGGCCCCAGGCAGCATCCAGAACCCTTGCTTTTCACAAACCTGTGCTGTGCTGTCCTGGCCACTATTCCAGGCATTGGGACATAGCTGTGACTAAGGCAGAGCAGCTCCTGTCCTCAAGCAGTTAACATTCTAGCAGAGGGGAGAGAGAAAACAATGAATTTCACAGCAATGTAGTAGAGCTGCGGTAAGTGCTGGAGGGAGAGGAGCAGGGGTGTGCCAAGGAATCTGGCTGAGGCTGGGGCTCTGGAGGTCTTCCCTGCGGAGGTGTCTTGAGCTGAGTGCGGAAGCCTGAGGAAGGTAAAGGAGATTGCGCTAAGGGTGTGTTGGCTGGTTGTGTCATTCAGTCCTGCGGTAGCCCTGTGAGGCTGGGAGGACCGCTGTGCATTCATTCAGCCAGTGATGAGCGCCCACTGCATGCCAGTCCCTGTTCCTAGCACTGGGGACAGTCCTGGCCCTGGTGGAGCTAATACTAAAGTGGGGAGACAGATAATAAAGAAGATAAGTATGTCCATTTGTTGTATATTAGGTGGTGTTGAGAGCTGATGAGAAACTCTAAGGCAGGGGCAAGGGGCTGGATGTCTGCACAAGGGCACTCAGCCTTCCCATACGGTGGCCGGGGAAGGCCTCCCCGAGGTGACACTGAGATCTGAAGGAGGTAAGGGAGCAGCAGGCCCTGAGGTAGGGGTCTGTTTGAGGAACACCTAGGTGGCCAATGGAACCAGAGCACCGTGCAACGGGGCGTGAGGTTAGAGAGGTGGTGAGGAGCAGGGGTGCAGACCTCGCTGGCCACGGGATTCACTAAGGGTTTTATTCTGAGAAGGGGAATCATTGAAGGTCTTGAGCAGGGGAGGGACAGATCTGGTAGGTTTAATAGCATGCCTCTGGCTCTGTGTTGATGTAACTGAAGGGAAAAAGGACAGAGCAGGAGGCCAGCCAGGAGGTGGGGTGACAGTGACTCAGGTCAAGGGTGGAAGCAGTTGCCAGGGTAGAAGGGATCAGCTTCTGGACATATCAGGAGGTAAAGCCCACCAGGATCTGTTGATTTGGGGTGTGAGAGAGGAATCCAAAATGTCTTCTAGATTTCTGTTTAAGCAACTGGACAAATGGAGCTGTAGATTTTGGAGGGGTAGATCTGTAGGTTAAGGTTACAGCAGGTAACCTAGAGTTCAGGCAGGTCTAGACTAGAGATACTAATTGGAAAGCCTCTGGTTGGGTAAGAGCACCATGGAGTGAGTCAGTGCAGGCGAGGTCCCAGGCAGCCCCACGGTTCTTCAGTGCAGGAAGGCCTGGGAGATGCGTAGAAACCACAAAGTGGCCAATGAGGTGGGAGGGAAACCTGGAGGCTGGTGTTGTAGGAGCAAAAGAAAAATGTTTAAGAGCTTTTAGAAGTAGGACATGATCCGTGACATTAGAGGCTCCTTTAGACCAAGTAAGATGAAGATGAGACTTGACCTTTGGATATGGCAATGTAGCGGCCTGATGAGAGCTTTGGTGAGAATAGATGAGGGTGGTAGAGCCCAGAGACATGGCCTGACAAGACGCTGGGGGCAGACATGCAGCCTGACACCCATGGTCCCAGCCCTTCCCTTGCCTGGGCAGGGGCCCCCAGCCCAGGGGCCATTCCCCTCACTGCCTCAGGCTTCCCTGCCCCACTCACGGCACTCCTGCTCTCCCCAGACTTGTGCTTGTCCAGGGCGAGTCAGGGCTCTCCTGTCTGCTGGGCCCCCTCTGGGCCCTGGGAGGCCGCCACTGGAGCCCTGCCTCTTCCTGGCAGGGAGCATCGAGTACAGCTGTCCAGCCTCCAATGAGTGTGAGATTACCAAGCGGAGACGCAAGGCCTGCCAGGCCTGTCGCTTCACCAAGTGCCTGCGGGTGGGCATGCTCAAGGAGGGTGAGCACTGGGCAGGGGCCTGGGCATGTGCTGGGGTTGCTGGGTGCCTGGGGCTGGGTGGGCAAGGCCTGGAAGTTCTGGTGGGATGCACTGGCAGGAGGGCTCTGCAGAGCAAGCCACCTGCAGCCCCATGGACACAGCCCTGTCCTACCATTCAAGGGGTACGTCTGGACCGTGTCCGGGGTGGGCGTCAGAAGTACAAACGGCGGCCAGAGGTGGACCCACTGCCCTTCCCAGGCCCCTTCCCTTCTGGACCCCTGGCTGTAGCTGGAGGTCCTCGGAAGACAGGTGAGGGCACTGGGGCCTTGGAGCTGTAGGGTTGGGGTGGGACCAGGACATGAGACCTGTCTGGTATCCTTCAGCCAGGATAGTAGTTACCTTGGGCCCTGGAACCCAGATTTCCCCTTAGTCACTTAGTCATTTGTCCCAAGAAGTATTTTGAAATTACTTTTTTCTGCGTTAGTCCCCAGGCAGTACAACTGGGAACAGGGAATGGATTTCTAAACTCAGAACCTGTCCACAAACAGACTGGCTTTCTCTGGGAGAAAGGGAGAACCCTTCCCAGAGAGCGGCATCTGAACCTTGACTGGCCAGTGGCTAGTGAGGGGGGTCACAGCAGAACTGATTCTAGAAAGATGCTGGACCCTGAAGGGCCTTTAAGGTGATGAACTTGAGCAACTCTTCCAACTGTCACTGCAGCCCCGGTGAATGCACTGGTGTCCCATCTACTGGTGGTTGAGCCTGAGAAGCTGTATGCCATGCCCGACCCAGCGGGCCCTGATGGGCATCTCCCAGCCGTGGCTACCCTCTGTGACCTCTTTGACCGAGAGATTGTGGTTACCATCAGCTGGGCCAAGAGCATCCCAGGTAAAGGGCCCAGTAGATGTGCAGCTTCTCTGGATCGGCCAGGCCATGCCTGGCTCTGGTGCATTTGCTCAGCCTCGCTTTCCACTTCTCTCCAGGCTTCTCCTCACTGTCGCTGTCTGACCAGATGTCAGTACTGCAGAGTGTATGGATGGAGGTATTGGTGTTAGGTGTGGCCCAGCGCTCACTGCCATTACAGGATGAGCTGGCCTTTGCTGAGGACCTGGTTTTGGATGAAGAGGGGGCGCGAGCAGCTGGCCTGGGGGAACTCGGGGCTGCCCTGCTCCAACTGGTGCGGCGACTGCAGGCCCTGCGTCTGGAGCGTGAGGAGTATGTCCTGTTGAAGGCACTGGCGCTTGCCAATTCAGGTATGTCTGGGGCATGACCGACAGGACTTTCCACGGGGCCCTCCAGTTTTTAACTCTGGGTGATGGCACAGCCTCATTTTGCCAACAGGGAAAACTGAGGCTTAGGGAGGAACAGTGACTTGCTGAAATTCACAAAGCAGGGTAAGGGCAGGCCCAGAACTGCACATAGGATTTTGAGTCCTAGTGCCATCCTTATGTGGAAAGGGAAACAATTTAGTGGAAGGGAAGGTGAGGAGGGTTAAGAGGTGGCCATAGCTGGAGGAAAGGTAGGTCCTGGCTCACGGGCAGGAGAATTTCGTGATGCCTCAGTGAACCAAACAACAAACCCATGTTTGGCTCCTTAGGTCGCATTCTGCAGTACCCAAGCTGGTGTGGACTCTGCCCTTTCTGGAGTTGGCCCATTATCAACAGCTCTTTCCCCTTCCTGCAGACTCTGTGCACATTGAAGATGCCGAGGCTGTGGAGCAGCTGCGAGAAGCTTTGCATGAAGCTCTGCTGGAGTATGAAGCTGGCCGGGCGGGCCCCGGAGGGGGTGCTGAGCGGCGGCGGGCAGGAAGGCTGCTGCTCACGCTACCACTCCTTCGCCAGACAGCGGGCAAAGTGCTGGCCCATTTCTATGGAGTGAAGCTGGAGGGCAAGGTCCCCATGCACAAGCTGTTCTTGGAGATGCTCGAGGCCATGATGGACTGAGGCAAGGGGTGGGCATGGGTGGGGTGCTGGCAGGACCCGCCCAGAATGGGGTCAGCCCCAAGAGGGCAGAGCTGGGGTCTGGGCAGTGCCACAGCCTGCTGGCAGGGCCAGGGCAATACCATCAGCCCCTGGGAGCAGGCCCTATGCCCTCCCCTCCCCCACTCAGGGGGTATTAGAAACTGGGAATGTGTGCCCAGGCTTTGGGCATAGTGCTGCCCCTTGCAAGCCATAACATGCCTCCAGTGTGTAGGGGGCCTTGCGGAAGCCATAGGGGGCTGCAGGGGACACGTGAGGGGCAGAAGCCTGATCTCAGGGAGGGAAGGGAGTGGAGGCCACAGTCTCCCAATGGGTGATGCTTTTGCTGCTGCTTAATCCAACCCCCTCTCCACAGCAGAGGGGGACTTGGAGAGCAAAGGCCCCTGCCCCCTTCGCTCCTCTCCTTATCATTTGCATTGGGCATTACTGCCCCCCCTTGAAGCAATAACTCCAAGCAGGCTCCAGCCCCTGGACTCCTGGGTGGCCAGGCCCCCCATCAGCTCCCACCCAGCCTCCTCAGGGGGTAGGGAGCACTGCCTCTATTCCCTGCAGAGCAATAACACTATATTTATTTTTGGGTTTGGCCAGGGAGGTGCAGGGACATGGGGCAAGCCAGGGCCCAGAGCCCTTGGCTGTACAGAGACTCTATTTTAATGTATATTTGCTGCAAAGAGAAACCGCTTTTGGTTTTGAACCTTTAATGAGAAAAAAATATATCAAGCTCAAGAACACTGTATGTTTGGCGTGTCACTGGGTCAAGGGTTGGGGACACATGACAGAACCAGCACACAGGATATACCTAAGATCACAAAATTAAAAACTGGTGCCTGGCAGGATTACTTCTCAGTTTCCTCATCACTCAGCAGCATGTTGGGGATCCCACGGCTGATGGGGAACAGACGTCCAGACTCTGGGCATTGCAGGGTGCCCTCCAACACCTCCACCTAAGGGGAAGTGGGGAACAGCTGGGCATGGCAGCTTCTGGATGTGCCTGTATGTGGCTGGGACAAGAAAGTGATGGGCCAGTTCTCACCTCCAGTAACACGTGGTGCATCTTTCTTAGAAATGTCTCATCTTGCTCATACCCCTGAACAGGCCCTTTGGGCACCTCGACCAGATGCAACTGTGGGCAAGAGGCTTAAATCACTCGGGGCCTCCCGACTCTCACCCTGAGACCAGACTACCGGTCGGTGCAAGAGGCTGCAGCGAGACCACCCTTTGAGGGTGCACGGCAGTTGGGGGGCAGGAGGTAGGGGTTCTCACAGTATCAGCCGCCTCCAGAAGCGCCGCCCACTCCACCTTGGGTATCATACGCGCCACGAAGTCGGGGTTGAACTCCACAGGGTTGATGCGGACCTCGGTGGCCTGCGGGGCGGAGAGGTTTAGTTAGGCAGGGACCGGAGCCTGGCTCCCGTATCCTGCCCGGAAGAGGGGCGCGAAACCACGCTGGGGCCGGTACCTGGAGGCGCAGAGGGAAGCCACGGGGCCCCACCCCCCGCACATGCGAGGTCAGCAAGTTATGGGTGAGCAGCTTCATGTCGCCACAACGCTCTCCAGCTAAGCCGGAACAGGAGGAGACCAGTAACCGGGTGCGTCACTTCCGGGGCCGCTCCACTTTCTGTCCTATTGGAGGGTTGGAAGGAGCGGAAGCGGCGAACTTGCTGGTACATCTGCTCGCCGGGGCAGAGGCATCTGAAAGGCCTGGTCGGATCCCGCGCTGCTACCGGAAGCATTTCAGGGGGAGGTTCCCACAGCACAGGCCCAGTGGTTTTGCCTGAGCAAAGCCTCCACTCAATGCAAATCACAAACAACACAGATCGTAGGTAAAACAGCTGCAATGCACAACACCTCGTTGAAATCAAACATGTTTTATTCTTGCACAGGCACCTGATACCATCGTCTCCCTTCCCTCGTTTTCGGTTCAGAACAGAAACTGCCTCAATACGTAAATTCAGCCCATCAAAACTGCGGCGCCCTATTCTTGTACGCAAATAAACACTGCTCGATGGCTGAGAGCTCCCACTTGCAACTGCACCAGTGGTCCAGCCCCTTATGTAAATAAGACCGAGCGTCCCCGGAAGCAGTGAAGGCGCCTCGTCGGGGGCGGGGCGCGGCCGAGGCCCCGCCTTGTGAAGGGTTCCCTGGAGTACTTTCAAGCCTGGCCTCGCAGCCTGCCGCCGCCCGACAGGGAGGCGTTTTGGGGGCGGGGCGGGGCTGCGAACTGTCGTTAGCGGCCTCAGGGCCCGGCATGCGTTTGGTGGTGCTGCGCGTCCTGGGCGTCAGAGCGCCCTCGGTACTTGCCCGGGCTGCTGTAGTCAAACCTGTTGCAGCGGCAGCGGCAGCGGCGGTAGCAGGAGGGGTCCGAGAACGAGGCGGAGAGTGGACGCTTGGCGGGGCCTGTGGTTTCAGAAGCGCCTCCGCAGCCATGGCCCCAATCAAGGTGACCGCTGGCCGGGCCAGGCCTGAACCCCGCTCCCTCCCGTCACCCCAGGGCTCTCCATTCCCACTTGTCTGGGGGAGTGTCACCCTCTTTCTTGCCACCCGGATCCCTCCCCGCCATCCTAGACTCCTGCCGGATGTCTCCCTCATTCTCTCTGCAAGACCCTGTGGCTGCCCCGCCAATCTCTCCAGTTTTAGGGGTCTCATGCCGATCTCCTGGGACAGTCCCCGAGGCCCTCTTACTCATCCATGCTGCGACACCTTGACCTCCCCCACCTTCTGGAACTGTTCCCTTTGCCCCAGATCCCCTTTTCAACTCCTGTACATGCGTCCCCATACTCTTCTGGATGCTTTTGTCATATTACCGGGCATCACTCTTCACCCCATCTTCTGAAACGGGCGTTGTCTTAGAGCGCCCATTGTGTCTCCCGCACTCCACTCCATCAGCGGAGTCCTTCACCCCTCTCATTTGGAACCATCCTAAGCTCCCTGCGGCTCTCCACTCCCAGCCCTTCCCATGTACTTTCAAGACACATCCTTCTTCTGCTTGTCTACTCCCAATCACTGAGTTTCTCCTAGACTCTCCTCCCACCTCTGACATTTCCTCCCTTTTGTCTGTCTCTCCCAGCCCCATGAAGCCCTCACACACTTCCAGGCACACTGATCCCGTCTTCAGAGCTTCCTTCCAGTCCACACCTCCTGGATGGAGGGACCTACAACCTCCTCCCCCAAACTTTTCCACTTTTTGTTGTCGTCCCTTTTTCTCTTTTTGAGGGTGAGATACTCAGACCTGGCCAGGGTCCTCTCCCTCCTTGCTGTCAGGTCCTCCTCTTCAGCCCCCTGCATGCAGCTTCTGTCCCTTCTCCCTTGCCCATTTATCCAGCTCCTTTCCTGTAACTCAGAAGGCTTGTTTACTCAACCCCAAGGGACACCCAGGGCGGCCTTCTCTTCCTTTTTGTGTTGTCACCAGTAGGCCCTCTAGAGGGATAGGGCTGTCTTGAAACCTGGAGGATGTGGGGCAAACAGGCTGTGGAGGAAGAGGGGAGGGTGACAGAGACCTCTGGAGGCTCTGACAGGATCGGACTTCCCTGCTGGGTCTCAGCCAGGTCTCCATCGGGTGCAGCTGCTCTGTTCCTCCGGCTCTGGCTTGCTGCCCTTCCCTTGGCCCCCTTACCCACTTCTACACTCCCCCATCTCCTTATCTTGGAGTCATTTCCTCCAGGTGGGAGATGCCATCCCATCCGTGGTAGTGTTTGAACGTGAGCCTGGGAACAAGGTGAACCTGGCAGAGCTGTTCAAGGGCAAGAAGGGGGTGCTGTTTGGAGTCCCTGGGGCCTTTACCCCCAGCTGTTCCAAGGTGAGACCTGCCCTTCTGCTGCTTAGCAATTGGGACCCCTTGTACACATCTTTGTATTGTTCATGAGTCCTGCGTATAGTCCTGGGGTGGCTTGCAGCACAAGTATGTAGACTGTGTGACAGTTAAAAAGCGTACCAGAGTGTCCAGGAAATAAGCAGAGGCTGTGGAAAGGTTTTGGTACCAGGAATGTAGGGGAAAAGGGTATTGTAATTAAATCCAACACCTTTTATTGACCCTGCTGGTGACAGGCACGTGGAAGGTCCTTGGGCTTGGGTCAATAAGACATAGTCATGCCCACGGGATGTTCATGGTTTTGACCACAGAACAGAAGTTTGCACTGGATCTTCCTCATGGCCAAGGCTAAAAGGAACTGTGGCTTACACAGTTCTCATTGTCCAAAGGTGTTGAAGCAGGGGAGTGAAGAAGGCCTAGAGATAAAGGATAGGCTGAAGAACAGAGGCAGTTTCCCTTTGCTGACCCTTTGTTTCCCCTGCCCAGACCCACCTGCCAGGGTTTGTGGAGCAGGCTGGGGCTCTGAAGGCCAAGGGGGTCCAGGTGGTGGCATGTCTGAGTGTTAACGATGTCTTTGTGACTGAAGAGTGGGGAAGAGCCCACAGCGTGGGAGACAAGGTGAGGTGCAGGTCCCGCAGGGGGATCAGGGACCAGGCGCGAGATTTTCCATGTGACCTTTACTTTTTCCTTAGGTTCGGCTCCTGGCTGACCCCACTGGGGCCTTTGGGAAGGTAAGTGCTCCCCCAGCACCCTCCCTACAGGGCAGTTCCTGTGCCAGACCTTGGAAGCAGGAACTTGGAGAGACATGGCCAATGTGAAGAGCAGCTGGGGGACTTGACCTTTTCCGGGGGTTCCTGACTTTTTACTCTGCTTTTCCTCATAGGAGACAGATTTATTACTAGATGATTCGTTGGTGCCCCTCTTTGGGAATCGACGGCTCAAGAGGTAAAAACGGGAGGGTCCTCTGGGGGGTTTCCCTGCCAGACCTCCTGTCTCCATTCCCAGCCTCCAGGCCCAGGCTGTTGCTGCAGGCCTGGTCCCCCTTTCTGGCAGGTTCTCCATGGTGGTAGAGGACGGTATAGTGAAGTCCCTGAATGTGGAGCCAGATGGCACAGGCCTCACCTGCAGCCTGGCCCCCAACATCATCTCACAGCTCTGAGGCCCTGGGCCCAGATGTACTCCTTCACCCTTTCCTATTTCAGCCCTGTGCAGAGGGCCCCAGCCCAACCTCAACTGGGACCACCCAATTGGAAACTTGGTCAATTTCTGCAATAAACATTTCTAGTTCACATCTGTCTCCTTGATTTGGAATTGATGATTTGCTGAGGGCTAGGCCTCATGACATTCATAGCTGTGAAGGTTGTAGGCAGGGGCTGAAGTGGAACCTATTAGAGGACCCTGATTTAATTTAGGATCTTGTCAGGGAGGGCGTCTGGAAGGAGGTGTTAGGAGGCATCAATCTGCAGGCTGAGAAAGGGTCAATGATCTGAAGAGCAAGGGAAGGAGTAGTCTGCAGACAGAGCATGTCTGGAAAGGCCTTAAGCAGACATGAGCTTGGCTTGTACCCATGACCTTTTGCATTTGATATTGGGGTGCTGCCTGATATCACTTGACCTGAGACACCCCACCACCTGGGCTGAGTCAGGACGGGGGTTGGGCTGTCTCAGCTTTTAGATTCTGCTGAACTCTTTCCGGGAGCACCCTCATCCCAGGAAGGTCCCCTGGCAGAAAGGGCTCCATCAGTGGATGCAGTGCTAGTTCATTCCAGGAGGGCTTCCTTGGAGAGGGGTTTAGGTGAGCTGTGGAGGGGAGAAGACACTAGTGAGGCCTGATCAGTGATGGGTGTACTGTGAGTGGGGAGGCCAGCAGGGTTGGGGGCTGGGAGCTATTACTGTCTACAGGCTCTGCCCTTATTCTCTGCTTTTTGTCTCTGGAAGCCATGTGACTGGCAGCCGGTAGTGATTACCAGGCCCCTGCTGTATTTAACAGCTCACAGTCTAAGGGACGCAGATGCTTCAGGTGTAGTAAAAATTCTGGCCAGGATCCTGTGGGGCGTTCACTGTTACTGCCCTGTTACAGCACAGGGCCTAGCTCGTTCAGGCACTTAAGGAGCTGGGATCTGAGTCAGTCAGCTGGCCTCCGGGTGGCAGGCATGGGCTTTACTTACAGTGTGGTGCCATGTGCCCTGTTGGCACCAGGCTGTGAAGGCCCTCCCTGCCCTGCTTGGCCACTGGGGGCTCAGCCTCCAGAGCTGACTAGGGTAAACTGTACTCACTGGGAGGTTGGGAAGGACAAGGAGAGGCCTCTTGGAGGACATGACCCTTGGGGCAGTGGGAATGGTGCTCCTGGCAGAGGCAACAGTGTGGCCATAGGTGTGGAGGTGGGAAACTAAAGGGCTGTGGGCCTAGAGCAGTTAAGTGAGGATGCTGGGAGGACAGGCAGTGTTTTAAGCCCTTTAAGCTGCTTACCTTCCCCCTTGGGAGTACCTCAGGCCAGTGAAAGACCTCTGCAGGAGAGTGACAAGGCAGAGTCATGCCTGGACTCCTGTGTGGAAGTAGAGCTGGAGCGAGGCCCCAGGGAGGCGGGGAGAGGCACTAAGGGGCCAGTGCAGGGTGGGATTGCTGACTGAGTGACTTCCAGGAGCTCAGGGCTGGGGTGTGGACAACTGGTGGGTGTTGGGAGGAAGGGCGAGTTCAGGGGGCCACCCAGCTGGTAGTCAAAGGGGCTGGGTGGTTGGGTGGCGACCACATGGAAGGGGCAGTCAGCAGGGGCCAGCCTCCCTCCTGAGACAGTCCAACCCCTGATCTTTGTCCCATCAGTTCTCTCCCTCAACCTACTGCCCCTCAAGGTCCTGGACTGGGGCAGGGCAGGGGGCTGGCCACCCCTCAAGCTTCTCAAGCCCTTGTAGCCGTGCCCTGCCAAGCTCTGGGTCGCAGTGCTGTCCTCATTGTGATGGCAGAAAGGCCCTTTGTTTCCTGGACACCATCTCTTTTAATCCTCTCATCGTATAGTGAGGAACACAAGGCACAGAGTTGCTCCCACAGTCACCTGGCGCATGGTCTTGAGTGCCCTGAGAGCCCCAGGTGGAGAGAGCGTCCGGACCAGCAGGTGGGCTCCTGGAGCCTCGTGTCTGCATTGGTAAACAGTGGGCAAAGAGCCCCCCCAGTGCCTGCACCCTGCTCCTCCTCCTGGCAGACCTGGGGCTGCTCTCGCAGCTCCTCCCTACCAGGGCAAGTCCCGTCTCTGTTGCTGCCCCTTGGCCACCTCTGTTCCCCTCACTCCCTGCCTCTTACCTGGGATGGCTGGGGTCCAGCGAGACCTCTGAGAAGACCTGTCGCCTCCGGGGTTCTGTGTCACTGCCTGGTAACAGGATGAGGGGCTCCCAGGGCCCAGGTGGCCCTTTCAGTCAGCATGATGGGGAGCTGGGTGTGGATGGAGGCGGGGTTTTGGCTCAGTGGCCCGGGCTGCCGGCCACATGGCTCACCTTACTGGGGTAAGGGTGTCCTGTGAGCTGTTCCGGGTGGTAGAAGGCTGGAGATCAACTACCGCACGGCAAGAGATTTGACCTTCCTGGGCTGTGGTGGAAAAAAGGCCGATGTTAAAACAAACATCACCCAGCACGTCCCCAAATAAAACTCACCTGCCTGTCCTGACTTGCCCAAGCCTACAACTCCCACCCAGAAGGCTAAGGGCTTCCTCAGCATCAGCCCTTCTGGCCTTTCCTGGGTCGATTTCCTTGGGAAAAGGGCTGAGAGGCATGCCCTTTTCCTTAGAAAATGCACGTTTGCACATGTGTGTGCTCTTTAGAGTGTTTCAAGGAACCCCTGAAGTCCTTCCAGAAATTCCAGGTGAACTTCTATTCTGGCCCGGGAGGCATCACCACAGGGTGGGGCCACCAAGCTTTAGGCTCAGACATCTAGACTGTGAATGCCGACCTGCTCCAGGGAAGTTGGTGACCTTGGGCAGGCTATTTAGTCTTCCTTGATTCCACTTCCCTCCTCTTTAAAGTGGGAATAATCCAACCCATCTCATTGGACGGTTGTGGGGAACAAGTGAGACAATGTATATAAAGCACTTGGCACAGGCCTAGTACACAGTACTAATAAAGTAATAGGCAAAAGTGGTTATAAAAAAGCAACAACCTGCTTGCCGGCATGTGGTTAGGGAAAGAGCTGGGAGTCAGGAGAGGTCAAATTCCAGTCCTGTCATTAATGGGTCACGTGCCTCTGCCTCTCCCAGCCTGCTTCCTCCTCAGTATAAAGGGGCTAATGACTCTTCTGTTATCCACTGTCTAGAGGACCGCCGGGATTCTCCATATGTTGTCTGGCACCTGAAGTCTAACAGGTTAAGGAGTTGGGAAGGCAGCTCCATGAGGAATCTTTGCCAGGTCCTAGAGAGTCAAACCTGAGCTGAGAGGCAGGGAGGGCCGGAGGGGTCCTGGCATTCCTGGCCTAGACCAGGCTCAGGCTGAAGCCATGCATCCTCTATGAGCAGGAAAGCTGGAGTCTACTGGCCCCACATGAACACACCCTGCTTGTCCAGGTCGGGGTTTGGCCTCAACAGGTGTCACAGGAGTGACAGCAGTGAGAGAAAATGTGTCTGTGGTGTATGTGTGTGTGTGCCTGGGTGCAAGTGTGTTTGTATAACTTCTGGAGAAGTTTGAGTAACATCTGTGTGAGCGCACAGATTCTTGGTGTTAGTAAACATGTGTATCAATCTGTCATGTTAATATTTGCAACAACTCTCCCTACTTGAGCTGCGAATCTATTTTTTTTTTTTTTTTTTTACTGAACACAGGTAAGATGCCCTGTTCAGGGTGGGGACATACTGAACACATATTTTGGGAAAGAGTGAAAAAGTGAAGGCAGGGAGGGTCCTCAGTCGCTGAGCTGCCACTGATGGCTCAGCAGCACCCTCGCCCTGCCCCTCCCTCCCGTTTTCATGGAGGAAAAGGAATCATAGCGTACGTTCACTAACCAGAATCTCCACTCTTTCGACCCCTTTGCTGATGCAAGTGAAGGTGATGATCTGCTTCCTGCTGGCATTGAGAATTTATATCCCTGTAAGAGTTCAACAGAGAAATGGCAGGAAGACCCTTACTACTGTCCAAGGGATGGCTGATGATTACAGTAAAAAGAAACTAGTGAGGCGTTTTAGAAGAAATCTGCCTGCCATGGTGCTGTAATTGAGCATCTAGAATATGGAGAAGTAGTACAGGGTGACCAGTGCAAGAACACATGCCAGCTCCAGGTAGAGGCTGGACTGGCTGAGGGGGACCAGCTGAAGGTTCATGGGTTTTAAGTGCTTTTGGTTCTCTGAAGCTTAAGTGAGGATTTCCTTGCAGTGAGTAGAATTTCCCTTCTGTCTCTTGTCACAAGTTTAAAAACCTCACAGCTTGTATAGTGTAACCATTTGTGATCTGCTTTTAACTTGGACTAGTGTAAATCCTTCGTGCAATAAACTGAAAAGAGCCTTAAAAAAACAAAAAAGTAAATGAAGGGAGGGAGAGATTCCCATTGTTTCAGCATAAACTTAACCACAGTGGATCTGCAATAGAACTAGATTTGCCTGAGAGTGATGTAAATACCGGTGATAAGACAGAGGCTTAGCTCACAGGCAGTAGGAAGACTGACAACCTAGAGCTAGTGTGGCAGCTCCATGATTATGAGGGACCCACACTCCTTCTGTCTTGCTGCTCTGCCATTTTAAACCTGTGCCTTCTACCTCACAATCCAAAACAGCTGCTTGATTTCCAGCCATCACAACCATTGTCCAACTGTTGTCAGGCAGCTGCATCTGGGGCAGTCTCTCCCTGCACACTAGGTGAAACCTCAACCTGGACAGGGGAGGGTTCTTGACTCTGATAGAGAAAAAATTCTCAAACAGGTCTGACAAGTGTAGATAAGGAAGGAATTCATTAAAGCAAGAGTGGCAGCAAATGGCAGCAGTGTGCAGGCAGCAGAGAGCAAGGAAGAACAGAGAGGAAAGAGAAGCTCATTGAACTGCTTGGCATAGGGCAAATCCTGAAGCCAGATTCCTGAAGCCAGAGTAACCTGGTGTCCAGTGTCTGCTTGAATCTGCATGATGTGGGAACCTAGCCCCCACTGAAGGATTTGGGGGACCTGCAGAGTAGTGGATGGAGTGAGATTATGTTCTGAGAACTTCCCAAAGGCAAAGAAAGGAGATTTTCAGGCAGACTCCTAAGGAGCATGATCATAGAGCTGCAGTCCTGTCGGGGTCATCCGGGTGATGGGAACTTGCAAGCCCAAATCAGAGCTCTCAGCAGCCCCTCCCTACTTGTCTGAAGTAGGACAGGGGGAGTGACTTGTGCTTAAGTCTAGAGAGCTGAATGAAATAGCAAAATGACACGGACAGTTACTACTGGAAGAGCACAGAGACAAAACACAGCAAGTTGAATAGTGAGAAGTCTTTCTTTAAGGCAAAGTACCACTCGAAGAAAGGGGAGTAAGGGCAACCTCAGAGAGGAGATGCACTTAAAGGCTTAGGATTCTGTCTATTGAGGCTTTCAAGAAAGGCAAAGGGCCAGGGGTGTGTATAGGCTTGACGTGTGTTCTCATGATGTCTGTCTCTAGTGAGAGATATCATGTCACCATCCATAGTCTGTCCTCTAGATATTCTGTAGGATAAACTTAACAGAAGGAATTTATTGATCTTACTCTTCTCCAAGATAGTGGTTACCCTCAAGCAGTGGGGCCTTACCATTGAGGACTGCTTGCCCTGCCTTAAGATAGGGTAGGTTATTGGCTGATTACCATAAAATATGTTAGGAATCTTACCTCCTAACTCCCTGGTTTTTTAAATGGAGTCTTAGCCTTAAGATGAAGTCCCTCCTGTTCTTACTACACTGTTTATATCTCGGCGTTTTCATCATAGGCAGGAAAAATTAATCATGATGCTTGGTGCCATCTGCCTGCTCTCCCTCACGACCAGTAGGAAGGAGGAACTGAGGAACAGAGAATAACAGGCCCATGCCAGCTGTCTTTTAAGGTTTTTTGGAAGCTGCCACATATCATTTCCACTTAAATCTCACTGGCCAGAACTTAGTCACATGGTCATACTCACTGCAAGAGAGGCTGGAGAATATCAACTTTATTCCAGGCTGCCATGTGTCTAAGTAAAAAAACAAGCGTTCTATTTCTAAGGGAGAAAGGATATTGGGACGACAATAAGCAGCATGGGCCACACAGGGGATCACCTCTGAGCAGAGGGAGTTTGGGGCTCTCCATGGCCTCCCAAGGGATGGTGACACTTCCCTGCTGCCCCCATCAGCCTTGGCGGGGGCACATGCTAAACTGTCCCGGGTCCCTGGGTGGTCATCTCGTATCCCAAGTGGCCTCTCTCTAAGCCTCTGTCCCTGCTCCCTGCAACTTTGGTCTCCACAGTCACCCCAATTCTCCAGCCTATGGGTCCTCCAAGCTCCTGCCTCTTCAGCATCTCCCCAACAGCGCTGACTGCCTGGGATGCCCGTCCATTGCCCAAATTGCTCTATCCTTCCAGGCCCCAGATCAGTCCCGTTTACTGAGGACAACAGCACATTCCCAGTCTCTTCCCTCAAATACTCCATGTGGGCCCCACCCTCTGCTTCATTAAAGGTGGAGTTTTTTTTGACATATAATTCAGATATCATAAAATTCACCCTTTAAAAGTGTATAACAGTGGTTTTGAGTCTATTCACCAACTTGTACAACCATGGCCACTACAAAGAGGGATCTTGAATCTCATGGGCTTCTTCCAAGGTGAGGCTGCCTGTCTCTTCTGAGAATTGTGAAGCATCTATGAGCACCCTTATGCTGTTATGAAAGGTGCGTTCAGACTTTTGGAGGTTCATGGCACCCCCACAATCAAATCATGTGCCTTGCATCCAGCAGCTGTTTGCTGAGCGTCATCTCTGCACCGGGCACTGCGCTGGGCGGGCTCTGGGGACACGCCAGCCGGGGCCCAGCTGGGGCCACCGCAAGGCACCACCACAGGCGCCCAGCAAGTGTTCCCAGGGAGTCAGCAGAGTCCCCACAGCTCTGGCTCCCACCTCGATGTGCTTGACGTCTAGTGGGGGTGCCAGCCTCCAGCACATGGTGGAGCTGTGAAAGGGAGACACAGCTTGGGGTATCAGAGAACACTGCCCACTAGGGGTGAGGGAGGACTTCTACCTTGCTGTGGCTGAAAAACAAATAGGCGATAGCCAGGCGGACAGAGGTGGAAGGGTGTTCTAGGTGGTGGGGACAGCCTGTGCTAAGGCCTAGAGATGAGGAAGAGGAGAGAGGTCTGGGCTGAGCAGAGCACATGTAGGCAGAGATGGGATCTTGTCCACAAGCCATGGCTTAGCTGGGTTCTCTTGGAGATCCGGGTGTCTCCAGGATTTGGCTTGAGGCAGCTTCAGACGCATTTCTATTTTTATTTCCTCTTGGGCTCCTTCCTAGGGGCGTGTTCCCAAATGTGGGAGTGTTGGGTCAAAGGGTGGTTTTATTAGTCTCTGAAAACTCTGAGGCTGTTTTGACTGCTGTCAGTGATGTGGGCATGCCCTCTCTCCTCCGGCGTGCCAACTGAGTTTTACCTTCTGGATTTATTTTTCCTAGCTTATTGGATATTTAATGGTATCTTGGAGCTGCCTCTAATGTGTGAGTCTTTAACTGCCAGGGAGGCTGGAACTGCGGGGCTGGGTGCTGGGTCTCCCCGTGCTTGCTCGCTGGGCGCCCAGCCCCAGCCTTGCTCTCGCACCAGACAGCAGCACGGCCCAAGGAGGAGAGATGGCACGGCTCTCCGGCTCCTCCAACAGGGCCTGGGCTCGCCCTCAGCCGCCCCCCGTACCCCCAGGCTCCTTTGCACCTCCCTTTCCTTATCCCTGAAACAGGAATTCATTTGTTCAAAAATGTTAATTCAGCTGCCTTCTATAACTTGGCTCCGCCACTTCCTGGCTGTGTGGACTTAAGCAAGTGACTTAACCTCTCTGTGAATCAGTTTCCTTATTCTTAAAGGGGGATAATAATAATGGCACCTGCACTTCACGACTGTGGAGGGGAAGAGTGATTAACACGTGGGAAGAACAGAGCCAGCCCGGGCAGTGGTTGGCAGCTGTTGGCACTCTCGTGGGTTCTGGGGCTCAGCACAGTGCTGGCGCCAGACTGCAGCCATGGGCGGTCCCGTGCTGTCCCTGCCCCCCGTGGGGCTTCCACTCTAGCTTGGGGCAGAGGAAGTGAACCAGGGGAGTCTCAGAGTGGAGTGAGACTATGAAGGGTCTCCTCTCAAAAGGGAAAATGAGAGGCCATTAGGCAAGACCATTAAGGGGAGAAGGAGCCAGACAGGGGGAGAGGGGGGTGTATGTGTTAGCAGGTTACAGAGGGTGTTTCAGGTTGGGGGAACAGCAGATGCAAAGGTGCTGAGGTAGGAGATTGAGGAAGTGGGAGAGGCCCATGTGGCACAGGAGGTGGGGATGGGAGAGAGGCAAGGGATGAGGTAGGGTGGTGAGCTGGCTGGAACTTGATTCAGAGTACGGGGAGAAACCCCTGGAGGATTTTAAGCAGGGACGGGTCATGAGCCAGCTAGTATTTCCGAAGGACTCCTTGGGCATTGTGGGGAGGCCTCCTGCAGGAGGATTAGGTCAGCGTCCCAGCCTTGGTAAGAGGTGCAAGGTGAGGAGTGTGGGGGAACCCCAGGGAGAGCAGGCCAAGCGTCACGTGTGGGGACTGGGTTGCACCGTGCTCCCTTCAGCTGCTGGGGCCCAGGCCATGCAGGCTGTACCCTGAGTTCCTGGGCACCTGGCCCAGTGCTGGGCTCCACCCTCCCTAGCTCTGGTTTTCCACTGCCTCTTCCCACCTGGCAGCTCTTTTGGGTCATTCTGCCAAGCATTTCTGCTCTTAACCAACTCTGACTCCACTATTTCCACACTCAAATGGTGGGTGGGAAAACCACCCCTCCTCAGACACGTGCTGGGTGGGGAGGAGGGAGTCCTTCTGACCCAAAACCAGAGGGCCAGTTGCCCAGAAGACCCTGGACGCCATTTTTGCTTTTAGTTTGTGAAGCTGGGCCTGAACCATCCGGTTAGGGAGCTGGGCTGTGGGCAGGCCACTGGGGTGCTGGGCAGGGCTTTGGGTGCCATGCTGCAGAAAAAGTGGCTCTCTGACTAAGCCTAGGTTGGTCCTGGCCTCTAAGTGGACATGGCCATCACTTGCCCTGGCCTCCCTGGCCTCTGCTTCCTTGAGCCTTTTGGCCTTTGGGGTCAGACCAGGGCTTTGTGGGACATTCAAAACCAGAAGGGAACTGGGGGTTGGAGTCCTTCCCACACCCACCCTGTGCAGATGGGAAAGCTGAGCCCCAAGGGAGGGGACTGCAGTTAGCTGTGTTGTCCATTTGTCTGTCTCTCTTTCTCTGTTGTTTGCCTGCCTCCTGGATCCCCATACTGGCAGCAGTGGGCATTGAACCCTCTTAAAAACTGCCAGAAAAAGATACCTGAGAAGGGCAGTCTTTATAGCACTGTACTAAAGGCAAAAGATGCAAGTATTTAAAATATCTGTTGACAAGAGACAGGTTCAATAATGATGGGATAGCAACACAGTAGAATACCACCCAGCCATTAAAAAGGGCAAGGCCGATGGTTCTGAACAGAAATCTGAAGCAGATTGCAAAATGTTGTGTGGAGCATGGAGGTGCACAGCCATGTGTGTGGCTGCAGTCACCTGCTATAGACGGCCATGGGCACTTGCATCTCAGCAAGGACACAGAAAATGCTAACATAGGGACTGGGGACTGGGGGTTGGGAGCAATGAAGGGAAACTTGATTTTTTCTCTATACCCTCTGCAGTCTTGACATTTTTTGATCCTGTATCTGGAACACTTTTTTAAAGGAAAAATCTAGCTGAAGAGACCACAGACCAATAATCATCCCTCAACAGCTAACTGAACCTTGAAATCCCAGGATCTCTGTGTCAGCTGCTGAGGGAGCCCCTCCCCTGCTTCCCTGTTCCCTCAGCGCCCCTCTGTCTGACTCAGCTGAATCAAGTCAGAGAACTAGATTGAGGTGCAGCTGGGCATGTCTGGGGTGACAGATGTAAGAGCAATTGCCAACATGGCCCCTGCCTCTGAGGCTGGAGGAAGGGTGTGACTCAGAGACGTTGAGCAAGGCAGGGGCCCTTGGTCACCAAGAGATGAAGCCAGTCATCACACTTGGCTAAACCAGAGAAGGTGACTGAACGACTTTCTGGGCTGGAATCCTTGGGGGATGCAAATAGGAAAAAGATTTGCAGAGGGCCAGATCTGGAGGGACCCTTGACATTATTAATACTAAAGATAATAACCACCCCAGGGACCATTTAATGTGCACTTACACTGGGCACCAGCTTTGGAATCCTCTAACAACTCTCTGGGAGGATTAGCTACATTTCCAGATGTGTCTCAGGAGAGTTAAACAAGCAGATGTGCTCTTCTGCTAATAACCCTGCCTGGCTGCCCATTGTCTGGTCAGACCCAGCTCACCTTGACCATGAGTGAGCAAGCTCAGTCTTGCTCTTTGCACTCTGGCTGCATCACCTTCATTCAGTTGGTTCTACCAGTTAAAGCTGTGTGACTTTAGGTGAGTTATTGACATCTCTGAGTCTCCGTTTCCTCCTCTGTAAATTGGAGATAATCTATAGTCTTTATTTCATAGACTAGTCCATGCAAATCATAAGTATAAAGTACTTGTGACCATGACAGGCTCATGGTAAGCCTGTGTTTGCCATGATTGTTGTTATGATTTACCCCATGCTTCATCAAATCTAAGATGTCACCGATCATAAAATG
The DNA here is from genome assembly GCF_030020395.1 of Manis pentadactyla. Taxonomy (NCBI): domain Eukaryota; kingdom Metazoa; phylum Chordata; class Mammalia; order Pholidota; family Manidae; genus Manis; species Manis pentadactyla. The sequence goes on along the minus strand of NC_080027.1, from coordinate 13,883,717 downwards.
TACTAAGGAAAAAAAGAATGTTGCCAGTTAACTGTGTCCCAAGTCTGTTCCATCACTAGAATATTTATCTTATACTTCCCAAATGAGCTTTTTTAAATTCAGACATAGATTCTCATCATATATAATTCTGATGCACACATAAAAAGGAAAATAGAAGCAGAATAAACTGTTTATTGTGTCTGGAAACTTCCTTCACATTCAGAGCTCAACAGAGGTTGAGCTGCTGCCTTTCCCTGTGAGCCATCGAGAGTTCTGGAGAGCAGCCCACCCCGAACACTCATACCTAAGACAGCACAAAACCACCAGCAGCCACTAGATTGCAATTGGCCCCTAAGCCGGCTTTGCAATTGACTTCTGCTTTGGGAGTGTTACTGGGAAGTGTGCTTCCCTTTCCTGGGGGCTCCCACCGTTTGGGTTCTGAGGTTAAAGGGCGCTCCACTCTTGCCTCTGGGCTTTTCTTCCGAGCTGCTGACGCCCTTTTGGCAGGGTTTAGTGCTTTTGAAGTGTGGGCACGTGCAGGCAATGACAATTATGTCAGGACTGCAGCCAGCCAGACAGCAGCTCTACCGTGAAACCTGACTTCAGAAATTTAAATGTGAGAAATAAAGTGTCTTGGAATCAATGAAACATGAATAATCTCTGAAATTAACACTGGTCATGCTTCCAGATGCCACAGAATCCTTGCATATTCTGTTCCTGCTGCCTAGAATGCCCTTCCTTCCTCCCCACTTGCCTAGTTAACCCAATCATCTCTGTTCTCAGCACCATCTATAGCCCCTTGGGGACGCTTCACCAACCATCTGTTCAAGGTCAAATCCCTTCCCCATTAATGCAGGTAGTATAGCTGCCACATTACTTTCTGAGTACATGTGTGAGTTTTTAGGTAGCTGTCTTCCCAGTTACTGTACATGTGGCTTTTACTACCAGCAGTGTCCAGCATGGAGCCAGAATGAAGGAATGAATGGAGGCCCCCAACAGTGAGCAGCGGTCGGGGGGTGGGGAGGGTGAAGGTGGGGCGAGGGGACCTGGAATGTCCTCCTGGCCTGTGGGTCTACAAGACACATGCTGCCGGTCTGTGCGCTTCACTGCTTCCACGGAGGCAGCCCGTTTCTTTTACAGAAAGGAAGCCAAGGCCCATGAAGTCACTCACCCACAACCCAGGTGTCCTGTCTCAGGCCAGTGTGCAGAGTATGGGGAGGGTAGGGGCAGAGCCGGGTGCTTGCTTCTGGCTTTGGTTCAGAGGAGGCTTGCTGGTGAGGCAGCATCTGATTCAGGCATCACAGGTTGCAAGGGCAGTTCGGGTAGGTTTGAGAAACATCAAGGGAGAGAGAAGCTGGGCAAATTGGAAGATGCAGGCATGGGTACCAGCCTCCCCACACAAGGCTCAGAATCCCTTCAGGGGCCCTGGAAGGGGCAAGGCTTAGGCCACCCTCCCTGCTTTCCAGTTGGGAAATTGAGGCCCCAAGAGGCGGAAGACTCACCCACCATTGTCCTTTGAGCCAGGAGGGCTGTGGGCCTTGCTCCTGCTGGGGATGCTGGGAGGACGCGGGGTGGTGAGGTACGGGCTGAGGCAGGACTCTGGGGGTGCACAGGCCTGCCTGCATCCGGAAGGAGGAAGCTGCACAGGGTGTCTGTGGCTGGGTTCGGGATCCCCCACCCAGGGACTTCCTCTTCCTCTCAGGGCAGGTGTAGCTGCCACAGCGGGACCAACACCCTGACTCCGTCATGGATGGCGGCAAGGAGCCCAGGCTCAGAGACTTCCTGAGTGGGAGCCTGGCCACCTGGGTGAGGGGCAAGCAGGCGGGTGGGGGTGGGGCTGAGAGGGGAAGTGAGCAGCAGGGAGGGGCTGGTGCTGGGGTGTGGGGTAGGCAAAACTGGGGGCCTAGGGCGAGGGGTGGCCTCCAATGGGGCTCTGGAGGAGTCTAGGCTGTGGGGCAGGAAAAGGGTCAAGACCCCGGGGCTGGAGGTATTCATGGAGTTGGTGAGGAGGGGGCTGTGTGGGCTCAGGGGGCAGGTCAGAGGGGCTCAGGAGTGACTCTGCTGGTGGGGGCTTTCCACGCAGGGCCAGCTGACCCATCTCTCTTTCCCACAGGCGCTGGGACTGGCTGGGCTGGTGGGAGAGGCTGAGGAGCCTGAGGAGGAAGAGGAGGAGGAGGCAGAGGGGCCCTTGTGCCCCGAGAGGAGGTTCTTGCATCTCAGCAGCGGGGCCCTGCTCCTCCGGGTGCTGGGCATGATGTAAGGGGCATTGGGGATGAATCTAGGCATCCGGGTGGGGTGGGGGGTGTACTGGGACAGCTGGTGGGGCCAGACTAGGGCCTCTGGGCAGGGCCTGGTTGAGGGGAGGCTGGTCCCAGATTACCCCGCCCACCTATCACCCCCTGTGCCCACAGTGCCCCCACTTCCCGAGGGGGACCTCAAATGGTCAGGGGCCACTGTGGTCCCGTAGCGGCACGGGTGCGGAACCTGAGCCACCTTTGGGGCCGCCTGAGGGACTTCTACCAGGTGAGGAGCTAGTGCGGGAGGCTGAGCGCGGGGTCCCCTGCGGGAAGTGCCCTTGTGTATCTCTGGATCCCTCCATCCCCAGGAGGAGCTCCGGCTGCTGATCCTGTCGCCGCCCCCAGACCTGCAGGCCCTGGGATTCGACCCCTTCTCAGGTGCTCTCTCCCACGACCCCTTCCTGCTTCCACCCTCTCCCCTCACCTGTTAACCCCCGTGGCTTGTGCCCTTCAGAGGAGGCGGTGGGGGAGCTGGAAGGCGTCCTTCGGCTGTTGTTGGGGGCATCAGTGCAGGTGAGCAGGGGAGGGAAGGACGGGTCCAGCTTTGGGTGCAGAGGTGGGGAACTCCTGTGCCAGCCTCCCTGCCACATCTCCCTGCAGTGTGAGCACCGAGAGCTCTTCATCCGGCACATCCAGGGCCTCAGCCTCGAGGTCCAGAGTGAGCTGGCTGCTGCCATCCAGGAGGTACAACTTTGGACTCGCAGTGCCACCCGGGGACACCCTGTCCCCCATCTTCATCGGCTGAACTGCTCTCCCTGTGACCCCCAGGTGACCCAGCCTGGGGCTGGCCTGGTGCTGGCACTGGCTGGGCCTGAGCCTGGGGAGCTGGCGTCTCCGGAGCTGGAGATGCTGTCCCGGAGCCTGATGGGAACCCTGCTGAGGCTGGCGAGAGAGCGTGATGCGGAGGCCCAGGTGAGGGGTGGCAGGGGCATCACGGATCTGGTGGGGGTGGGAGGACCGTGGGGACCCAGATGTGTGGGTGAGATGGGGGTTGGGAGTCTTGGGCCAGGAGGGCTGCAGCAGCCAGATTCATCTTGTGGTTGGCGCAGATGTGGGGGACTTGGATGGGTTACTCCTGACCCCTGACCCTTGACCTCCACAGCGACTGGCTGAACTGCTGCTGGAGCGAGAGCCAGCCCCCGTGTTGCCTCAGGCCCCTGCTAGGACTCCCCCGGAGGGCCCTTCACACCATCTGACCTTGCAGCTAGCCAATGCCAAGGGCCAGCTGCGGCGTCTGCGGCAGGAGCTGTGAGTACCGCAGGCCGGGAAGTGGACATGGGCGGCGGGCGGCAGATTAGGAATGGGGGGGTCCAGCCCCAGTGGGGATGTCAGATCGGGCCTGGGAAGGGTTGGGGGTTACGGTCCTCAGACTCCTCCAGCGTCCCTTCCCTCCAGGGAGGAGAAGGCCGAGCTACTGCTGGACTCCCAGGCAGAGGTGCGGGGCTTGGAGGCCGAAATTCGAAGGCTCCGCCAGGAGGTGCGCCGGGGGACGCTCCCGCCGTCGCGGCATTCCCTAACCCTGCCCCGCAGCCCCCCGTCCTGTTGCCCCGGGCGGCCCGCTCTTTCCCACCCCCAATTCCGCTGGCCCGCGCTGGCCGTTCCCAGCCCCGCATCGTCTGGCCCAGGCCCAGGCGCTGTCAGGACAGGCCAAGCGGGCCGAGCTGTACCGCGAGGAGGCAGAGGCGTTGCGGGAGCGGGCCGGCCGCCTGTCCCGCCTGCCGGAGGAGCTGCGACGCTGCCGGGAGCGGCTGCAGGCTGCAGAGGCCTGCAAGGGCCAGTTGGAGGTGCGGCGCGGCGGAGCCTGCGAAGGCTGGGGGTGGGCCATGAGGAGGGGCGAATCTGAGCCTCAGTGGAGGGAGGTCGCCTCTGGGAGAGATGGGTGGGGTGGTGTCTGGGGAAAGGCCCTCTGGAGGGTGGGGAGGATGTGGGGGGCGGGGGGAAGAGGTACAGGCTGTAGGTAGGATCGGTCCGGGAGAGGAGGGTGGGGCCAAGTGCAGGGGACGTGGGGTCTGGAGAGAGCCCTCTGGCGTTGGGGCTGATAAATAGCGCCTAGAGGGATACCACCTAAGACGCAGTTGCTGGGAGAAGGGGCGGGACCTAATAGGAGAGGAGCCTGCCCGGGTTAGGGAGGTGGTATCTGGAGATGGTGGGGCTGATGGAGGGGAGAGGTGGCGCCTAGAGCGCCATGGGCGTGCAGGGTCAGAAGGGAAAGGGCAGGCGGGGTCTGTGGCACCTCGGCCTCTCTTTGCTTCCCCACCAGGAGGAGCGGGTGCTCTCCGGGGCCCTGGAAGCCTCGAAGGCTCTGCTGGAGGAGCAGCTGGAGGCTGCTCAAGAGCGCTGTGCTCGGCTGCATGAGACCCAGCGTGAGAACCTGCTGCTTCGGACTCGGTTGGGCGAGGCCCATGCGGTGAGATCGACAGAGCGATCCTTGGTTACTTTGAAATCTGTGAGCCCCAGCGACCCCAGTGGTCCCCCAGGGTTCCGTAGTGACCCTGTGACCCCTAGCCTTCTTCTAGTGACCCTCTAGGCTGCACACTTGGACTGGCCTTGGTGGGGAGGGCTCGTCTGATCCTGTTTCCCACCAGGAGCTGGATTCTCTGCGGCATCAGGTGGACCGGCTAGCACAGGAGAACGTGGAGCTGGAGCTGGAGCTTCAGCGGAGCCTGGAGCCACCACCCCCGCTCTCTCCTGGGGAGGGTGAGTAGAGCCTCAGTGGAGGGGCTGCCTGCGTTTTCCTGCAGTTATGGTGGGGACGGCTTCTGACATCATCCTCTTCTCCCAGGCGTTAGGGGATGGTGGGGTGCATGTGAGGAGCCCAGGAGCAGGGCGAGACCTAGCATTGGGAGGGGTCCTGACCTCATCTCACACGCCCCAGAACCCCTGCCAGGAGCTGCCCCCTCGCTGCATGATGAAGTGAGGGAGGCAGAGGCTGGGCGATTGCGGGTTCTGGAGCGGGAGAATCAGGAGCTTCGAGGCCTGCTCCAGGTGTTACAGGGGCAGCCAGATGGCCAGGTGAGTCCCCTCCCCCAACCTTCCTAGTAGGTCCTTCCTGGCATCCTCCTCTGGGCTTGAGCATCCTTCTCATATGCCCTCAGCACCCCCTGCTGGAGGAGCAGAATGAGGACTCCTTGGTTCCAGAGCTGGACTCAGCTCCCCAGACTTGCCTGGCCTCGGATGACACCCATGGCTTGGCTGGCCTGGTGGGGGACGAATGCTCCGAGGCCTCGGACCTGGCTCCCTTGGTATCAGGCTCAATCCATGAAGGACTAGCTGAGTGTTCCCAGGCATCTGATTCAGACCCACAGGGGATGGAGAGGTCCCTTCAGATGGCTGCCGTGGCCCCCCAGACCTCAGACTTGACCCCCCAGGAGTTGGGTCCTGCTGCGGAGACAAAGGAGTCCTTGGAGAAGGCTGGCCATGGAGCCCCTCTTCAGACCTCTGCCTCTGTGGCTCCACTTCAGGGTCCAGAGATAAAAATCCAGGCCCACCTGATGCCGGAAGGAGAGACTGGGGAGTCCGGGCCTGAGGCCCAGGGGCTGAGACAGACAGACCCCGAGAACAAGCCCGGACCCTGGGGACACAGCCTCCGTGTGCAGCAGAGGGAGCAGGAGACCCCAGGCCAGGGGCTGAACCCACCCAAGGGGCAAACAGAGGCCAGAGAGCACGAACAGGGGCTGGAGGGGACGGCTGGAGGCCCAGACCAGCAAAAACGACAGTGGAAGCTGGAAGGGGCTCCTGAGACCCAGGCCTGGGAGAGGCCTACCCCAGAGGAGACCCTGGCCGGTGGTGTCCCACAGCAGGGGGCTCTCAGGGAGGAGGTGGCACGGCTGAGGAGGGAGGCTGAGGCCTGTCAGGCTGAGCTGGAGGCCCTGGCCCGGAGGCTGGAGGCCCGCGGCACGGAGGCCACCCGCCTCTCTGAGGAACTGTCTCAGGCGCGGAGGGCAGAGGCTGAGGCTCACCAGGAGGTGGAGGCCCAGGCCCAGGAGCAGGGCCGGCTTCGGGAGGCAGTGGAGGCAGCTGGCCGGGAGCTGGAGGCTGCGTCGCGGGAGCGGGAGGCGCTGGTGGAGGCGCTGGCAGCAACCGGCCGAGAGCGGAGGCAGTGGGAGCGCGAGGGGCCCAGGCTGCGCGCCCGGGCGGAGGCAGCTGAGGAGCGGCTGCAAGCGCTGGAGGCTGAGAGTTGCCGGCATCAGCAGGAGGCCAACAGGGAGAGGCAGGCCCTCAGGGAGGTAAGTAGGGGCCTGAGGGTGTGAAGAGCCTGGTTCATGCTGGGCAGAGGCTCAGGACACACCGGTTATTAAGAGCCAAGCGTGGTGGGAGCCCCTGGAGAGGGGGCTGATGCCAGGGTGTGGGAAAGCAGGCTTCGGGGGGGATTCTGAGGAATGGTAAGATTTCAGTCAGTGTAGGAAGATGTTCCAGAGGCAGCAGCACACGCAAAGATTTAAAGGCCTTAAAGATGGTCAGGGGCCCTGGGAGGAATAGGGAAGCAGAGGGGTGTGTGGGGCCAGCTTTGTGGGTTTTCGTGCCGCATCCCCAGGCGGGGAAAGCCATCCAAGGGTGTTTGCAGACCCGAGTTTGAGGAGGGTCCCCTCGGTGTGCAGGGAAGCCTGGGACCATTAGGAGGCAGCGCCAGTGGTCCAGGTAGCAGGTGAGGCTCTCTGGGACTGGGATGGGGGATGGAAGAGAGAGACCTGGACACGCCTTCATTCATTTATTTAAGCATGTTGACGGTCAGCTCCTTGGTGCCAGGAGCTCTTTGGTGCCTGGCGCCAGCACACCTGTCTGTGGGGAGGGGCTCACAGTCTGGGCTGGAGACAGGACAGTGTAGGGAGCCGTGGGGGTCCAGGAAGCACACTGGACTCAGGCAGGAGCGGGGCAGGGAAGGCTGCCTGGAGGAGGGGAGGGAATGGGAAGGGTGTTTGGGCCAGTGGGGCCCAGGGCTTTGGGGGAGGGTGTGCCGAAGACGAGGAATCAAATCTTCACGCTTGAGCAGTTTCTAGTTTCATCCCTGTGAAACTCAGGGAGGAGGAGTCATTGCTCAGACACCCCAGGATGGAAGGAGTGAGGAACACACCGCTGGGTGGGCACAGGGTTATGCATCATTCAGGGCAGGCCTGGGGAATGGGAGAATGGGCGCTGTGGGTGCCAGGGTGGGCTGAGAGGTTGGGTCCACTCTGTAGGATGTGACTGAGAGATACTATTAAGCAGACCTGGGTTGTGTCCCAGATCCCCTACTTATCAGCTGTGTGGCTTGGGGCAAGTTACTTAACCTGTCTGAATCTTGGTTTCCTTACCTGTAAAACTGGAATAAAAACTACCTGCCCCACAGGATTCTGCAAGATAATGAATGTAGAGAGCTTAGGACAGTCGTGGAGAGGGAATGCCAACAGGTGGCAGAGAAGGTGAGGGTGGGGCTGGCTGGCTGGGAGAGTAGCTCTGAGGACTGAGTGTGAGAGAGGCTGAGGACAAAGGGGAATTTGGGGAAATTTCCTGGTTAGAGCAGTTCCTGGTGATAGCTGGGTGTGGCTGGGGGAGGTCAGGGATGCAAGGGCTGAGAGAGCTATCCCCGTTGGCCAGGGGAGGGCAGAAGGTGTGATGTGGGGGCACTGAGGCTGTGGCCAGGGCCTGGAGGGGGCCAGGGTAGGGTCTGGCCCGAGGTCAAGTCTTCATCTGTGCCACCATTTTTCCTACCCCTTAGCCCTTGGGTTGTAGTAGCTACTGGCCAATGGGCAGCAGGGTCTCATGAGACTTGTCATTCAAGTGAGACAGTGGCCAAGGGTGTCCAGGAGTGAGGTGACCCCACGGGGAGGCTCGGGTGGGGTTGCTACACCAGGAAGATCAGAGCAAAGGCTGTAGATCTGGTTTCCAGAGGCAGGATTTTGCAGGTGGCTGGTCAGCGTTGGCCCTTCCGTGTGGGGGCCCCCGCAACTCAGAATGGTTTGGCCTACTTCCCTTTGGGGCCCACAGACCAGAGTGGGCCTCTTAACCCCTTCTACAGTGGTACGGCCCAACTGCCACAGGATGCCTGGCTAGCAGCATCCCAACCAAACACCTCCCAGCCCCCACTGTGGTTAGGCCTGGCATTCACTAAGTTCCTGCCCTGGGCCAGGACTGCTCTCCAGACCTGCCCCTTTCCCTCACATGTCCAGGGTGGCCTCAGCACACAGGACGGGTCTAGCTGTCACTAGGCGCACGGGGAAGTATGGGCTCAGAGAGGTAAAGACACTTTCCCAGCATATGTCTCTGACTCTTGGCCCACGGGCCACACCCACACTCTGCCAGCTCTTCCATAGCCACTCTGCAAGGTGACCAGGCTTTACTCCCATTTTACAGAAGCCCAAAGGGTTAAAGATATTTGCCCAGGATGACAGAGCCAAGACAGAAAGCCAGGTCTCCTGAGGCTTCTCAGCCCTCTGTATCCAGCTCTCCCCTGCCCCCTGGGTGAGGGTGGTGGTCTGCCGTTCTGGCTCTGAGCCTGTTCTGCTTGCCCTCAGGAACTTGAAAAGGCCGTGGTGCGGGGCCGGGAGCTGGGGGCCTGGCTGGAGCATCTGCAGAGGGAGCTGCAACAGGCGGCTCAGGAGCGGCATGAATTTGTGCAGGACCAAGAGTTCCAGCAGCAGAGGTGGGGACATTGCCGGAGGGGCAGAGAGAGGCAGTCAGGGTCTTGGGGAAGGGTAGGTGCCACAGCTTCTCGTGATAGGTACCAGGCCCTGGAGCAGCGACTGGAAGCTGAGCTGCAGGCGGCGGCCACCGGCAAAGAGGAGGCACTGATGGAGCTCAAGACGAGGGCCTTGCAGCTGGAAGAAGAGCTGCTCCAGGTGAGTCCCCGGCCGTGGGAGCTGGGGCCTCCTCTCAGCCCTCCCAGCATCCTGCATGCAGGTAGTCAGAACTGCACAGACGCCCATCCCACCAGAGCTAGTGTTGTTCCTTGATTCTTGGCCAGTTGCTTGCCTTGTGTGTGTGGGATGATTAGAGGGAGCACTGTGCTGAGAGTCAGGCCAACTGCCCTGGCCACGTGGTCTTTTCAGGACCTCGTCTCCCCCATTCCTTAAATGGACAGAACCTGGTGGCTCTGCTCTGAGGTGACTGCTGTGTCTCTCGCTTGGACCCCACAACTTCCTAGTGGGCTCAGTTACTGTCATCGGTAATGGTTTCTGATGGCTCTGCTGCGTGCGGGCTCACTGCCCAGTGCTCTCTCAGGGTTGCTGGGGGTAATACAGGCCACTGCCCTCAGGGAGCTCACAGTCCACCTGGGACAGAGGCAAGGTCACAGGGTGACGGGGATGGTGGGCACCCAGATGACCAACTAGCTGGCTGTGTGGGCTTGGTGGCAGAGGTTTTCTGGGGAAAGTGGCCCACAAACCTGGGACAGAAAGAGTGCTCTGTGCAGAAGCCGTGGCATGGGCTGAGGCGAGGACTGAGGGAAGTCTAGACGGGTGGGATGGAGGGTGCTGGCCTGCAGGGGTCAGGACCTAGGGGTAGGGGCGTGGGCGGGGGAGAGTGGACAGTGTCAAATGCTGCCGAAGGGGTGAGGGTCTGTTGGTTTAGGTCCCTGCGCTGCCCCAGGCCTCCTCTACTGCCCCAAGTGACCTCCCAGGGCCTCTCCCTGCAGCTGCGCGAGGGCCCTGTGGGGCTCAAGGAGCACACCGATCCCAGGATCACGGGGGCCCAGAGCGGGCGGCTCATCGAGGTGGAGCGCAGTGTGAGTGTGGGCCCGGGTGGGCCGTGGGAGGGGTGGGGTTGTCCGATCCGCCTGGCCCCTCCTAGCCACCCCCCCACCCCGTCCCTTCTTGGCAGAATGCAACACTGGTGGCTGAGAAGGCAGCTCTGCAGGGGCAGCTGCAGCACCTGGAGGGGCAGCTGGGAAGCTTGCAGGGACGCGCACAGGAGCTGCTGCTGCAGAGCCAGCGGGCGCAGGAGCGCAGCAGCCGCCTGCAGGTGGGTGGCGGTCTGGTGCCCAGCCCCTGCCCCTGCCCCTTGTGTATCCTTTCCTGCTCCTGCTCCCAGCCAGCTGCCCTGCCCTGTTCCCTGGGCACATGTATCCATGCCCGCTGACCGCAGCCACCCCGTTCTGCACCTGTCGTCTGCAGCCACCTTCCCACATCTCCCCTTAACCCCTCCTCCTTCCCCTGTTCCTTCCTCTTCCCCCTGCCTCCAGCCCCCACTGTGCCCCTTTTTGCCCCATCTCCAGCCCTCTCCTCCGCAGCCAGCCATTTGTCCCTACCCGCTTCCTGCTCCTGCCTGCAGCCCCGTCTGTCCCATCCCTGCCCTGGGTCTCCTGCCCCCCCACCCACATCACCTGCCTCTGTCATACCTCTCTGCTCTCCTTGCACTTTAACTTCTTTTCTTTTTGCCTTAATTTAAAAAAATTGAAATATAGTTGACATATAGTGTTATATGGTTTAAGTGCACAACATAGTGGTTCAGCAATTATGTATATTGCAAAATGCTCAGCATGATAGGTGTAAATACCAACTGTTGCCACACTAAGACTTGACGATATTACAACTTTACTATGTTCCCCGTGCTGCACTTACATTGCCATTAACTTCAGCCCCTGCCTTCGGCTCCCTGCTGCCCCCACCCCAGCCCTCTGCCTCCTCCACAGATCTCTCTCCTTGTTCTCTGCCCTGCCCTCTGTCTTTTGTCCCCATCCTCTCCGGCCTGGGATTCCACCCCAGTGGTCCCTGCTCCCTCCTCTGCCCTAGGCTGAGAAGTCTATACTGGAGATGCAGGGCCAGGAGCTGCACAGGAAGCTGGGGGTGCTGGAGGAGGAGGTGAGGGTGGCACGGCGGTCCCAGGAGGAGACCCGAGGACAGCAGCAGGCCCTGCTGCGGGACCACGAGGCCCTGGCACAGCTGCAGCGGCGGCAGGAGACTGAGCTAGAGGGGCTGTTGGTCCGGCACCGTGACCTCAAGGCCAACATGCGGGCACTGGAGCTGGCCCACCGTGAGCTGCAGGGCCGGTGAGCCTCCCTCAGACACCCAGCTCCTCTCCTGGGCACCCAGAGCAAACTCCCTTGGTGGGTTTGACCCACCAGGGAAGCACCACTGCCCAGCAAACCCATCTCTGCCCCTTTTCCCTCTCGTGGGGCTGGAGTGTGCTCACCCTGCAGCTCATCTGTTGTTGGGAATGGTGGGCACCTGGCATGGCATTCTCTGTATGGCTTTGCCTGGGGGCCTGTGCTTAGGAGGCAGACCCCCAGGTCTGAACAGTCCAGCCACTCGTTGCCCTGGCCCCAGGTCTTTGCAGCCCTCTGAGCCCCTGTCCATCCCAGGCATGATCAGCTGCAGGCCCAGAGGGCCAGTGTGGAGGCGCAGGAGGTGGCCTTGCTGGCAGAGCGTGAACGCCTGATGCAGGACGGGCAGCGGCAGCGGGGCCTGGAGGAGGAGCTGCGGAGGCTCCAGAATGAGCACGACAGGTACCAGCCCTCTCCTTGCGGGCCAGACCTCAGCGCTCCCATCTGTGAAGTGGGTCGGTGGTGACAGTCACTGTCCCTGTGGGGGTCTGGGATGGGCGGCGAGTCCTTTTGGAGAGCAGCTCTCCTTGCCTCCTCAGAGCGCAGTCGCTGCTGGCCGAGGTGTCCCAGGAGCGCGGGGAGCTGCAGGGTGAACGCGGGGAGCTGAGGGGTCGGCTGGCACGGCTGGAGCTGGAGCGGGCACAGCTGGAGGTGCAGAGCCAGCAGCTGCGGGAGTTCAACCAGCAGCTGGACCTGAGCGCCTGTAGGCTGACCACCCAGTGTGAGGTGCGCTGAGGGTGGGCAGCGGCCGGTGGCAGGTGGAGGGGGGAAGGCGGTGGGGGCAGCGGGGGGAGAGGACGGTAGTCACCGGCCCCAGTAACCCCTCCTGTTCTGCTGCCGGCCCCTCCAGCTGCTGACAGAGCTGAGGAGCGCCCAGGAAGAGGAGAACCGGCAGCTGCTGGCTGAGGTGCAGGCGCTGAGCCGGGAGAACCGGGAGCTCCTGGAGCGCAGCCTGGAGAGCCGCGACCACCTGCACCGGGAGCAGCGGCAGTACCTGTGAGCAGGCCGTGGGCGGGCTTGCTGCCGACTGGGAGCTGCAGCTCTGGGGACCCCGAGCTCGTGGGGAAACGGCTGGAGGTCCAGGGGCAAGGGCTGGGGCTGGCCACCGGGGTGTGTTCATCAGCGCAGGCCGTGTATGTCAGGGTGGGAACCATCAGCAGGGTTGCACCAGTGCGCACCTGCTGTGACCTGAGCCTCGCTGCTGCCCCAGCTGCGTGCCTGCCTCCTCTCTGCCCATCCTCCCAGGGACCAGCTCAATGCCCTGCGCCGTGAGAAGCAGAAGCTGGTGGAGAAGATCATGGACCAGTACCGTGTGCTGGAGCCTGGGCCCCTGCCCCGGACCAAGTGAGCGGCCCTTCCACCCCTTGGGCTAGGGATCCCCACAACCTCTGCCCCTGCACTGCCCTCTGACCCCTGGCCCAATTCAGCTCTGGTCTCATTGAGGGTTTGCCTGGCTTTTGCCATCTCTGACATGGCCCTCAGGCCCTTCCTTCCTCCCTGGCCTTACCCCTTCTTATGTCCTCTTGCCCCCAGGAAGGGCAGCTGGCTGGCAGACAAGGTGAAGAGGCTGATGCGGCCCCGGCGGGAGGGGGTACTCCACGGGGGGCCACGCCTGGGGGCCGATGGGGCTGGCAGCACCGAGAGCCTGGGGGCCCCCCCTGAGACGGAGCTCTCCGAGGGCAGGGAGGCGGATGGGACAGGTGGGTCTGGGGGCCGGGTGACCAGGATAGTCCCTACCCCATGTCCTCTACCCCGACCCTGGTGTCTGTCAATGCCTCTGGTCTCTCCCTGTGCGGCTTGCGCACCTCTGGCCTTCCCTGCTGCAGCCCTGCCCTGCCCACATGCTTCAAGTGGCTCTCTGTACTGCATCCCTGCCACATCCCTCTCAGCCCGCACCTCCCTCCTGCCTAGGCTGCCCATCCACAGCTGCGCCTAGAACCTTGGAGCAGCAGGGGACTTTAGTGAGAGGTCATTTATCCCAGTCAGCAGATGAGGAAGCTGAGGCCCAGGGAGGGAAAGCGCCTTGCCCAAGGTTACACAGTGAGTTAGTATCAGAGCCAGCACGGGGCCCAGCCTCCGTTGCCGCGGCCGGCCGTTCACCCAGACCCCCTTTCCACCTCTGCAGCCTTTTCTCCCTGCCCCGCGCCGCCTCACCCTGCCAGCTTCTCCCCTGTGCCCGGTCCCGCCCCGCACTGCTCTAACACTCTCCCTGCCTGTGCCTCTGCAGGGTGCCCTTCACCAGCACCCGTGCGCCGGGCCCAAAGCTCCCTGTGCCTACGGGATGAGACCCTGGCAGGTGGGCAGCGACGGAAACTCAGCTCACGATTCCCTGTGGGGCGAAGCTCTGAGTCATTCAGCCCCGGAGATACGCCCCGACAGCGATTCCGACAGCGCCGGCCAGGTCCCCTGGGGGCACTCAACTCCCATGGCAAAGGTGAGGGACAAGGGTCCCTGCCCCCAATAGCACCAACTTCCTGTGGACCCACCAACTCCTTGGTTGGGGGAGCTTCTCTCCTGTCCCCTGTGTCCCCCCACAAGCCCTGCCGATCTCTGCACTGGTCCCTGTGGCCCAGTAGGCTGCTTGTACCTCCTCCAGGACCTGGCGTGGGATGGGATGGCTCTGTTGAGACCCTGGCAGAACACGAAACAGACGTTAACCGAGAGGGTGAGTGGGGGTATTTGCCCTACCCGGGCTGCTGGCAGACCTCATTCGTCCATTCACTCACTTGGCAATGAGCCTTTACTAAGTGCCAGGTGACATGCTAGCTGGGGTTATAGCAGAGAATGTTCTGGTATGGGAGGCAAACAGTAAACAATATGCATAAAAATAATAATTATCGATAACAGTTCTGTCCAATAGAAACATGATGAGAGCTACATGTGTCATTTAAATTTTTCTAGTTGCCTCATCAGGAAAAGTAAAAAGAGACAGGCAAAATAAACATTTTATTTAACTCAATATGCCTGAACTATTGCTGTTTCCAATGTGTAGTTGGTGTGAAAAGTCATTAATGAGATATTTTATATTATTCTTTTCATATTAAGTCTCAGCAGTCCAGTGGGTATTTTATACTACAGCACAAGTATGTAGCCACATCTCGTGTGCTCAGTCCTGGGCTGGGCAGCTCAGCCCCAGGACATTAGGAGGCAGTAATGCTCGGGCACAAAGAACAGGCTGGGGGCAATCAGCACTGGGCGGGCAGGCTGCAGTTTTAATTGGGGTGCTCAGGGTAGGCCTGAGAGAGGAGGTGAACTTGGAGCAAAGACTCGGAGGTGAGCGTTTGGCGTCAACATTATCTGGGAACAGTATTCCAGCCTAAGGGAGCGGCTGAAGCAAAAGCCTGGTGTGTTTGTGGATTGGTAAGGTGGCTGGTGCGGCTGGAGTGAGGAGGGGGAGAGCCGAGAGGTGAGAAGGGCACGGGGGGCACAGAAGGCGTAGGGCCCTGTGAACCACCCTGACTGAGTGCTGGCAGCCCCCGCCGAGGAGCAGGCCTGAGCTGAGCCCTTCCTTCCAGGCCTCAAGGTGCAAGAACCGGAGAAACGTGCTCTGGCCCCTTCCTTCAGCCAGTGAGACCAAGCAGACAGGGAGCTTGGGAGTGGATTCTTCTCACTGCTGGAGTCTCAGTGGGGGCCCCAGGCAGCCCAGGATTGTCGGGGTCAAGGACACCTGTGGTCAGTCCTTGGCCAAGGAGGCCTGGGCCTCTGGATCCCCCAAGGTCTGCTCTAGGGCCTTGAGATGGAGCTGGGGTGAACCTGTGGACTGGGAGATGGCTGGCACCCACAGACAGCTCCTTGCCGCAGCGTGGGGATGAGGCCTTCACTGAGGAGGTGGGCCATGGGGGACCCCCCAGGAGGCAGGCCGGAGTGGGTAAGAGAACTCCCTGCCCGGTCTAGGTGGGGAGCCGAGGACCATTCCCTGGGGACAGTGGCCTGGGCCCGTCCCTGAGCCTTATCTGGGATGTGAGGGACGGGAGAATAAAGCTGGGATACGACATTAGTCTGCATTGTCTGTCTACTGGCTGCATCAGGAGCCTTGAGGTGCCAGAGACACACGTGGCCTGGAGTCATCCTCTGCTGGCAGGGGTCTGGGCCCTTGGCTTCCTGGCCCTCCACACGGCAGCACAGGGCTTTCTGCAGAGGAGAGACCCAGTGGGCTTGTCTGGATGTCCCAGGGGGGTGGGGAGGTGGGGGTTCTGGGTAGCCAGCAGTGGATGGGACCCGAGTCTAGGCTCAGCCTTTGCTTAAAAAACGGGGTCTGGGCTATGGGGCAGGGGGCAGTGAAGCCTCAGAAGCCCCGCCTCCCCCTTCTCTCTGTCACTTCCTGCCTCCTCATCCTCTGTCCTCCACCCCTTCAACAGTGCGCCCCTCCCCAGGGAGTTCACAGTTCTGTGGGGTGGGGGCAGTTTTGAAGGGACATGAGAGGTAGGAGGGATATGGGGTCTCTCACCAGGGCTCTAGGATGACACTCAGGAAGGGGGCAATTAGACTGGGTGGCAGGACAGACATGAGTCAAAGCACCTGGGGCCACCCAGGAGAGGGCAGGGCTTCCTGCCCTGTGAGGCATCCTGAATCTAGGGTTGCCAGGCCACCTGAAGCTGGGAGGGGTGGTTAGGCCAGCCTCCCAAGGTGACCTGTAGCACCTGACTCACGGGATTGCCACGGCCCACCTTGGGAAGAGTCCACACTCTGCCCTGTCCGGTCAGTCCAAGCTCCAGAGGCCGGTGGCGTGGAACGGACCGCCTGGCCTCCAGCTGTGCTGAGCCGCTGAAAGCTCCCTCCGTTGGCCTTAGGGTGGGGCTCTGATGGCTGCCCTACCTGCCGGTGGCCCTTGTCAGGCGTCGGGGAGGGGGATGAGGCTCTGGAAGACAGGTCAGCCAGGGGCTCTGGGCCTGACTGGGAGAGGAGGCCACCCCTCTGCTTGGGGACCACAGGGGCCAGAACCATGTGAGGGCTGTGTGGCACTGAGCAGGCTATGAAGGGGGGCTGGGGCCTACGGTGTGTTAACGGGTCCACTCTAAAGAGATTTACTTGGAATCTCTTGGGCCTGGTTCCGGCACCCTCTCCACTCTCTGTGGGTAGGGAAGTCCAGAGACAGGGCTTGGTCCTCAGGGGGGCTGAGCCTATGCCCTCCCCTGCAAAGGCGAGTCCACACTGAATGAGAGGTGCCAGGGCACGGTTGTGCTGGCAGCGGCTGGACAGGGCTGCTGTGAGGCTTCCGGCCACTCATCAGTCAAGGGGACCTACAGATGCCCTCCCCGATTTGCCCTGGTTAAGGAGGGATTGATCACAAACCACCTGAGTGGGTTGATGTTTATAACATTCCTCACGTGTGCTGGTGGTTAAGAATTGGACAGAGATGCTTGCCTGCCCTTCCCGCTTGCACCCTGGAGGGCAGGGCTCTAGCGCCTGTGTGTGGGCCCCCTCCCTACTTGGAGGGCGGCTCGGGTGTCTCACCACCACCGGCCTCAGCAGGTACCTGGCTTTGAGGGTATCCGCCCAGTAGAGGCCCCAGGTTATTCATGGACTCCAGGCATGGATCCCAAGGGGTGTTCCCAGGTCCCAAGGAGGGTCGCACGGGGTCCCGGAGCGCACAGCCTTGATGTCCGCCACGCGCGCCCGCGGGAAGCCGGCCGCCCCCACTCGCCCGAGCGGCCGGGCGCTGTCACGTTCCAGCCTCCTGACTCAGGCCGCGCGGGGCGGGAGCGGGAGGCGGCGCCGGCGCCCGCCTCGGCCCCGGAGGCGGCACCAGGAAGCGCCCGCCCCGGCAGGAGCCGCCATGTAACCGGCGCCACCCGGAGCCGAGTCGCGCGGGCTCCGGAGACCCGCCCGCCATGGGGGACGAGGAGGAGGAGGAGGGCTGCGCGGTGGAGCTGCGGATCACGGAAGGTAGGGCGGAGGCGGCCCGCGGCTGCGGGGCCGGGTGATGGCTGCCCACGCTAGGCCTGGACGGGGCATGCACCGGCTGGACTTACTTGCCTCCTGTGCCCACAGCCAACCTGACCGGGCATGAGGAGAAGGTGAGCGTGGAGAACTTCGAGCTGCTCAAGGTGCTGGGCACGGGAGGTGAGGACCCCTACCCTGCAGGCAGGTGTCCCCGGCTTCCGGCCTGCACACCGTCCTGGGCCTGGGACAGGGCCAGGCCACCAGCAATGCCCCCCACCCATTCCCGGCACAGCCCGCCTTGCCTGCCCCGCCCTGCCCTGTCAGGGTTTGCATGCCCAGTCCCGGGGACATGCCCACTCTAGGGCTGTTCCACCTTGACATTACTCCTCCCTGCGAGGTCCTCCTGCATATTCTAACACCCTCCGGGGGCTTGTAGTACTCTCAAGTGATTTGCACAGCTCCTCCCCTTTTGCAATAAGAGAGCCCTGTCCCTGCTTTGCACACTCCCCAGTACAGGCGTCTGCACATCCCTGCACCTCTGCCACCCTTCCTTGGATCTGCATCCTTCTCATATCTCTGACTGTCCCCAGGTTTGCATATGCCCCGCCCCTGCTTTGAGCTGCAGGCCTCCTGGAATTGCATTCCCCCAGCGTGGTTTGCACATTCTCTCCCGGTTTTGCTGAGCATCACCTGGGGTGTGCACACCTTTTCCTTAGAGGGCTCTGCCAGCTTTTTTGCATATCTGCCTCTCAGCCCAGCTCCTTCCCCAATTTGTACACCCTCCTGGTTGGCATCACCCCCACCCCCACCAGTCTGCACCACCCTTCTGTTCACGGCCTGCCCTCCGCCCACTTGCCGCTCCCACAGCCTACGGGAAGGTGTTCCTGGTGCGGAAGGCGGGTGGGCACGATGCGGGGAAGCTGTATGCCATGAAGGTGCTGCGCAAGGCAGCGCTGGTGCAGCGCGCCAAGACGCAGGAGCACACGCGCACCGAGCGCTCAGTGCTGGAGCTGGTGCGCCAGGCGCCCTTCCTGGTCACGCTGCACTACGCCTTCCAGACAGATGCCAAACTGCACCTCATCCTGGGTAAGGGCAGGCACCTGCCAACCTTGGGGGCTGTGAAGGCAGGTGGGGCCGTCCAATGGGAGGCTGCTTGCCAACCTCCATTCCACTGTTCAGACTATGTGAACGGCGGAGAGATGTTCACCCACCTCTACCAGCGCCAGCACTTCAAGGAAGCTGAGGTGCGAGTATATGGGGGTGAGATCGTTCTGGCCCTGGAACACCTGCACAAGGTGGGTGAAGACCTGGCCACCTGGCTGTTGCAGTGGGGACTGAGCCTGGGCCTTATAAGGGGTCTACAAACATGGCAGCCTAGGGGTCTCTCTCCCTAGGCATCCTGGGGGTGGGGGTTGGCCTTTGTGGGGACTGGAGATGCTTCCCCAGGCTTCCTGAATGGGGGGAATCGCCCCCCAGCACCTCCTCGAAGGGGCTTTCCTTTCACAGGGAACTCAGGGCTGCCTCCCAGGGCCACGTTCACAGAACTTCCTCAAATGGAGACCTAACGCCGTGGCTCCTGAGGCCTTTTCACAGTGGGGCTCTTCGCATGGCTTCTCTCTCTCTGAGACGTTGGAGCCTCCCCAGGGCGCCTGTCTACAGAGTCCTCATTGGTTGTTTTTCCATCTGAAATAGCCTTTCCAATTGAATGGCCCAGTTCCACCCCAGGCCTCCTCCTGCACTGGTGACCCCCTTCTCCAGGGTCCCCCTTATCCTGAGCAGGGCCTGGTTCTGGGGACATAGCTGTAGGCGGTGGGGTGGTGTGCAGGGAGGAAGCCTCAGTACCCGTCTTGCTCCTGCTAGCTGGGCATCATCTACCGAGATCTGAAGCTGGAGAATGTGCTGCTTGACTCCGAGGGCCACATTGTCCTCACAGACTTTGGGCTTAGCAAGGAGTTCTTGACGGAAGAGGTGAGTGAAGGGCGAGCATTCTACCTACCACACCCCATCTGGAGTCTTCTGCCTCCTCCTGCTCTGTGCCTGGCTCTGCGTTTCTCGGGGGTACAGAGGTAAATAGATCCAGGCTCTGCCTTCAGGAAGTTCCCTCTGCTCCAGTCCTACCGAGTCCAGTGAGTTCTCTCAGCCTTGGGGGCTGCTGGGTATCCACATGGGTCCTCTTGCCCTCCCAGAAAGAGCGAACCTTCTCCTTCTGTGGCACTATCGAGTACATGGCCCCTGAAATCATCCGCAGCAAGTCGGGGCATGGCAAGGTGGGTTGGCAGGGGAGTGGGGGGTGGGGGGGAAGGCAGAGTGGCTGCAGGCCTTCACCCTGCTCTGTCCCGGCAGGCCGTGGACTGGTGGAGCCTGGGCATCCTGCTCTTCGAGCTGCTGACGGGGGCCTCGCCCTTCACGCTGGAGGGCGAGAGGAACACACAGGCAGAGGTGTCCCGGTGAGCGGGGCTGGATGTGGAGGGCGGCAGAAGGGCCTGGGCAGGGCTGTGGGGGGGGGCTCGCTGCCCCTGACGCCCCCCCAATCCTCCCAGACGGATCCTGAAGTGCTCCCCTCCCTTCCCCCCCCGGATTGGGCCAGTGGCGCAGGACCTGCTGCAGCGGCTGCTTTGCAAGGACCCCAAGAAGCGGCTGGGCGCGGGCCCCCAGGGGGCACAGGAAGTCAAGAACCACCCCTTCTTTCAGGTGAGGCTCATGACTCACTACTCTTCTGTGCACACACCCAGGCTGGGCTGCTGCTCTGGGCTGGGGGACACTAGGGATGGCATGAGATAGGCTGCTTTCACTTGATTTGGACAACCCCCCGGATAAAGACAACAGGCCTGTCTTCTCATCCATCTATACTGAAACTTGAAAGATACTCCTGAGGGAAAGAATTCTAGGTTCATTGGCTGTCAGGGCTGGCAGGGACTTGAGAATGGACTCATTTGGTCTTTCACTGGATGGGTTCAGAGAAGGCAGGTGACCTGCCCCAAACGGCATGGTAAATGATGTAGACCTGGGAACAGACCCAGGTCTCCTGTAGGTCCACATCAGTACTGAAAGTCACATGGCTCTTAGCATCCATCCAGGTGCTTTGTTCTTTGTCCCTGTATTTGTGCTTTTAATTCTGAACGACGGTTGGCTAGCCACTTGGGTTTTGTTCACTTGTTAAGAGCACACACAGGTAACAGTGCCATGCAAAGTGAATTCTGTCTCCCTGTGAGGTGTTGTGGCTCAGGTGCTATGCCTGGTAAGTGTCATTGCCTGGCAGGATGTTGTAACAGTGAATACTTACTGTATGTTGGCTCTTTGTTTGCATTATTTCATGTAACCTTCAGAAACATTCTGATTATCGCCATCTTAACAGATGAGGAAACTGAGGTTCAGAGAGGTTAAGTAATTTGCCCAGGATCACCCAGCCAAAAATGATGCTCAGATTCAAACCCAGGACTGGGTGACTTGAAGGCCCACACTCTTGACTGCTATGTTCTATTTACATGTGGGTATCAGATTTGCCACTTGTCTGACATTGTAAATAAATACCCGTTTATGGTACATTTGTGCCTGTAAGTGGGCACTTTTGTGGGCCAGGCACTCAGTTACTCTTGCTGTGAGTGCCATCTCCTTGAATTTTCCCAGCAAGTACCTGCCTGGCAGGGGTCTTGGAGATGCTTTCTCAGACAGGAATCTCAGTCTCCATGGTGAAGGTGCCCCTTTGCTGGGGAAGGGGCTGAGCAGTGTCAGTTTCTTTAAGTGAATTCCTCCAGCCTAACCTATGTGCATGCCAGGCCCTGGGTGCTGGGATTGGGTTGACCTGTAGCCATACTGGAGAGGCCCAAGGTCTTCAAGGCCTGATGCTCAGGAGTGTTGCTCTCATTTCCCTTTCTCTTGGGGGGACAGACTCTTTGGTGATAGCAATGCTGAGGTCCCTAGTGCCAGCACTGAGGCCTTTAAGCCCCAGGCAGGCCTCATGGCTGCAACTGATAGAAAGTCCAACAAATCAAAATGGTGATTTTGGTGGAATAGTTTGGTTGCTAAGAACAGAGATCAGAATGAACAGTGGTCTAAACAAGATTCACTTACTTATTTTCCCACATACAACAAGTCCAGACGTTGGCAGGCCAGAGCTACTGTGGTTTTCGTGAATCCAAGCTCCCCCCGCTTTTTTAAAATAAAAAGCTCCTCCATTAGCATGTAGCCTCCATCTGAAGGCTTGCCTCACAGTCCAAGATGACTGCTGAAGCTCTTGCCATCTTAGCTGCTGTCTAGGGAGGAAGCAGGAGGAAGAAGGAGGGGAAGGACAAAAAGGCAGTTGCCAACTGTTCACTCACCTCTTAAGGTTCTTTTCCCTGGTCCTACCTCACAATTTTTGCTTACAGGTTACTGGTCACACCTAACCACGAGGAAGCTTGTGAAGTATCGTTTTGTAGTTGTGTACATTGCTTCCTGGAATAAAATTGGGGCTGTGGTACTAAGAAAGATGGAGAATGTTGGCAGGCAATGAACAGGCTCTGCCCCACTAGCTTACACATAAAAAGGCATCTTCTGTAAGTGAAAGTCCAAGGTAGAGTGGTCTGACTTCAGGCAAGGGTGCATCCAGGTGCCAAATCTGTCATTAGGAATTTATTTCTTTGTCTTTTGGTTCTGCTTTTCTGCATGGGGATCTCATTAGACCCTGAGGGGTTTCTCAGCAGTTCTAGGCCCATGTCCTCCCAGTTTTAAGTCCAGTGGGAGAAAGATATTTGTTTGTTGTGTATGCCAATTCTATTAAAGGTCCTGAATTGACTGCCTGGGGTGGAGGGGTGGTTCTCCAAAGTTGAAAGGGATTCTGTTATCAGAGGGAGAGAGAAACAGAAGCTGAGGAGGCAGGAAGAACAGCCAGATAGATCCTTGCCTCACTGAGGAGCTGCCCAGTGAAGGTGACCTGAGTGGATAGGGGTTTTTACTTCCTGCCCTTTGACCCCCATTCTCGAATTCCTTTTCTACAGGGTCTGGATTGGGCTGCTCTGGCTGCCAGGAAGATTCCAGCCCCATTCCGACCGCATATCCGCTCAGAGCTGGATGTAGGCAACTTTGCAGAGGAATTTACTCGGCTGGAGCCTGTCTACTCACCTCCTGGTAGCCCCCCGCCTGGGGACCCTCGCGTCTTCCAGGTGAGTGAGAGGTCATGGAACCACAGACACGGGAGAAGCAGGATGCTGCTGCCACCCTCTGCCCTGGCTGACCCATGGGCACTGTATACGCCCTGTGTCCTGATCAGGACTCAGCATCTCCCCCACACCTCTCAAGTCTTGGGGTGCCAGGAGTTGTAAGTCATAGAGACCACCAAGGTGGACATATCTTTGAATTTCATGGCTTATCTTTAAATTCATGTTAATTTTCCTTCTACTTCATCATATTTCTTTACTATTATGTACAAATACTGTTTTATGTTATTTACTTCCTTAAGTAGACACCTAGGAAGAGATGTCACGTTTATATTGTCCCTTGGCATATATCATAATCACATTCCTGGGGGCACAGGCCCCTTCCAGCCGGTTTAGAAGTTTAGGTCTGTTGGACAAGTCCACACTCCTTTTCTCAGCATTCAAGGCCTTGCATGATGTGATCCTTGCTCAGCACCCTAGCTTCAGTGCTCACTATTATTCCACTTGGTGCTCTAGCACCTCTGAACTGCTCAGAGGTTCCAGAACACCTCTGTACCTTTGCACACGTAGTTCCCTCCACCTGGAGTGCTCTCCCCACAGCTGCCCACCTGGAAAGCTCCCACCCATCTTTCAAGCCTTGTCATTCAGTGCTGCCCCGTGTGAAGTCTGTCCAGGCTCTCTGGCCCTTGGCTGCCCTTTCCTGGTGTATCAGCTGTCTGCAGACAGCACTTCCTTCAGGGCAGTTTGTCAGGTTGAATCCTGATGGCCGACTGAGACCGCCTCCCTGGCCTGGAGGATCCCAGAGGGCAGGGATCATGTGTTCAATGTTTGAATCCCTCTGCCCAGTGTGAGGGCCTGGTTTGTAGGACATGGTCCATAAATATAAAATAAGAATAGGTCATATCAAGTGTGGATAGATCAGTCCCCTGTATGAAGCTCTCATAAGTGACAGCTCTATGCTGAACTGCATCCCTCTATCCACCGTGTCACAGTCCTAATGAGAAAGTTCTTTCTTATGAATCAGTGGTTATTTTCATTCAGTCATTAAATGATTCAAAAAATATTAATTGAGTGCCTATAATGTGCCAGGCACTTGTCTGGACACTGAGAAAGTATCAATGGACCTAACAGATAAAAGTCCTGCCTACATGGAGCTTGCATTCTAGTGCACAGTGGGGCTGCATTTTTAGGAGAAAATAACACAACGTTAAAATTACCCTTGAGAATCCCTTGACTTGCCAGGACATGGATCCTTAGGAAAGGCAAATAATTAACATTGGTTTCTCTTTACATTTCCTTAATAGTTCCCTTTGCAGAAGATACCAATGTTTGATCTGAAAGAAGGGAATAAAGGCTTTTGTCCTCAGTGGGTAGAGTGGAATTCTCACAAGCTTAGCATGTGTGACACTGGGTCACAGTCCTTTTATGCACTTGGCTCATCATTTTCTGGGCTACTACACTGTGCCATATAATGTCCTTGGTACTTGTGTGTGGGGAGGTCACAGACTGGGAGGGGACAGGCAGGGCCCCAGATGATGGTGCAACGAGGTGGGATAAAGTGTCCATCCATCCTGTGTGCACCAGATGCAAAAGGTACCCCACCACTCACTTTCCCTCTGCCCACCCTCCTGGGGTGGTCTAGGCCCTCCAGCCTCTCCATCTGCACCTCCAGCCCCCACACCCTTCCACCCCTGACAACATCCCCCGCCTCCCCGGCAGGGATACTCCTTCGTGGCACCATCCATCCTGTTTGACCACAACAATGCAGTGATGACAGATGTGCTGCAAGCATCTGGCACTGAAGACCGTCCTGGCAGGGCGGCGGTGGCCAGGAGCGCCATGATGCAGGTGGGCTGGGCCGGGTTGACTTGGGGGCATCTGGGTTGTAGGATTACAGACTTGATTTCACCAGGCAACCCTGGGGTAACTTCCCTTGTGGTCTGAAGCCTCCCTGAGGAGGGGACTGGTGTGGCTTCAAGGCTCCCAGGTAGGACCTCTGACGCTCCCCCTTTGCACCTAGGACTCGCCCTTCTTCCAGCAGTACGAGCTGGACCTGCGGGAGCCTGCGCTGGGCCAGGGCAGCTTCTCCGTGTGTCGACGCTGCCGCCAGCGCCAGGGCGGCCAGGAGTTCGCGGTCAAGATCCTCAGCCGCAGGTGGGCTGGCGGGAGTGGGTGGGGCCTTGACGGGCGGAGTCCTGGAGGGCGGGGCCGGAGCTCAGCCATCCGGACCTTGCCTGCCCCGCCCCCAGGCTGGAAACGAACACTCAGCGCGAGGTGGCCGCCCTGCGGCTGTGCCAGTCGCACCCCAACGTGGTGAAGTTGCATGATGTACATCAAGACCAGGTGACGCCTTCCTGGGCTGGGGCGGAACGCAGGGACACAGGAGGCTGCCGGTGGAGGGCAGGGAGGCGGGTAGGAGGCGGGGCCTGAGGGCTGGGTGGGTGGAGCCTGAGGGGACTCGCGAGGTCTGGGAGGTGGGACTTGGAGTAGGGCCGGAGGACTGGACCGCGGAGCTGCGTATATCCAAGGGACCGTAATTTGAGGGGGGCGTGGAGGGTGGGTGGAATTTAAGAGGGCCGAAGGGGCGGGGATCTGGAAGACTTGTGGCTGTAGAACCTGAGGTGTAGCCTAAGGGCGGTTCTTGCGTGGTCTTGAGGTTGGGGCTCAACGTGGGCGGGGCCTGAGGCTGGATGACGGTGACCCAGCTGGTGACCGTGGCCTGCCGCGTCGCCCGCAGCTGCACACGTACCTGGTTCTGGAGCTGCTGCAGGGTGGGGAGCTGCTGGAGCACATCCGCAAGAAGCGGCACTTCAGCGAGTCCGAGGCGAGCCAGATCCTGCGCAGCCTCGTGTCAGCCGTGAGCTTCATGCACGAGGAGGCGGGCGTGGTGCACCGCGACCTCAAGCCCGAGGTGGGCTACGGGCCTCGGCGGCCGGGCGGGGGCTGCGGCGCGGAGGGTCGGTCTCTGACGCCCCCCGCCCCCCTCAGAACATCCTGTACGCCGACGACACGCCCGGTGCTCCAGTGAAGATCATCGACTTCGGGTTCGCGCGGCTGCGCCCACAGAGCCCCGCGGGGCCCATGCAGACGCCCTGCTTCACACTGCAGTACGCCGCCCCCGAGCTGCTGGCGCAGCAGGGCTATGACGAGTCCTGCGACCTCTGGAGCCTCGGCGTCATTCTGGTATGGGACGGGGTCCCTGGGGAGGGTTCAGGGTTGGGGTCAGAGGTCTTCCTCATTTGGGGCAGCAGGATGGTCAGAAGACGGAGGTCATCTTGGTTGGGGTGGCAGCGTTCGGTCTGAGGCTGGGGTCAGAGTCGCTCTAATACAGAAGCAGGGGCGCCCTAGTGCTGGGGTGGGGCATCTGAGTATTAGGGGTTGGAGGTCAGGGTTCATCACACATGGGCTGTAGGTACGCTGGAAAGTCAGCCTCCTGGCTCCCCCTTGGCCCCGCAGCCAGACCGGTCTCACTCCTCCCCCACCCCCCTAGTACATGATGCTGTCGGGGCAGGTCCCCTTCCAGGGGGCCTCAGGCCAGGGCGGGCAGAGCCAGGCGGCCGAGATCATGTGCAAGATTCGCGAGGGGCGCTTCTCCCTTGACGGGGAGGCCTGGCAGGGCGTGTCTGAGGAAGCCAAGGAGCTTGTCCGAGGTGAGAAGCCTGAGGTCACAGGTTATGGGAGGGGTGGGGAGGCCATGGGGTCATTGTATGTCCCGGATTGTCACTGGGTTAGGTGTTCTGGCTGGGGGGACTGGTGGGAGAGGCAACCTGCACACGTGGGCCCTCCCCAACGCTTGCCTGTCCGGCCTCTAGGGCTCCTGACCGTTGACCCGGCCAAGCGGCTGAAGCTCGAGGGGCTGCGAGGCAGCTCGTGGCTGCAGGATGGCAGCGCGCGCTCCTCGCCCCCACTCCGGACGCCAGACGTGCTGGAGTCCTCCGGGCCTGCTGTGCGCTCTGGGCTCAACGCCACCTTCATGGTGAGGGGCGGGGCCTGGCGGTGGGCGGGTCACGGGAGGCGGGGCCTCTGGGAGGTGGTGTACTCAGAGCGCGGAAAGGTGAGGTGAACCGCGCGACCCGGCTTCTGGCCCGTTGGCGCCCTGACCTTTCGGGAGACAGGAGGCCAAGGACCTGTTGGCCTTGATCTAGTTGGGGGGCGGAGGGTTCAGGAGGGGAGCCAAAGCTAAGATCTGGAAGTCGAGGCCAGGCTGGGCGGTGGGAACTCACCCCCTCCCTCCCAACAGGCGTTCAACCGGGGCAAGCGCGAGGGTTTCTTCTTGAAGAGCGTGGAGAATGCGCCGCTGGCCAAGCGGCGGAAACAAAAGCTTCGGAGTGCAGCCCCCTCCCGCCGTGTCTCTCCCGCGCCGGCCGCCCCGGGCCGGGCCCCCGCCGCCAAAGGAACCCCGCGACGAGCCAATGGTCCGCTGCCCCCTTCCTAGCCCCGCCACTGTGACCCACCTTCCCCCCGAGGGGCTGTGACCTGGGAGTCGGGCCCGCTACCCCCAGGTCTCCACCGTCAGCCTGGCCCCGTACCCAGGGACTGCCCCTCTTTCCGTCTCTCCCTACTCCACTCCCAGACAGAGCAGAAGTATTTTTATAAGAAGAGAATTTTTTATGTCTTATCAGATAGAGATGCGGGGAGGGGAGGGGACCTGCTGCGGAATGGAGTGTGGGGAGTTTCTCTGCTGAGACACTGCCTCATCTGGCTGGAAGCGTTTCTCCCCAGGGGGCTGCTCCAGCAGAGAAGGGCTCCTCCCCCATTTCTAAGCACTGAATTGCCACAGGGAGAAACTGGGATCTCTCCCCCACCCCCTCCTGAGGCCCTGCTTTTGGGAGGGGGCTCCCCCCAAGCTGTCACTTTATGGACTGTTTGTGCAATTATGTCCACCAAAGACCTGTGTTGGGGGATTGAGGGAGAGGCCCTGGGGGACCCCTGAAGCATTTCTGCCTCACTTTATGTCACCTGCTTCTCCCCTATGGGGGCTAAGGAAGGAAATAGGTGACTCCCTAAAAGGGGAGCCCCTCTTCTCACCCACTCCCTCCCCTTTGGGACAGCTGCTCCTGGCTGGGGGCAGGGCCTTGGGGGTCTGAGCTGGGTAGCCACAGTCACTGCCTCAGCCCTTTTGGGCTGTGCCTTTGACTTTAAAATAAAAGTCCACCCAGTGCTGTGCGTGGCATCTATCTGTGGAGGGTTGGGGTGCAGGTGGTGGGGTAGGCCTTGGGGAGACAGACTTCTGCTCAATTGGGCCTGGGGCCTCAGGAGGAAGAGGGCAGACCCTTCTGGGTAAGGTGATACTCTTTGTATTTGGCTTTTGACTTGAGCAGTAGGAGGGCCAAACAATCATCCTGGAAGCGTGTCTGGACAGCTGTGCCATGTATCATTTCAGATTCTCTTGGTTGTATGTACTAGAACACCCAACCTTAACTAGCTTCAGCAAAACAGACTTTTCAGATTCTTGTAACTACACATTCCAGGTGGAGCTTCAGGCAAGGCCTGATCCAGACACAAACACATGATCAGGATTCAGTTCCCCAGTCTCGCCTTTTCGTTCTGCTTTTTTGGGGGGGTGTTGCAGTAAAGAGAATTCTCCATTTGACTGGGTACTGGGTGCTCCAAAGGCTACAGCTGAAGTACGGTGACCGAGTCTTGGTTTTTAGCATTCCTTACGGAAATCCTGAAATGAATTCCGATTGGATCCACACAGATCATGTGCCTACCCTGAACCACTGTGGCCTGGGATTGTGGGCTGTCCTCTGGAAGCCCACTGGGTGGAGAGCAGGAGAAAGGGTTGGCCCCTAGGGAGAGGTCACTTGGACATTGCTTGGTGCCTGTCAGTGGGGGGAGCAGCCCATACTCACTCTGACCCTCACTGTGATCAGATGGTGGGCCCTCAGGGAGAGTGGGAACTCCTCCCCCTTTCCCCCACTATGATCCCCCCAGGTCAGGCTATTTGTCAAAATAGTGCAGATGTCCTGAGAGTCCCACCCCAGGCCTGCCTGGACACCTCTCTGGGCTGCCTCCAGGCCTCTTCCTGTGGAGTCATCTCATGGTGGATCTTCCCCTCCTGTCCTGAGGTTTGCCTCTTAGAGGAGGTGACACCTGGAGGCCTGGGGATCTGAACCTAGAGTTGCTGAAGTCAGGGCAAAGCCAGGCAGGCTTGGTGGGTGGGTGGAGCCCCATGGCTGTGGGTCATGGGCAGTTGAGGTGGTGCAGGGACACCCAACTGTATCTTATCCTGCAGGTCTGAGAGAGGAGGAAGAGACCCAGGAGAAGGGCCCCAGGAGGAGGGGGGGAAGGGGAAAGCATCCCTAATTCTGATTCCTGTTTTACGGGCTGTGATCTGAACAAGTCACCTAACAGCCCCAGGCTTCTGCATTTGTCAAAAGGGGGTTGGGTGCCTGTTGGGATAAACTAGAAAATGAACAGACATGAGAGTGTCTGTATTCACAGAGGTCTTCCAATGTCCTGAACACTCTCCACGGGTTATCTCATTGACTCCTCACAATTAGCTTCTGAGAAGAGCATCACCTGCATTTAAGAGATGAGTAAACAGCCTCAGTGAAGGTCAGCACCTTGTTCAAGGTCACTCAGCATTTGATCCCAGCAGTCTGCTTTGAAACATGTAGGGGTGCCATGGTAAGGAAGGGCTTTAATTTTACCCCAATGCTGGATCTTTGGATTGTTTGAAATTTGTTTCTATTATAAGTGATGCTGAGACAAACAAGTTTGTACATAAATACGTGCATTTAAAAATTAATTTTATTGAGATATAATTCATATACCCCATTATTCACCTACTTAAGAGTACAATTCAACAATTTTTAGTATATTCAGAGTTGTGCAACCATCCCTGCAATCTAATTTTAGAGCAGCGTTTTCACCCCCAAAAGAAACTCTATACCCACTGGCCGGCAAGCCTCATTTCCCCCAGCTCTCCAGCCCGAGGCAACCACTCATCCAAGCCCTGTCTCTGTAGATTTGCCTACATACTTTGACAGACCCTTTGCAATATACTTTCAAATAACCCCAGATAAATATTGTACTGGCATACAGTCTCTGAAGCAGGATATGAAAATGTCTCACTGCATCATTTACTCACCAGCACCAAGTATTATCAATTAAAAACCTTTGCTAATTTGATGGGTTAAAAAATAGTCTCTCCATCTTCAATTTCCTCACCCTTCATCCCATGTAACTCACAGCCACTGGAAGAAAGAGTTCTTCTGAGCCTCATTTCTTGGGTGAAGGAACTGAGGCTCAGAGGATGGGGGTAACCCTGACAAAGGAGCCAGTTGGGGTGGAAAGGGCTGGGCCTCAGAGGAATGAGCCAGCCATGCTTTGAATCCCACCTCTGCCCTGTGTGGGAGCTTGCAGAGGAGGCAGATGTGACTTGGGCTATAGGCTGGGTGGCTTGTGAACCAGCAGAGTGGATGGGAGAGGGTGGCTGGCTGCAGGCAGGAAGGCAGGGAGGCCAGAGGCAAGTGAGCTGGGCTTGCACTCTGGCAGCTTGTTTCTATCCTGACCGGCCCAGGTTTCCATGGAGGCTGTGTCTGAGCTGGGAGGGCTCACCCTTCTGCACTGGGATTCTGACTTCATTCTTAAAATGGCATCAGAGAGCAGGCTCGGGCTCTCTTAAATGGCTCTGTTAAAATGCTGATGTCCCCTAGAGGGTCTGACAGCCCTTAACCATTCACCTCCCTCCGCTCACTGTCAACACTAAGTGCTGTTGAAGCTGATGTTAGGTGTAGGCTTTTAGTCTGTGCAGTGGGCACCACCATTTGACTCTAGGCAAGCTGCCCCTCCCTAACGTTCCTTGGGGCTCTTAACAAGAATATTCTACAGTAAAATAGTAGGGCTGCAAACTGGCTGCCTGTGTCTAGCCTGCAGAGCCTTGTGCTTGGGGGGTGTCAGCCCATTTTTAAAAAGAGAAAATGCGTATGGAAGTCTGGATTTTTAAATTTTCATTGACCAATTGGAAGGGCTGGCAGCCCTGGGGCATTCTTCCTGCCTGGCCTCCTCAGCCAGAGCAGAATCATGTTGCCACCACAGAGAGGACCTCTGCTTTCTAGTTTGCCATAGACCCCACCACTCCTTTTTGTTGCTCCAGTGCTGTCCCTTATTTATCTCCCTGACCCCTCTAGGTATTTGAGTTTGCAACTTTGAGAATAGTCTCCTTCCACATTCCCTGCCACACAAAAATGGGCTTTGTGAGAAGTCAAACATGTTCCTTAAACCTTTTTTCTTGGTTTATTTTAAAATTTAAACGTAGTTTATATTTGTGAAGAGATACAAACTCATATAATTCAAAATTCAAAGGATACACATATAGCACATAGTACAAAAAATTTCCTCCCACCGGTCCTGGCCATTAGCCACTGACCTTCAGTTACCAGCGGTGCCGGTGTTTCCGGTTCTTGTGTGACCTGTCAGGCACGCTGTATGTTCCATCAAACCCATGCCATAACATGCACATATGATTGGAAAACACTCGCCTTCATTGAATGTCAATTTTAGAGGAAAAAATCAGAAAATGAAAAAGGAAAAACAGAATCATCAGTGTCATTCTCCATAGGTAATCTGTGTGTGTTAACATTTAGAGGCATTCATTTGCAGATTTTCCTTTATTCATAGAGATTTTGAATGCAAATGGCATCAAAATATGAATAAGTTATCATCACCTGTCTGAGACTCAGAAACAGATTGTGACTATCTAGGTCAGTAATTATATTAAACAATTTTTTGTAGCCACATAATATCCCCACTGTATGGGGATATTATGCTTTATTTACATTGTTCTCTATTTTTGGGTACTAGGGCTGTTTTTGACTTCTTACTATTTTAAATAGTGGTGCACTGAGAACCCTTGTGCCTCTATCTTTGTTCACCTGTCCAAATATTTCCTTAGGATACATTTCCTAGAAATGAATTAATGGTCTGCAGAATGTGGCCATGCATGCATATTTTAAAGGCTTTCAGTATACATGATCAACCCGCCCTTCAGAAAGATCCTATCATTTTATATGACTTGCAGCGGCATGGGTGAGATCCAAGATGCGATGTCTCCTTGAAAATGAAACGACGCATCTCACCAGCTGAGTGTGGCCTTGTGTGCCCGCCTGAGATTTTCTTGGCAAAGCTCCTGGAGGTCGGGAGGCCTTTCCTTCCCCCGCCTGCAGTCTGGCTGGGTCTTGGTGATGGCAGGTGTGTAGCTCATGAGAGGGATGGGAAGCCCTCTCTCTCTGTGTCTGGCTGGGCTGGGCGTCTGTATGGAGAAGGTGGAGCCCCCAGGGAGTTGGCCTGCAGCGAGGGCAGATGGTGGTGTGGCTGGGACATCTGGGAGCTGAGTGGCTCTGTGAATGTGACCAGTTGTCTTGCCAATAGGTTTCAGCCCTGGACAAGTTCACTATGGATTCAATGTGACCAAAGAAATGACAGTAGAATGTTCTTGGGGTGAAAGTGTTTATACCCAACTTTATTTCCATTGTGGCAGGTCATTCACTAAAATCTCGTCCACTCAGAGCGAGTTTGCATGCAGCAAGCCCGTCTCTGCTTCTGGGCCTCTCTGCCCGCACAGCTGTCCTCTGGGCCTCTGTTCTCAGTGCTGCCACCACTCCAGCTCTGCTTTGCTCTCCTGCAGCCTTGCAGCCGTGCCACCATGTCACTCAGAGCACTGGGCAGGGCTCTTTCTTTAGAGTCAGTAATGACATATTGCCCACACCTGGGTAGTGAGCTAGCCAACTGGGGCCAGGTGGAAATCCTGGCCCCAGGAACCTTCATTTTATTCACACCAGTTCACTGGGGCTTGGGCCTCTGTTGCCTCCTGAGTGAAGTGGGGATAGAACAGTAGTCACCTTAGAAAGCTGGAGGGTGTCCAGGAGGCCCCTGCAAGGTGCCTGGTGTGCTGGGAGCCCTCCACAAAGGGCAGCTTAAATTGAAAAAAAAAAAGAATCCAGGGAAAAATCAGGACTGGCCCAGGCATGCTGGTGACAGGCACCCTTGTCTAGGCAAGACAGCAGGGGTGCACTTCCCACTGTCTGCCTCTCAGCACCCTCCTGCCTGGCCGCCCTCTGGGGGGCCCCCCTCCAGCTCCTGCCTCCCTGGGGGGTGAGGAGCAGACGGGCACCCCTCCCCTGCTACCCCCACACACATGTGAGCCGGGCTTTCAGCTTTCCCGACTTGAAGTGGCGTCAGCTGCTCGAGAACAAACCAGCTGGGAGTGGGTGGCGGTGGGAACACGCCCCCGTGGGTGTGAGTACATGAGCGTGTGTGCACGTGAATAAATACGTGTGTGAGCATGAGGATGTGTGAGTGTGCTGATACGTGAGCACAGAGTGTGAATGTGCAAGCTTGTCACACAGACGTGTGGGTGTATAGGTGAACTTGCTGTGGGTCATGAATGTAAGTTTGTATGTGTAAGAGCATGTGTATGAGTGCATGTGAGCAAAGCAGGTGTGGTGTGTGTGAGTTTCATTGAGTATATGTAGTGACAACATGCATGTATGACCCCAGCCACCAGGCCCAGATTCCTGCCTATACTTATTAACAACAAGGAGTTGTGGGATCAGCGCATGACTGGGGTGGATGGCCTCTTGGCCCTGGCTGGGGCCAGCCACCTTTCTTGAGGCTGCAGACATGATCTAGAAGTGGAAGCAGGTCTCAGAGCTCAGTGTCTGGGAGCCTCACTGCTCAAGTACAAAGCCTGGCTTCACCAGTTCTTAGCTGGGTCACCTTGGGCAAATTACTGAACCACTCTGTGCTTTAGTAACCCTGTCCCTGAAATGGAGACAGTTATCTTGGTTACAGCATAGAATTCTTGTGAGGATTAGATGGGGTAAAGCATTCAGAGCTCTTGGAACACCAGTCAGGTGTGACTAATGCTGGTGAGGGAACAGAGGGCAGAAGGGTCCCCAGGGTGTGGCGAGGAGATCGCTGCCATCCAAGCCGCTGCCTCCCACAGGACGGTGCACACCTGTGTGTGAGCGTCAGTCTTGCACCGCATCTTTGTAGAAAGAAAACTCTTGCTTCCTTGCTTAAAGGGTCCATGGAGTCCAGCCAACTATTTCTTTCAGATTTTTGAAAACCTCAAAGGTAAGGACTTTTCAGTAGGAAAAGCGAGGAGGCCAATTTCCATAAGGTGCCTCTCCCCATAGCGCCTGCACCTGGGAGCTGCCCTGCCGGTGCTGGGGAAGGTGGGTGGGTGGTACTAAGCTGGCTGTTGGGTCTGCCTGGTGTGTTCAGACAGCGGCCACCAGCCACCAGGCCAGGGCCCCTGGGGGGCGCCCTGCTTTCCACCTGCTCCCCTCTTGGGCCCTCTGCTCCGTCTGACTCTCCCTGGGGGCCTGGGAGACAGTCATGCTCAGAGAGACTCTGGGATGCCTGAAACCGCCTGTTGAGTGACAGCCAGGGTGCTGCGTCTCCTGGGAGGGGGTGCAGGTGTGCTCCTCTGTGTCCAGCTGAATCAGTTTCCAGATGGCGTCTGGGAATCTGCCTTTGTAATAAGCTTCTCTGATGCATGTGCAGTGTTGAGAGCCATGGATTTCATCAACTCCCTCATCGACCTTGGGGAGACTGAGGCACCCGGAGGGGAAGGGACTTGCTCATCGTCACAGAGCTGTAGAATGGCAAAGTCAGTCTCCTGATGCTCCCAGCTTGAGTTTTCCTTCTCACAGGGCCATGCTTTCCAAAATGTGGAATTTTCCATAGGGCTACAGATGCAATTTTATGGTAGGAGCTTCCAGAAACCAGCATTCTTTGCCAGGAATTCAGGCCTTTACCACTTACTAGAAGGAGGGTATTCTGTGGAATAAGGAGTGTCCTCCATGCCCCCCTCTCCCTGCCTAAATCCTCTGCATGTTACGTTCTTGCCCAGTGGGGGCCAACAGGTGCCTGGCAGGGCCTGCTTGCTGACAGATGTCCCTGCAAACCTGTCACAAAGCAGCCTGTTGGAAGATCGCTGGACAGAGACGGGAGCAGGAGAAGCTACCCCCGAGCCCATGAGCCCAGATGGGCACTGCCTGACCAGTGGGGGAGGGTCTCTTCCCCAAGGGAGTCCCCCATGCCAAGCGGCCTCTGCAGCCCAGAGTTCTTGCTCACAGGGGCTTCCGTGTCCTGCCTGTCTTCCTGCTGAGGCTGGAGGCTCCCACCAGAAGGCTCTTCTTGTCCGAGGGAGCCCATCCAGGGAAGCATCGGTAGTTGTCTGTGGAAAGAGGAAATACTTTCTGGATATTTCCCTCAGCAGCAACAAGAATAACAATGGTGTCGATCTCATTTATTGAGTCTTACGCACCAGGCCCTGTGCTAACCCCTTGCACGCCATACAAATACAGGTCAGTACCACTATTATCGCTGCTGTTAGACAAAAATAGTGATTGCTAATGTTATTGGGCACTTGCTTGGGCCAGCAGCCAGGCACTAGGCCAGGCCCTGTCCACGGAGGGTTTCATTTCATGACTAGGTTCTTATTATCTTCTGTATTGTCTCATTTTATGCATAAGGAGAATGAGGTTCAGAGAGGTAAATTGTCCAAGGTCGCACAGTGACATCCAGGGAACCAGGTCTCTCTACTCTAGACCTTTAGACCTTCGATGACCAAGTTACACTGTCTTTCCGCCACCTCCCGCCTTTAAGCTCTGCCTCCCAGAATGGCATGCCAGAAGTGTGCCATCTGCCGTCCTCTGCCGTAAATTTTAGCTCTCTTTGCTCCTAAGGTCTGGTTCTCGCCTGGACTTGCAGAGCCTGGAGCACCATAAATGCCGGCTCTGGGCTTCCTTTATTGGAGGCAGACATGCCAGCTCAAAAAAGGCAGACATGTCAGCAGGCGTTTCTGAAATAAGTCATGCCAGTCATCGCATGACATTGCAGTGTCCCTCATCTTAGCACGCTCTCCAGTCTGATCAGCTACCTGGTGCCACAGTGTGAAGACTGTGCCTCAGAGAAACTGAAAGCAGGGTTCTAGAGTAAATTGTTTCAAGGAGAAAAGCAAACAACATGAACAAAAGATGGACGAGGGGAAACAAACTCTGTGAAAACTCAGGAGACCAAGACGCTGAGGTCCCAGTAGACCACAAGCTGAGCATCAGTCAGTCAGCTGCGCTTTTAAATACCGATCTAGCAGTGGAATATGGTAGCGGGCTTGTTCAGATGAACACCACAAACCAGTGTTGCCTTGGGGGCATAGAATGGGCTGAGGATACCTGACACAGACTCTTATTTTGGTGCCATAATCACTGCTCATGGGCTTGCATCATTCTCATTTTGTGGGCACCACCCCTGCTCCCCTGCCCCTAAGAAACCAAGTAAGAAATTGGTTTGAGCCTCTTTTCCCTTTTGTTCAGCTCTCAAGAAAGTGTGTCCAAGGCTGCTATTTGCCCACTCAGTCACACCTGTCTCCTTAACAATAGTGTTGGGTGTGTCAATGGGCTTTTTATACCACATCTCTTAGCCTTTCAGAAAGAGACAGATAGATATAAGCAAGAGTTGGTGGGTGGGGTTTCTGGGAAATCTCTTCAAAGGAGACTGACTCAGTAGGAAAGCATGCCCTTTCACCCTTGCCCCTTTCTACTCCCTGCTGCCTGAGATATGGATGTGATGTCTGGAACTGAAGTAACTATTTTGGGATCATGAGGACAGGATCCGAGCCTCATGTTAATGATGGTAAAGAGCAGGATAGAGGAGCCTGGGTTGTTGATGGCTGTGGAGCTGTTGTGTTTACTCTAGACTGGCTGTCTCTAGACTTCTTTTTATACGAGAGAAAAATTTAACCTTTATCTTATTCTAGCCTTTGTTATTTTTGTCTTTGTTTACTTGTAGCTAGGTGCAATTGAGTATAACTGGTGCATCCTTCCCATATCTATTCATGAGTAAAGAGGAGTTTGATGGGGAGATAGCAGGGTGTCCCTGAGGTGTTCCTACCAGGAGGTAGAGCCTTCTGTTTGTAGGCTGGGGGCCTTGTGTTGGCCTGGCCCTCTTTGCAGGAACACGACACATGGTGGTTTCATCTCTTAGAACTGGACGAGGAGAACAAAAGTGTTTGGCACAAAAGTGCCCAGGGAGAGGAAGGGGAGGCAGGAATGGTGGAGGGGAGAGAGAGGGCTAGAGGTTAGGGTTAGAGACCGGCAGAGCTGTTTCCTCTGGGCTTACGCAGCATCCTTTCCAGGCCCATGTGACAAAGGACAGCACAGCTGTGGGTGGGCACAGGGCACTGCATGTCTGCTGCAACCCCAGCCTGACCCTGATTCTCTGGGATGGGCAGCTTGGGGGCACCAGGGGCAGTCCTGATGGCTGGGGATGTGGGTGGGGCTGCTTTCTTGGAGGCAGGTCAGCAAAAGCAGGGGACACAGATAGGGCAAGGCCAGAGCGGAAGACAAGTTTGTACCTGAGCACAAACAAAACACCCCAGAGGACGTGAGATGGGCTGAGGCCCTGTGGGTGTGCAGCTGGGCACTAAGGAACTTGGCGATTTGGACATGGGTATGGATGAGACCTTATTTGTAGCCCCAGAGAGCTGAGTGTGTTACATAGGGAGTCAGAATCTGATGAACTTAATTAACCTCATAAATCCCACAGGCTTGCAATGCAGGGGGTCTTCTCATCACCTGGTGGGCACTCATCCCTTCACAGAACCAGTCTCTGCACCTGCTCCATAAGCATCCTTCAAGTTCACAGCCCTCTTCGCTGTCTTGGAGCTTAAACCAGATTTTCTCATTCTGTTCAATATTTGCTTATTTAGTAAGCAATTTAGCTGCATGGATTTAAAGATATATACACATTTTTTTGTAGTTTGTTTAAAGCAAAACTCTCTACCTCAGCCCAAGTAGCTGTCTGGCCTACTGTTTGCCAAAGGACTCCACTCTCAGAAAACCTTTTGCCAACTGGTGCTCGTAAGAAAGATCTGAAACATGCAGCAAGGATCAGAAGTGAAAACGCCAGCATTTCTGTGGTTTAGGAAGCATAGTTTCTCATCTGAGCTAGGTGGCGAGATATTTTAACCCACATTTTACAGCCTGAGAATTAGAAGTGAGGTCTTATGGTAATGTGGCCAGTAAGTGGCAGAGAATTTAAGGTTCTTTTTATGCTGTCCACCACCCTCCAAACTGTTAGCATCAAAACCAAATGGGCTCATTATTAGCCAAAGTATTTGTTTAACAGAATAAATAAAAATCTTAGCTAATGTATGAGCATCACCTCTGAGCCTGGCTCAGTGCCAAGGGCCTGCCATCCGTGATTTCGTTCAGTATGTACAGCTGACAGTGTCCTTTCCTCCCACTGACACCTTACAAACTCCCAATTTTCTTGTAGTATCTACCCTGTCCCTCCATAGCCCGAGCTCACTCTAGGTCACACCTTGGCCAAAGTCACTGGAATGCACGGAGGGCACACTTCCCTCTTCCCAGTGCCCAGGACAAGGAAACACATAGCCCACTGTTGTCTATCTACAGCCCCTAGACAACGTTATGTCAGTTAAGGAAAAGTCCCGAGTGGGCAGATGTGGGTGGCTGGCAGAGAAAGCAGGCTCAGGGAGGGCAGAGCTTCCAAGGAAGCCTGGCCCAGCTGTGGGATGGGATGTGGGCACTGGCTGGCAGAGAGGCCCAGAGCCCCACTTTTGAATAGCTGATCGCCAGGGTGGGCTGTGCTCCTTCCACTGTGCCCAGCTGTCCTCAGGTGCCATGAGCAGGTCTGGGGAAGGTGTTGGGGCTTCCGAGGGGCTGAGATCTTCATTTACCAGCCATCGGTGGGTGCTGCAGCGGGCCTTCCTGTGGCCTGCAGGGGGCAGGGCAAGGATGGGAGAGTGGCCTGCGTCACTGCAAGGAGGAAAAATGTTGGGGGGTGGCCGTGGATCCTGGGGCACTCTGCTTTGCTGGCCTCACTGGAGCTAAGGGGGTGAAGGAGAGAGGCCTCCAGGGAGGAGGCAGAGGCTCAGCCACTTCACGCCCCAGGTCTGCGTTTAGGCTCAGAGAGGCCTCAGAAATTATGCCATTGGAGAGCGCCTCAGGGTGGGGAGAACAGGCTGGCCGCCACTGCTCCCAGCAGGAGGGGGACCTCAGTGTCCTCAGCTGGGAAGTGGTAGGGCACTGGCTCGAATGAGCATTTTGTAAGCCATGATCCATGGAGCTCAAGGTATTTGCAAATGTAATAGATGCTTTGTAGAAAGATTTTGTAATCTGCTGTCCGCTTTGCTGCCTCTTGGAATCCTAAAGCCCATTAGTATATCAGAGCGTCTGGGAAGTCCTGCGTCACAATGCCTGTTCGACTCAGGCCTTCCTACCGCAAGCCCAGGCACACCTATGCAGTACCGGGCTTCCCTGGAATGCAGTTTGGGAAACCACATTGGATGAGGCCCACTCCGAGGCCGGACATTCTCTTGGGTACAGGCCAGGCTTGTCACAGGAAGTGATTTATGAGCTGGAAAGCCAATTCATTAATTTGCAGGAAAGCCATATTTGCCTGTGTAATCGATTGATGGCAGCAATTTGCCCAAGACGGTCCCTGTTGGCAGGGAATTGAGTGTGGAGGCCAGCAGTGGCTTGCAAGTTGACTGGGGGAGCTCTGGGAGGACGAAGGGGCTGGGCGTTCTCTGTAGAGCCCATTTCTTCCCAGGCAGGCAGTGGCTAAACAGGCTCTTCATGGCAAGATTTTCCTACGTCTTTCTTCCCGTGGCACCCTCTGGGGAGTGCAACACAGTAAGAGCACCTGCTGTGTGCTAAGCACCTCACAGGTGTCATCTTCTCTACGCCTGCGGTGGGTCTCCTGGGAGCCCCCTTACAGATGAGAATATTGAGGACAGGGAGGTTTCATCTCTTGCAGCATAGGTTGGGGCTGGAGCCGAGCCTGGTCTGTTGGATGCCAGGGCCTGTGTGCACCCCTGTCGCATGCCACTGAGGTCCTGGCTAGCCCCCCTTGCTCCTCCACGTAAGCCTGGGAAACCAGCCTTTCCGCCAGAAGCAGCTGCTCCTGCTCTACTTGGTCGGATTTTTTTTTCAGGAGGGAGACTGTTGTCTCTGAGGCCTCAGTCCTCTGCAGTTCCTGCCGGTCACTGGATGATGGAGGGGGGTTCAGTGGGACAGAGGGCCCTGCATCTCAGCTTTTCTTTTCGTAAGTTCTTTTTAATGAAATGTAATTCACATGCCAATTAAAGTCACCCTTTTGAAGTATGCGATCATGTGGTTTCACTAGCATAATGCTTTCATAGTTTGCCTAGGTTGTATCAGTACTTCATCCCTCTTTAGGGCTGGATAATATGCCATTGTATGGATCTACCGCATTCTGCGTATCTGTTCATCAACTGATGGACATGTGGATTGTTTCCAAATTTTGGCTACTATGAGCAATGCACCTGTGAATGTTCTTGTACAAGTTTTTGTGTGATATATGTTTTCAGTTCTCTTAGGATACACCTACAAGTGGAATTTCTGGGTCATGTGGTAATTCTATGTTTAATAACTTTTTAAGGAACTGTGAAATGACTTTCCAGAGCAGCTGTACCATTTTACATTCCCACCAGCAGTGGATTTCTCCACATCCATGTCAACACTTGTTATTGTCCATCTTTTTGATTATAGCCACCTTTGTGGGTGTGGAGTGGTATCTCATTGTGGTTTTGATTTGCATTTCTCTGATGAGTAGTGGTGTTGAACATCTTTTCATCTGCCTTTGGCCATCTGTATGTCTTCTTTGGAAAAATGTCTATTGAGTCTTCTGCCCATTTTTTAATTGGGTTGTTTGCTTTTTTTATATTACATTGTGTAAGTTTTTATGTATTTCAGATATTATCTTCTTATTGGATATATGATTTGCAAATATCTTTTCCCATTCAGGGGGTTACCTTTTTATTTTGTTTCCTTCGCTGTGCAAAAGCTTTGATATAATTCCTGGTTGGCGATACTTTGTACATGTCACACGTAGCTGCTGGGAGAATTAAACTGTGTGAAGGACTCCCTTGGGAGAGGACAACTGGGAGCTCACAACGGGCTCTCCTCGACTCTGCCCTATACACCTTTATCGTTTGCTGATTTTAATCTGTATCGTTTTTTCCGTACTAGAGCATAATTGTGAGCATAGCGGTTTTTCTGTGTCCTGTGAGTCCTTCTAGCAAATTATCAAACCTGTGGGTGGTCCTGCAAAACCCCTGACATAAGCCCCATTCCTTTTTATCTGCTCATTGATAAGATTCACCGCCTTCCATATGCCCCGACCTTTCCCACATGGAACCTAGCTCTACCATATGCCCCTCCCTAGTCTTTGGAGGTGGCCCACTCAAGCAGTTGGCTTTGGGGTAAATCTTGTCCCTGCCACAGGCCAGGGACTGTGTCAATTTAAATTCCAAATTTGCTGAGCTAGTTCAGTAATCCAGGAAAGGGAAACAAACGGGCAAGTGAAAATCCGGTTTATTCCGGCTGCCTCGGAGCCCTGGCATTCCATAAAACTTTACCCCTTGAGGCTGGCTACTGGTCATCACGTCCACAGCCTGAGCTCTGTCTTAGCTCAGTGTTCTGTCTGTGCCGTGGAATTTGAGCTCCTGGACAATCCTTGATTTGTCCTGAGATGAAACCCGTCCCCTATGTGTGTTTTTTCCTCCTGAATCTTTCCTTGTCCCAGACTTTATCAACTGGGGCACACCCTTCCGTATTGGGAGTCACTGCAATAAAAGCCAGTGACATCCTACACAGACTTAAGGCTGGTGGGTGGCTAGAAACGCAGTCCTTCCACCTGGTTCCCGGGGCCCCGAATGCTAGTCCTTTTTAGGGTTCTCAAGGTGCTTCTGGGTCATCGTGCCGAGAGGTAGAGGCCTGGGTGGTGATCACTGCGTACCCCCTCCTCCCTGAGAACGCAGGGATCTAAATGAGGCCACAGCTGATTCACAGAAGGGTGGTAGCTTCTGGAGTGTCAGACTTCTGCACTGCTGACTGTAGG
This sequence comes from Manis pentadactyla, assembly GCF_030020395.1. NCBI lineage: Eukaryota > Metazoa > Chordata > Mammalia > Pholidota > Manidae > Manis > Manis pentadactyla. The sequence continues at coordinate 13,842,501 of NC_080027.1, read as the reverse complement.
GTTTCTGGCAGCCGCTCTGAGTTGCCCTCCTGTCCCCAGACATGTGCAGGCTGCCCTCCTGGAGCTCAGGCCAGTCCAAGCACGGCCGAGAGCAGAACCGGGACTCCCACTGGGCAGTGCTGGTCCTGGGCAACTGGTCCTGGGCCGCCAGACTCCCAGTTTGCCACCAGACTAGTCACTGCCTCTTCTGGGGTGGAGGGAATGTGGGACCAGGCAGCCCACCAAGGCTTTATGAGGGGAGGGGGTGGGAATCTGCTCACCTGTGGCTGAGGTCCCCCTACCCCCCAAACTACTCACCCACTGGCTCTCTCTCTCTCTGTTTGCTAACCAGTCTTTCCACCTTGGGACCCTTCCTCCAGCTCTTGGCCTATTAAACTCCTGCTGGCCCTTCAAGGGTCTGCTGAGGTACCGCCTCCTCTGAGAAGCCTTCCCTCTTCCAGGCTGCCTTGGTGTCCCCCTCTCCATTCTTACCTCCCCTTTTCTGGCTCATTCCATGTGGTGTCCATTTATTTTATTTCTCCTTCCACCCCCTTTTGCAGTCTATGTTTTCTTGTTGCATTGTTTATATCTTCATCAGGCCTCCTCAGACCCCATCAGGAACGAGGTGGGGGCAGCTGCTGGCTTGACAGACAACCTCGTGCCCATGTCCTCAGACTGGCAGGCCTTGTGGTTGATTCTCCGGGCTCCACCTGTGCCCGGCCTCTGCAGGCTTGAGGAACAGGCGACCAGCAGCCTAGGAAATGTGAACCTTCTCAAGCTGCCACTATGAAATAATTGTCCACAAAGACATCTTTTACGGGGGCGTCAGGCTTCAGTTCTGAAACAGAACCCGCCCCTGAGCTGGGGTCACAGGTATAGGACACCTGGAATTGGCCAAGAGGACGCTCTGGCCGGAGGGCTGGGCTGGGGTGGGGCAAGTGGTGTCCAGGCGGCACACTTGAGGAGGCGCTCACCCTCGGGAACGCCAGGGCCCTGCCCCACAGGGGGCCTCAGTCCTGCCCACGCTCTGCTTATCTCAGGTCGACGGTGGTGAGACATCGCCTCCCTTCAAGGCAGGTGCTGTGAGCAAATGGAATATTCCTCGAGCCTGAGTTGTTTGTCTTTGAGTAACGCCCCTTGTGGACACTCTGACCCAGAACAGTTCCTTTTACGCAGGCACACCTCCTTGGGGGCAAACCTTCCCACCTTCCAATCTTTCTACCTCCCAAGAGCGACTGTTTGGCACACACACACCTCCACAAAACAAATACAGTTAGACGGGCTTAATGAATTTTAATCCATGCATTCATCTGACACATATTTATCCGGTGTGCTCTGTATGCTGCATGGAGTTCTGTCCCATGTGTTGAGGATGTAGCAGGGGACAAAAAAGGGAAATACCCTGTCCTCAGGGAGCTTACATTTTAGTGAAGGAGACAGACTACATACAAAGTTAAGAGGCAAACAACACAGCAGGGGAGACAGGGAAGTCTATTGGGGGTGTTGGATGTGGGGCTGAAATTTTAGGAAGGCCTGAACATGTGAAGGAAATGAGGGGTAAGCCACGCAGATACAGGGAGGAGCATTCTAGGAAGAGATCACTGGGGCTGCAGAAAGCTGGGACAGAGGTGGCTGGCATGTTGCTGGCAGCAGGGAGTGGGTGTGGCTGGAGTGGCAGAGATGGGGGTGGGGGGAGGCAAGAAGCTGCCTTGGGCTTTTGGATCTTGGCAAGGACTCTGGCTTTGACTCTGAGTGTGATGCTGGCCCTTGGTGGGTTTAGAGTGAGCAGGTCATGTTAGGAGGCTCCTGCAGTCCTCTGGTGAGAGGTGACGGTGGCCAGGACCAGGCGGCAGGAGCAAGGGGGTGGGAAATGACAGGTTTTGATGGCAGAGCTGATTTGGATGGATTGGCTGAGTGGTTGGATGTGGGGTGCAGGAGGAGAGGAACTGAGATTGGTTGGTTGGTTGATTTATTGGGGTAAAATTCACGAACTGCAAAATTAACCATTTTAAAGCCCACAATTCAATGACCTTTAATACATTCACAATGTTGTCCAGTGAAATCTATCTAGTTCCAAAACTTGTTTGTCACCTCACAAGGAAAGTCCTGCATGCATTCACCAGCTGCTCCCATTCTCCCTCCCCTCAGCCTTTGATAACCATGAATCTATCTTTTGTCCCCATGAATTCACCTGTTCTGAATGTTTCATAGAAATGGAAACAATATGTCATCTTTTGTGGCTTATTTCACTGAGCATAATGTCTTCAAGGCTCATCCATTTTGTAGTCTGTGTCACAATTTTCTTCCTTTTAAGGCTAATTTCTTCCATTAGATGGCTAGACCACATTCTGTCTATCCATTCATCTATTGATTGGCATTTGGGTTACTTCTGCATATTGGCATTTGTGACTAGTGCTGCTATGAAGATTTATGTACAAGTTAAGTTTGAACATCTGTTTTCAATTCTCTTGGGTGTATACCTAGGAGTGGAATTGCTGGATCATATGGTAACTCTGTGCAACTTTCTTAGGAACTGCCAACCTATTTCCCATACTGGCCACACCATTTTGCATTCCCACCAGCAACGTATGAGGGGTCCACTTTCTCCACATCCTCGTCAACACTTGTTATTGTCTGTTTAGTCATAGCCACCCTAATGGGTGTGAAGTGGCATCTTGTTGTGGCCTTGATTTCCCTGGTGACTAATGATGTTTGACTGCCTTTCATGTCCCTGTGGGCCATTTGCAGAGCCAAGGCTTTGGCCTGAGCAACCCTGAGTTGTCAGTTAATGAGATGTGGAAGGTGGTGGGAGAGAAACTCACTCAGTTTGGCAGGTTGAGTGTGATGTAGTTGCTTGACTCCCCCGCTGCCCTACCGCCCCAGTGGAGATGGGGAACTGGCAGTTGGCTGTGAGTCAGGGTCCAGAGGGATGTCTGGGCTGAGCTGTAAATTTAGATGGCATCAGCATATGGCAACATTTAAACCCACTAGGTGCCAGGACTGCTGAGCACACCCCCGGCAGAGGCTGGGCTGTGAGTAAGCACACTGAAAGGGCACGGCCAGTGAGGGGAAGTTCTGAGATTTAAGTTAAGAGATTGAAGAGCTGATGGGAATGCTGGAAAAGAGAGGAGAGACACTGTGGTGCCAGAGGAGGTGGAGGCCCACCAGGAGGCTGTCTTTGAGCTCGACAGAGAGGCAGCTTCAGTGGCAGCCAGAGCAGGTGCTTTCAGGACCAGGAGAGAAGGCTGAGGGCAAAGAAGCTGGTGGAAGTTGAGGAAGTTCTCCGGGAAGAGGAAGCAAGGCCGCCGGCTGAAGGGAGGTGGAGGAGGAGCCCTGAAGGGGGACAAGGTGCCCCCCACCCCCCCAGGGAGCGAGGCCTGCTCTCAGGCAGCACTAACGGCCCACTTGAGGTTGGCACAGGAATCCAGATTTAGAAAAGACACATTTGTCTTAAGCAGCATAATCTGCAGAGACGCAGCTCTGCCCACTGTAAAGCCAATTGTTCACATTTGTAAAAGGAACACTTAAATTCCTCAGAAAAGCCACTATAACCCTATCCCTCCTAGAAGGCCTTTGTGCCTCATCTACCCAAGTCAGAGTTTCTAACCTGGGTCCACGACTCCCTGGGGTCCTCAGACATATTTTCAAGAGTCACGAGTTCTTCATAAGCATTCTTAAATTGGGGGGTTTCGTGTCAATAATAACATTCACACTTGATTCTGGCCCACCTGGAGAACCGCATGTGAATGCACGTTGCCATGTGGTTCCACGCTCGCCATGTGTGTGTTTGTGTTTGTACCACCCTGAAGTATTAAATATCTCAGCTAACACAACAAAACAGAGGTGGACTGATGGGGGCAGATGTATCCAGGCAGTGGTTCCAATGGAGACCCAGGGCAGACAGCAGATGGAAACTGCCACACTACCTCTGAGCCACAGTGATCTGGTTTTAGCAAAATAACATCATCCTTTCTGTTTAAAATTAGTGCTGTTTGAATGTCCCTGGTCATTTGTTTTGCTTGTGTTTAAACTCTGCATGTATTTTGGCTTCTAGAACTATAAGTCTAGCTTTTGTGTTTATCCATATAAAAAATAATTTGTTTAACAAGTGGTGCTGAGAAAACTGGATATCTACATGCAAAAGAATGAGGTTGGACCCTTACCTCACACCATATACAAAAATTAACTCAATTAAAAAATGGGCAAAGGACTTTAACAGATATTTTTGTGAAGAACATAAACAAGTGGCTAATGAGAATATGAAAAGATGCTCAATATCACTAATTATCAGGAAAATGCAAATCAAGATAAAATTAGATGCCACTTCAAACCCATTTAGATGCCTATATTTAAAAAAAAAAGGGAAAATAACACATGTGGGTGAGGATGTGGAGAAACTCAATGGAATGGGGTGAGGGAACACCTGGAAACCTCCCTGCCTCTCCTCATGTCAAAATTATCACTAGTAACTATTGTTCATAGAGTATCTACTACATGCCTATTTGAATCCTTATTGACAAGCTTGTGACATATAGAAAATTACTAACCTATCTGAGCCTCAGTTCCCTCTGCTGTAAAATGTGCATGTTAACATTGATCCTGCAGAATGGTTGTGAGATGGATTGTGCCTAACATCGACTGGCATGCAGCCATTCATCATTTCTTTCCTTAATTCTGCCTCATTGCCTAGCATGTCAACTTATCTCTAATTTGTACCTTTGAATCTGCTGTGGGCTTGGCAACCATATCACCAAGCTCATTAAGTTGTAGGTTAAGAAGTTTAATTAGGCTCTGAGGACATTAGAAGGCTGTCCTAAGGGTCAAGTTCACAAGCCTCAGAGTGTGGACTCTTGACGTCGTTTTGGTCCCTGAAGACATTCTTCTCTAGCTATGTGGGAGGTTTCTGTTTCCAGACGGTGAGGTTGCCAGAGAGCACTTTTCCAAGTTCCAGGAAACTGTGAAATGGTTGTGTGACACTCAGATCTGGGAGGATGAGGCTACTGTGCTCTGGGCTGCTCAGACTCCAGCGTGATTAGCCTTGGGAGGAAAAGTAATGATCCAGGAAGCATTCTAAGGAAAAAAGCCAGGATAAAGAAGTCTCAGAAAACAGCATCCCATGAGACATGGATGCAGTGTGACTGTATCAGTCAGCTTTTGCTGGGTTATGCTGAATAACAAGGACCACCAAAACTTAGTGGTTATAATAACAGGGTTTTGTTCTTGCTAATGGTACATGTTGCCTGTTGCTGAAGGATCAGCTAGGAAAGTGCTGTTTTTGAGGCAGAGGGAAAAGAGTGATGGTAGAATCATGACATAGCTCTAATGCCTCTGCTTAGATTGACATATATCACTTCTGCTCATACTTTATTTGTCAAAGAAAATCATATGACCAAGTCTGTCATTAGTGGGGCTGGGGAGATACAATTCTCCTGCATGGATAGGTGGTGACTATTTGGCTGGCATAGAGTAGATACTCAGTAACTGTTGAATGAATGAAAAAATGAATTCTCTGATCCTGGAAGGATTTAAGTAAAGGATGGATGCTCATTTGCAGTAGTTATCTATTGATGCATAACAAAATATGGACAAAATTAGTAGCTTGATGCAACAATAAGCATTTATTACCTCACATAGTTTCTGTGGGTCAGAAATTCAGTGGTTTAGCTGGATGGTTTAGGTTTAAGGTTTCTCATTATGTTGTAGCCAAGATGTTGGTGAGGGCTGCAGTTATCTACAGGCTTGACAAGACTGGAAATTCTGCTTCCAAGATGGGTCACCAAAATATATGGTGAACTGGGCTGGCTGTTGGCAGGAGGCCTCAGTTCCTCACCACGTGGACTTATCCATGGTGCTGCTTGAGTGTCCTTACAACATGGTGGCTGGATTCCTCCAGAGTGAAGGATTCAAGAGAGAGAAAAGCATAAAAGCATGTATTTTATGACTTAGAATCAGAAGTCACACACCAAGGTTTCTACAATATCCTATTGGTTACACAGGTGGTAAGTGTGGAAGGTAGTGTGAACACCGGGAGGGGGATAGAATGGGGCCATCTATCATAGCCTGCCCTCTGGTCTACAATAGCTCATGTCCCTCCCACATGTGAATATTCTTATCTCCTTCCAAGGTCCTCAAAAGTCTCATATTATAGCTCAAAGTCCAGAATCTTTATCAGGTAAATTAGGTACAGTGAAGCTTCTTGGGTAAGTTTCCTCAATTATTGCTTTTTGGGTACAGTTCCTCTTGATCTTAAGATATGTGAACTAAAGAGACAGTTATCTGTAACACCTCCTCCCCCCACTACATATATAGTATGAGAAAAATAAGATAATCATTATGGACATTCTCAATTCAAAAAAGGAGGCATTCAGGCAATTCTGAAACACATCAGAACGTCCAATGTTAGGATTTCCTTCATTAGGAGTTAAAGATTTAAGGGCTGAAAACAATTCTCCATGGCTCTACCCTAGGGGATCTTGGTTTTGCATTTTAAGTCATCTTTCTTTTTCCATGAAAAGTAGCTTATGTCAGCAGTTGATTGATTTTTCTCAGTTTTCTTCCTACCTGTAGAAGTTTGGGAGTTCAAACAGTTCCTTTCATTTTGTACTGTTCAAGTTGGCAGTGTTTCTGCCAATAAAATTCTCCTAAAACCTTTTTGGATTTCCTGTGAATCTCATTAGAATTTACTCCATTGGAAAAATCTCTTTTTTCCCCCAGATAAACTGTTCTCTACTTTGGGATTCTGCTGATATGGCTGAGGGATAATTCCTTTAAGCTTTTTTAGAAGACTTATTAAGTAAATGGTTCTTTGAAGCACTCTTTCACATTTTCTGAGGACTTAATAACAGATTTTACAGTCATACCATCAGGTTCATCTTTAGATCATATTTTCATGGAATTTCCCTTGATTTGCTATTTCCTCAGGAAATACTTCTTAATTTTAACATTATTTGCCATCTAGAGAAGCTAGTGATTTCCAAAACCAGAAAGTCCTGTTCCTTTGTGTTTATAAGAGCTTCTTTTAGCTTATTTCTCTCTTATCTCATTTTACTAAAGCAAGAAAGAAGAAATGAGGTAAATCTTAAATACTGTGCTTGGAAATCTCCTTAGCTAGATCACCTAGCTCATTAAGTACATTTTCTATTTTCCACATTCCACATCCACCATAGGTGCAGCTAAACTTTCTGACACTATATAACAAGAATATCCTTTCCCAGTTTCCCACCACATCTTTCTCATTTTCCCTTAAGTCCTCACCACAGCATCCTCCAAGGCCCCTGAGTGGATAATAGAATGGCTATGGGTTGGTGGCTTCTTTGTGCCCAATTTCCCTACTTTCCTCTAAAATGCAAGCCTACTTCCTACTCAGGGCATTTGAATTTGCTTTTCTCTCGATTTATACTGCTCTTCTTCCAGTGAGCATAATGACTTGCTCTCTTGCTTAATTCCGATTGCTGCTTAAAGGTTACCCCTTTAGAGAGGCTGTCTGTGACTACTGTATGTATATAAAATAGCATCCCCATTCTCTCTTTATACCTTTACACTGCTTTATTTTTCCTCACAGCATTTTAAACCACCTGACTTTATATTATGCATCTATTTGTTTATTATCTGTCACCCCACTACAGTGCAAGCTCAAGTGAAAAGGGACCTTGTCTATTTTATGCACTGTTAAAACCCTAGTACCTGGAACAGTGCTTGGCATGTTGTAGGTACCCAATAAATACTTGTGGAATGAATGAATGAAGTGGCCTCTGCAGAGGCAGATGAGGCTCATACTGGGATTCAGGAACCAGTTCTTTTAAGGCCAGTCTGAGGAAGAGGTTCATTCAAAGTAACAGGCAGCAGGGATCCAAAGCAGGTTCTAAAACAAGTTGGTTGATGGCAGGTCTCAGACTTAAAACAGGGTCTGCTCTGCCAAATCTGGCTTTTAGTTTTCCTGGAAGAGCTGAAATCTTGAGTGGATCAAGGGATATGAGCCTTTTTCCTGAAGTGGGGAGGCAGAGGGGTATTTCCTTTTTCAAAAGATCTCATTGGTGCCCATTTGGTTCATGGCTCAGCCTAAACAGGGTTCATATATAAGAAGAACTTTCTGAGAGAAGGGTTGGTCAGAAGGTTAGAGATGGACTCCAAGTACCAAGCTTTTTCAGTCCCACTAGGGCTGAGGACATAGGTTGGGACTACAGAATATGGCAAAGACAGGCTTTTGTGTGGAAAGATGGGAGATGGAAATGGTTGTGGTTGATGTTTCAAGAGCTTATGTGGGGAGGGGTCAGTGGAGGCGAAGAGCACAGAGGCCTCAAAGCAGACACAAGCCCTGGTTAGAGACCCAACTCTGCAGAATGTGATCTGAGCTGATGAAAGGCTATTTATAGTTTTTATTGATTTCACTCAATGTGAATATTCATACACCTTGCTGTGGTAATATTAATACATTTGATTGCAGGGTGATCCCTAGGCCTCCTGGGGATTTTACATAATACACAGTGTATGTACCACATTACCTTTCTAAAATTTGAAGAAATCTGATTTCTGCAATACATCTGGCCTCAGGACTTTTGGAGAAAAAGGTCTGTGGATTTACAGAAACATTAACCTCCCAGGATACTGTAGGAGTACATGAGAAATATCAGGAACCAAGCATAGATACAGGAAAAGACTATACAGGGAGATGGCCAGGCTGAGAGGTGACAGAGGGAAAAATGAAATCAGTCTCAGGAAGGATCTGGGAGGTTAATGGCCCCAGAAACAAGGAATTATTTCTCAATGAATGGATGATCTCATTTGGAAGCCAAGGAGAAAAGATCTGGTGCTTTCTTGGAATTGCCAATTTCTTCCCAGTTGCAGCTGTAAGTCAGGCCGGCTAGATCTTTGGCTTTTGGGGGGTTTGGGATGCAGTGAGGCTGTATCTAAGAATTGGGGTACTAGGTTAGATGGTGTTGCCCTCTGAAAGGGAAGCTAATTAGTGTAGATATATGCTCTCATTTCTCTTGGGTATGTGCCTAGTAGTGGAATTGCTGGATTATATGGTAACTGTCTGTTTAAGCTTTTGAGGAACTTCTTGAAGTAGCTGCACGTTTTTACATTTCCATCAACAACATTTGAATGTTCCAGTTTCTCCACATCTTTGTCAACACTTGTTATTGTCTGTCTTTTTGATTATAGCCATCCTAGTGGGTGTTAAGTGGTATCTCATGGTGATTTTATTAGCATTTCCTAAATGACTAATGATGTTGAGTATCTTTTCATATGTTAGCTGGTCATTTTATATCTTTGGAGAAATGCACATTTCTCCATTTGCCCACTTTTCAACTGGGGCTACTTGCCATTTTATTATTAAGTTATAAGAGCTCTTTATATATTTTGGATACCAGCCCTTTATCAGATATATGATCTGAAAACATTTTTTCCCACTATGTGGATTGTCTTTTTACTTGCTTCCTGGTGTCCTTTGAAACACAAAAGTTTTAAATTTTGATGTCTAATGTATCTATTTTTTTCTTTTGATTCTTGTACTTTTGTGTCATATCTAAGAAATCATTACCTAATCCAAGGTCATGAAGATTTATCCCTATGTTTTCTCCAAGAGTTTGATAATTTTAGCTCTTACATTTAGGTCTTTGATCCTCTTTGAGTAAATTTTTGTCTGTGGTGTGAGGTTATTCTTTTGCATGTGGATATCCAGTTGCCCAGCACCATTTGTTGACAAGACTACTCTTTCCACATTGAATGGTATTGACACACACTTGCTGGCAATCAGTTGACCATAAATGTGAGGATTTGTTTATGGACTCTCAATTCTATTCCCTTGCTCTATGTGTCTATCTTAATGCCAGTACCACACTGTCTTGATTACTGTTACTTTGTAGTGAGATTTGGAAATGGAAAGTTGTGGATCCTGCAACTTTTTCTTCTTTCTAAAGATTATTTTGGCTATTCTGGGTCCCTTGAGTTTACATATGGATTTTAGAATCAACTTATTGATTCTTGCAAATATACCAGCTAGAATTTTGTTAGAGACTGTGTTAAACCTGTAGATCAATTGGGGGAGTATAGTCACCTTACCAACATTAACTGTTCCAATCCATGAATATGGTTGTCTTTCTAGTTATTTAAGTCTTCTTTAATTTCTTTCAACGATATTTTACAGTTTTCAGAGTATGAATTTTGGACTTTCTTTGCTAAATTTATTATGGAGTGTTCTATTCTTCTTGATGCAGTTATAAATAGAGTTGTTCTTTAAATTTCATTTTTGGATTATTCATTGCAAATGTACAGAAATACTATTGACTTTTACATATGATCATGTATCCTGCAAATTTGCTGAACTCATTTGTTGGTTCTAATAGTTTTAATTTATTTTTTATTTTTAAAAATTTTGGTATCATTAATCTACAATTATATGAGGAACATTATGTTTACTAGACTCCCCCCTTCACCAAATCCCCCCCAAAAAGCCCATTACAGTCACTGTCCATCAGCGTAGTAAGATGCTGAAGAATCACTACTTGTCTTCTCTGTGTTGCACAGCCCTCCCTGTGCCACCCCCACATTATACATGCTAATCATAATGCCCCCTTTCTTTTTCCCCCCCTTAACCCTCCCTTCCCACCCATCCTCCCCAGTCCCTTTCCCTTGGGTAGCTGTTAGTCCATTCTTGGGTTCTGTGCTTCTGCTGCTATTTTGTTCCTTCAGTTTTCTTTTGTTCTTATACTCCACATATGAGTGAAATCATTTGGTACTTGTCTTTCTCCGCCTGGCTTATTTCACTGAGCATAATACCCTCTAGCTCCATCCATGTTGTTGCAAATGGTAGGATTTGTCTTTTTCTTATGGCTGAATAATATTCCATTGTGTATATGTACCACCTCTTCTTTATCCATTCATCTACTGATGGACACTTAGGTTGCTTCCATATTTTGGCTATTGTAAATAGTGCAGCGATAAACATAGGGGTACATCTGTCTTTTTCAAACTGGGCTGCTGCATTCTTAGGGTAAATTCCTAGAAGTGGAATTCCTGGGTCAAATGGTATTTCCATTTTGAGCTTTTTGAGGAACCTCCATACTGCTTTCCACAATGGTTGAACTAATTTACATTTCCACCAGCAGTGTAGGAGGGTTCCCCTTTCTCCACAACCTCACCAACATTTGTTGTTGTCTTTTGGATGGTGGCCATCCTTACTGGTGTGAGGTGATATCTCATTGTGGTTTTAATTTGCATTTCTCTGATCACTAGCGATGTGGAGCATCTTTTCATGTGTCTGTTGGCCATCTGAATTTCTTCTTTGGAGAAGTGTCTGTTCAGTTCTTCTGCCCATTTTTAAATTGGATTATTTGCTTTTTGTTTGTTGAGGTATGTGAGCTCTTTACATATTTTGGATGTCAACTCTTTATCAGATCTGTCATTTATGAATATATTCTCCCATACTGTAGGATGCCTTTTTGTTCTATTGATGGTGTCCTTTGCTGTACAGAAGCTTTTTAGCTTAATATAGTCCCACTTGTTCACTTTTGCTTTTGTTTCCCTTGCCCCGGGAGATATGTTCATGAAGAAGTCGCTCATGTTTATGTCCAAGAGATTTTTGCCTATGTTTTTCTCTAAGAGTTTTATGGTTTCATGACTTGCATTCAGGTCTTTGATCCATTTTGAGTTTACTTTTGTGTATAGGGTTAGACAGTGATCCAGTTTCATTCTCTTACATGTAGCTGTCCAGTTTTGCCAGCACCATCTGTTGAAGAGACTGTCATTTCCCCATTGTGTGTCCATGGCTCCTTTATTGTATATTAATTGACCATATATGTTTGGGTTAATGTCTGGAGTCTATTCTGTTCCACTGGTCTGTGGCTCTATTCTTGTGCCAGTACCAAATTGTCTTGATTACTGTGGCTTTGTAGTAGAGCTTGAAGTTGGGGAGCAAGATCCCCCCCACTTTATTCTTCCTTCTCAGGATTGCTTTGGCTATTCGGGGTCTTTGGTGGTTCCATATGAATTTTAGAACTATTTGTTCCAGTTCGTTGAAGAATGCTGTTGATAATTTGATAGGGATTGCATTGAATCTGCAGATTGCTTTGGGCAGGATGGCCATTTTGACAATATTAATTCTTCCTAGCCAAGAGCGTGGGATGAGTTTCCATTTGTTAGTGTCCTCTTTAATTTCTCTTAAGAGTGTCTTGTAGTTTTCAGGGCATACATTTTCACTTCCTTGGTTAGGTTTATTCCTAGGTATTTTATTCTTTTTGATGCAATTGTGAATGGAATCGTTTTCCTGATTTCTCTTTCTGTTAGTTCATTGTTAGTATATAGGAAAGCCACAGATTTCTGTATATTAATTTTGTATCCTGCAACTTTGCTGAATTCCGATATCAGTTCTAGTAGTTTTGGAGTGGAGTCTTTAGGGTTTTTTATGTACAATATCATGTCATATGCAAATAGTGACAGTTTGACTTCTTTACCAATCTGGATTCCTTGTATTTCTTTGTTTTGTCTGATTGCCGTGGCTAGGACCTCCAGTACTATGTTCAATAACAGTGGGGAGAGTGGGCATCCCTGTCTTATTCCTGATCTCAGAGGAAAAGCTTTCAGCCTCTCGCTGTTCAGTATGATGTTAGCTGTGGGCCTATCATATATGGCCTTTATTATGTTGAGGTACTTGCCGTCTATACCCACTGTGTTGAGAGTTTTTATCATGAATGGATGTTGAATTTTGTCAAATGTTTTTTCAGCATCTATGGAGATGATCATGTGGTTTTTGTCCTTTTTGTTTATGTGGTGGATAATGTTGATGGATTTTCGAATGTTGTACCTAATAGTTTTTTATTAGTGAATTTCTTAGGATATTTTTATTTACAAGATCATGTCACTCTCAAATGGAAATAGTTTCATTTCTTTCTTTCCAGTATAGATACCTTTTATTTCATTTTGTTGCCTAATTGCCCTGGCTAGAACTCCAGTATAACGGAAGTGGTGAAAACAAACATCCTTGTCTTGTTCCTGGTCTCAGGCAGAAAAGCATCTAGTCTTTCGCCAATTAGTACAGTGTTAACTATGGGATGTTCACAGAGTCTCTAGGTTGAGAGAATTCCCCTTTATTCCTTGTTTGTTGAATGTTTGCATCATGAAGGATGTTGAATTTTGTCAATGGCTTTTCCTGCATCTGTTTAGATGATCATGTGGTTTTCCTCCTTTATTCTACTGATAGGATGTATCACATTAATTGATTTTTGTATGTTAAAACAACATTGCATTCCTGGGCCTCTGTGCCATCACACCTTGAACCCATGTGTCTTCCTTATAAAGCTCCTTGTCTTGTGTGCCCAGGTGAGACATGGGACTCAGATGACATCTCTGAGGGAAGACACTAGCCGGGCCTGGGTTCTCCTTGGAGAGGCAGCAGATATCAGATTCAGGCCTGCATGTGAAAAATCAAACTCAGTTGTGTTGCTGCATGGCGAAGAAACCATCAGCCTTGGCCTGGTGAACAGGTGGACAGGTGCAAGGTGTTGTTGGATTTGGTTTGCTGGTATTTTGTCAAGGACTTTTGTATTTGTGTTCATAAGAGATATTGGTGTATCTCTTTGTGATGTAATTTTCTTTTCTTGTGATGTTTTTGTATGGTTTTGGTATTAGGGTAATACTGGCCTGTAGGATGAGTTTGTAAGTATTCTTTCCTGTTCTGAAAGAACTGGTGGAATTCATTAATGAAGTCATCTGTGTCTGGACTTTGAGGATAGTTTTCTGGTTACTAATTCAATCTCATTACCTGTTACAGGTATATTTAGACTTTCTATTTCTTGTAGAGTCAGTTTTGATAAAGTCTTTCTAGTAACTTGTCCATTTCACGTGAGTTATCTATAATTTCTTGGGCACCACTTATATTCACTTTAAAGAGTGTGTTACAGTCTTTGACCACTGATAGCTCCTTTCTTCTTGAAACTCTTTCCTCTTGAGTTCCATGACACACTTTTATTTTATTTATCTTATCTTATTTTATTTTATATTTTATATTTTTGCTATCACTAATCTACAATTACATGAAGAACACTGTTTACCAGGCTCCCCCCCTCACCAAGTCTCCCCCCCACACCCCACTAGTCACTGTCCATGACACACTCTTAGTAGCCATGTGACTTGGGACAAGTCATTTAGCCTCCCTGGACTGAGGCTGATCCTTCGGTCTTCTCACTGGGTTCTTGTGAGGATTAGATGAGATGGCCCTGGGAAGTGGGTAGCATGGTCCCTGGCACTTGGGAAGCGTGCATCATTGTCCTCTGGTCCTCCTTCAGCTCTCTGACCACCCACCCTCAGTCTCAGCAGGCAAACGTTAGGGGAGTGGTTCTCTGCTGGGCTGGATTTGCCCCAGGGGACATTTGGCAATGTCTGGAAGACGTTTTTGGCTGTCACACTGGGGGGATGCTACTGGCAACTGGCGGAGAGAGACCGGGGCTGCTAGGCATCCTGCAGTGCCCAGGAAAGCCTCCCACAGCAAAGAATTATCTGGCCCCAAATGGTAAGAGTGGTGAAGTTTCTATGGAAACAGGTCCATATGGTCATTTTGAAAAGAGTTAAAAGTACAGGTTAAAAAGAAAAGAACAGACATGGATGGAGCTAGAGGGTATTATGCTCAGTGAAATAAGCCAGGCAGAGAGAGACAAGTACCAAATGATTTCACTCATATGTGGAGTGCAAGAACAAAGAAAAACTGAAGGAACAAAACAGCAGCAGACTCACAGAACCCAAGAATGGACTAACAGTTACCAAAGGGAAAGGGACTGGGGAGGATGGGTGGGAAGGGAGGGAGAAGGGGGGGAAAGAAAGGGGGCATTGCGATCAGCATGCATAATGTGGGGGGGGGCACAGGGAGGGCTGTGCAACACAGAGAAGACGAGTAGTGATTCTACAGCATCTTACTACACGGATGGACAGTGACTGTGAAGGGGTATGTCGGGGGGACTTGGTGAAGGGGAGAGCCTAGTAAACATAATGTTCTTCATGTAATTGTAGATTAATGATACCAAAATAAAAAATAAAAAAAAAAGAAACAAACAGAAAGAAGGATCCCCTGTAACCTGCCACATTGAAAGAACTCAGGAAGGAATCGTTTTTAAAAAATAGGAATGTTTGTATAGTAAAAATGTTCTGGCTCCTTTGAATTTCCCCCCAGCTATGCTGTCTACCTGTTTCTGTACCATAATGTGTTTAGTGCCATTGCAGTGCCCAGCAAGACTTGGCTGGGCTGTGGGAAATGCCCAATATCCATGACATGGTCCCCAGAAGGCAGGCTTAGTCAGATACAGGTGGAACTTACAAAACCTCCTTCCCTGGGTGACGTGATGCCTTCCCACTGAACTCTGTGCATGCCTGCATGTATGCACACAGTGTGTTCCCATGTTTCCATCCAGCTGAAAGGCGGGTATACTAGAGGCTCTATAACCATGTTAATCATGGGAAAGGATAAAACTTGGGTTAATTTTGATATATTTAGTTGGGTGGAATTCTTTGATTACACAGTGGGGGATTCCAAGGAATTTTTCTGGGGTGGAGGGCTTCCCAGACAGTGCACGTGGATTTCTTCTGGCTGATCACACCTACCACTAGTCCCCTCTGTGCCATCACACCTTGAACCCATGTGTCTTCCTTATAAAGCTCCTTGTGTCGTGTGCCCAGGTGAGACATGGGGCACAGATGACATCTCTGAGGGAAGACACTAGCCGGGCCTGGGTTCTCCTTGGAGAGGCAGCAGATATCAGATTCAGGCCTGCATGTGAAAAATCAAACTCAGTTGTGTTGCTGCATGGCAAACAAACCATCAGCCTTGGCCTGGTGAACAGGTGGACAGGTGGACAGGTGGACAGGTGGTCAGTTTTACTCCTCACCCTTTCACAGTGTGTAGACTCTCAGAGGCTGGGCCTTGGCCCAGCATCTGGCCCTGCTCCCGTTTCCAGATGAGGCCCAGAGAAGCGGTGACTCTCCCAGTGGTGCTCAGCTGGGGCTGAGCCTGGGCTCCCGATCCCCAGCCAGCAGCTGTCCCTGTCCCCTCCTTGCCCTTCGGGAGGTCTAGGTTAGCCCATCTGAGTCCCACGGGAGCCCCGGGAGACCTGAACGCTGATCTGAGGTCATGATGTTGAAATCAGCAGGGAATTTCAAAACCGGCAGTTTCCAAAGCTGCAGAAGAGACATTGCTGGGGACAGGCCAGGAGGGGCGCTGCTGATGTAGCCCCTTTTTTCAGAGGAAGAAGCATCACCCAGCCTGAAGAAGGGAACCACAGCCAATGAACCCCATGGAGTCTCTCTCTCTCTCTCTCATCGGGGACATGCACATGTGGCCTTGTATGTGCTGTGCATTTGACCTTCTTCCCTTTGTCAGCTTCAAACCTTCCCAGATGCACCGTGAGACACGCAGGATCCATTTGATGCCCGTCACCACCCCCACCCTGCCCGAAGGGGACGGAACACTGATCGCAAAGGGCGATCCTGAGGTGGGGGCCCCGCTGTTTTCTAGGAGCTGAACTTGCTGTCTGCTGAGCAGCACCCCCCGCTTCACAACCGGAGGGGCGGAAGGCCACAGCTCAGAAACTCGGCCTCTGGCTCTTCAAAAGGTGACTTTGAATTGCTGCATTTGTTCTTGACAAGGTCTGGGCAGCTGAGCTTTGCTGTGACAAATGATTCCAGTGTGCGGCACGCTGTCAGGAGCAGTGGGGGATAAAAGGCTCCTTCTCAATGGCTCCCCTTAAAAAATTTTCTTTTTATTATGAACGATTTCCCGCATACACACCAGTGGGGCTGTAGCTGTACAATAAGGCGCCATATGCACCCCCTCAACCTAGATTTGCTAATTAGCAAGGTTTTGCCACATTTACTTCATCTGCTCCTCTCCTCTTTCTCTTTTTCTTTCTTTCTTTCTGTTGAAGTATTTAAAATAAATCTCAGTCATAATGTGCCTTCACTTCTATATATTTCTCTGAACACACACACACACATACACATTTTCTTACATAACTGCAAAGCCATGATAGCACCTAACAAAATAAATAATAACCCCTTGGGATCATCTAATAGCCAGTCTGTAATCAGATTCCCCCTTTTGCCTCAAAAGTGTCTTTTTACATTACGGTTGGTTTGGTGGTATCTGGATCTGGAAAAGGCCCCTGTGCCTCGTAAGGCCTCTCCCGTCTAGGACGGACCCTCTCCCTCCCGTTTTAACATAATGTCTCGGACGCACTGTAGAAGCTGAGTCCTTTCTCCGGGGGACAGGCCGCCGGCCGGACTCCTCCGCTGATGACCTCTTTCCCCATACTTTCTGGAAATGGATGCTAGTTAGCATCGGAGGTTCGATCAGAAATAGGTTCCACTTTTCTTCTTACAAGCGCACTCCATCCTGGCCTTCCTGCTGCACAGCGGGAGGCGCGCACAGTCAGCTGGTCCCTCTTTTACTGACGTTAGAAATGACCTATAGGGCCCAGAGGTGGGTCCCAGTCGTGGGTCCCAGTCCGCCCCACCCCAGTGGGGTTCCTCACGGTTAGCTAGTCTCCACAGATGTTCCCCCAGTGAACCACGTCTCCCAGTATTCACGCCCTCATGCAGTCCCCACGCCTTGAGTCTTGCTGGCTCTGTGACCTGCTTTCTGCCTGAGAAGAAGGTGGTGAGAGGGACACGGTGACATCCGAGGTCATGAGAGCACAGCTTCCCCCTTAGTCTTTCAGAACTCTTATTCTGGGGGAAGCCCGCTGCCATGTAAGAAGCTGACTACCCCGAGCCTGCCGTTCTGGGAGGAAGCCCAAGCTAGCTGCGGAGAGGTCACACCCCGAGAGGGCGATCCCCCACCCGTCCGCGCTGTTCTTGTCATCTCCGCTGAGGCATGGTTCCTGACAGTGGTGGATGGAGGTGATGAGGAGGTGACTCCAGCCCCAGCTCCGTCTGACCCCAGCTGTCTGAGACCCCAAGTGGGCTCTGTCCAGCCGAGCCTGCCAAGTCTGTGAGACACCAGTGGGATTTTGTTGCCCCTACACTTTGGGGAGGCTTGTTATTGACCGAACACTCGTTAACTTTCCCTCTAAATGTTTGATCCGTCAGTAATCATGGCCTGAATGAATTATTTTATGAGAAGTTCCAAAACGGTGCTTTTCTAAGTCTTTCATTGTCCCACATTTATTCTCAGGATTTCTTTCTGTCAGCAACCAGGGGGCCTTGGTGATCCTGAAGTAGGGACCCTATGCAAAAGACGGAAAGTGTGGGGTTCTTTCCCCTTCGTGGGCGGTCCCCTTTGAGGTGATCTGGCCCTTTTTGGATTCATGACTCAGATCGAGGCCGTAGACAGAAGCAGCCCGAGGAAGGTGAGCAGGGGACTTGGTTTCCAAGGAAACCACAGGTGATCATCAGGTCCTCTGGGTATCATTATTTTTTTGTCTTACTAAAAGCCAGACGCTGTCACCTTCTAAGCCAGCCCAGAGGCCTGAGCGGGCACTGAAATAGGCCCCAGGGCAGGAGGCAAGGGGCTTGGGGAGCGTATGGCAGTGCCTGCCCCCTTCCCTAGGCCCCGGCTTCCTCTCATGAGGCCTCCCCTTCCTCTCAAAGACACATGTTGTACCCCCAGAACTCCTTAGGCCATGAGGAAAGGTGTCTTTCCTGAAGTTCCAAGGGACAGGATGTCTGTTCAGAGTCTGTCCTGGGCCTTTGTCTGTGAGGATTTGATTCTGATGACCCTGCTGGCCCCAGGGGGAAGGGGTGGAACATCTGTGTTCTGAACCCTCTGGAAGAAGAACAAGGGGTGAGCCTGTGCCCACTGATCAGACACGGCGACGTGAGGTGCTCAGGGCGCAAGATCTGCCTGGGGCTGTCAAGAGCCACCACCTAACGAGCACTTACTTCGTGCCAGACACAGCACGAGCTTAGAGCTGCAGGCACAGAACCTCATAGATCCTCCCCAGAGCTCCCTGAAGTGGGCACTGTCTTCACCTGCATTTTACAGGTGTAGGAATGGAGGCCCAGCAAGGTTGGGTGCTTGTCTAAGGTCATCCAAAGCTGTTTACCCATAGACCTGGCCCCAGGTGGTCCGACCTTGCCAAGGTCCCCTTCCTGGGAGACGTTCTGGTGATGGGTATAACCTCGTTGTTTTATGCACCACCAGCTGTGCGCATCTGACTCTTTCAGTTGGCCCATGATGTGAATAGGGGGTCTGCTTGTGTCATACCCTGGGGTGGTGGCCAAGTTCCTGCTGTGGCCGAGACAGACACCAGTGTGCCGGGCCGGAGGCTGAGGGCGCTGAGTTCTGATGGCTGTAGACCTGGCCTGCCGAACATTCAACTAAGTGCTGGGCAGTGAGCAGGGCCTGAGTCTGAC
Organism: Manis pentadactyla; assembly: GCF_030020395.1. Classification (NCBI taxonomy): domain Eukaryota; kingdom Metazoa; phylum Chordata; class Mammalia; order Pholidota; family Manidae; genus Manis; species Manis pentadactyla. The sequence goes on along the minus strand of NC_080027.1, from coordinate 13,823,187 downwards.
ATTTTCCTTTGTGTAAGGCAGAGGTTATTTGTTCTAGAATAATCCAACAGCATCCAGTTCAGCAGATCCATGGGCATGTCCCTGAACACAAGGTCCCCCTCTACAGAAAGAATAGCTGAACACACATGGCATTTCAGTGGGGGTGTTGCCGGGGACACTGCCACCCACACGTCCCAGCTCTCTGGTTAGGAGGGCAGGGGCCCGGGGCGGCTCCGCGAGGTGCTCTTCCTGTGCAGTGCTTCTCAGTGGGCCGGGTCACCGCTGCCCCAGGGACCGCCGAGGACTGCTTATGCAGGTTCCTGGGGGGCTCTGATGCTCCCGCAGACTCCCCAGCCCCGTCCTCATTCCCAGTGAGAGACGAAAGCCGCCGCGTTGGAGGCCCTCTGCTGCAGAAGCCTGGCCTGTGAGCGCCTTGCAGTGCGGGTGGGAGCCGCTTTCACCGGTCACCACTTCTCTGCCGATGAACTTCTTGGGGAGCTGGGCCGCTGGGAGCCTGCCTCTGTGAGTCTCACTTTGTCATCTGTAAAATGGGTACAATGATTCCTCGCAGGACAGGGCGCATGTGGTAACGGAAGAATATATTTCACAGACCTAAGTTGGTGTCCGCCCTCACAGGGCTTTGTTCACACGCACTCAGGTCTGCTCCGGGTGGGAGGGAGTGTGGCCCCCGCATCAGTGGGTTCTGCTCTCCAGACGCTGCCACGGGGACCCCGTGCAGTTCAGAGCTGTGAGCATCAGTCTCTGCTCCACGTGGTCGCCACGGAGATGCTGCCTGCTGTGTCCTGTGGTCTCCTGGAGTCCTGTGGCTTCCGTTGCCCCTTGGGGCCAGGGGCCAGCCGCTCTGCGGACAGCACGCCACCCCCTACCCTGGGTTCTGTGAGTCAGGGGCCTGGGTGCTTGCTCCCCAGAGCACCTGGGGGCGCTGCCCTTCCCCAGCTCTGGGGGTCCTTGCTTTCTTCTGCCTCCAGGACGCCCAATCTCCCCCTGTGTTTGGCTGTTTACAGAAAGAGACTGTCTGGGGGAAACTTCAGCTTTGGCTCAGTCACAATGGCCTCCCAGAGGCAAGAGAGCTGATGCCTGGCTTCCGTCCAGGACTCGGGAGCCGGAAATACAGAACACACACAGCTGACTGTCTAGTGGCCCTGCCTCGTGGGCGGTGTGGGGGCCGCTCTCCTCTGCTTCATGGACGCGTCCTGCCCCATTCACCCCACCGCAGGGCAGGGAACTCACTGATGGCCCCCCGCCAATCTGGATCAGCTCTGGGTGCTTTTGCCGGGGCTATTTCGTTTCATCCCCCAGTAACCCCGACAGAGAGAGGGGCCTTTATCGTGCCCATTTCCCAAGCGGGGAAGCCAAGGCTTGGGGCCTTGGGCTCATTCAAGGTCACACAGCTTGTTTGCTAAATTGAACCAGGGTTTACATTACGGTCTTGGAACTCTGTACTCTTTCACCCTGACAAGGAAACCTTAGCATCACTGATTAATTAAGATCTTAGACTATAATTTGATAACAAAAAGTAATACCTACTTAAATAGAGACTTTTAGAAAATACAGAGAAAATGAAAACCATAAGTCACTGTGCCCCCATCTGGTATATTCTTAGACCAGCTGTTCTCAACCTGCAGCAGGCGTTAACATCACCCAGAAGGCTTGTGAAAAGCACATCTCCTAGGCCCACCTTCAGGGTGTCTGATTCAGTGGATCTGGAAAGGGGCCAAGAATAGGCACTTCTAATGGGTTCCCAAGTGATCCTGTATTGTTCCTCCAAGGACCCCGTTTTGGGGCACTGCTCTAGATCAGAGTCTCTCAACTTCAGCGCGGGTAACATTTGGGATGATCGTTCTATGAAGTGGGGGCTGTCCTGTGCACTGTAGGGTGACTAGCAGCATCCCTGGACCCTACCCAGTAGATGCCAATAGCGTCCCCACTCCAACAGGACAACCAAAAATGTCCCCAGACATTGCCAGATGTCCCCTGGGGGCAAAATTGCCCCCAGTGAGACCCCTGTTCTATTCGTTTCCTGTGTCTGTTTCTATTCACACAGAGAGGTACCCCCAGCATACATGACCAGATACACACTCTCACAGTCACACACATATTTCCTTTTCCTCTAGAACAATGTCAAACTATAAATACGGTTTTATAACTTGCTCTTTTTTAGCTAACAACACATTGCCAATTAACTCAGTGATCAGCTTTGCTGGCAGCAAAGAGACACGGCTTTCTGTACAGACAATGCCGAAGCACCACTTGGAGCCCAGCACATGCTCTGGGTCAGGACGATGGCAGTGGACAGGGGCTTTCAGATCCTCAGCGTCAGTCTGGGGCAGGTGCTGGAAACTCTGACATGGGGGACGAGTTAGGGCTGGTGTCAGTGTCCTGCAAAGCTGTCTGGCTTCCCAAAGCCCCAGGTATGCTTGTAAGAAAATGGGCCACCTGACAGCGTGGTAGTGAGCTATGATGGCGGTGGTCAGAGATACTGGCCTCTCACCTTCTTCTATCCTCAGTGGGTTTCAGAGATGGACCAAGAGACCTGGAGCTTGCAGACTGGGAGTGAGGGATCCCGGCTGCCCCCTTTGCCTGGAAGTCTTCAGGCTGTGAATGCACTGGGCCATGCTTGCTACTGTCCGGCATGCAGGCTAGCTGCTTGCCACACAGTCGTGATGAAGGCCTGTGAAGTGGTTCCTGGAACTTTTTATGGAATTTTGGCTTTTTGCTGCTCCTGGTTATCCCTGAGGTCCTTCTGTCTGCTGGCCTCATGACTTCACTGGCCCCCAAACCAGGAATCAGCCACTGCCCACTGTTGGGGGCCTGCTCATGGGGCTGCTGGTTGGCACGGGTGACTGCTGGAGGCTGGGAGATGCTGGTTGGGCAGGAAGGTCGGGGAGGAACACTGGGAAGGTGAGAGGCTCCATCACAGCTTCCTCTCCCAACAGGCACTCCCCCTCTTTCCGCCCTGCTGTGTGGCTGCCAAAGGGTTTGGGTAGAACTGACCGGGCTCCCAGCTCCAGGGGTGGGCCCTGATTGGTCTAAAGCAATCCGTGTTGTCCCATGCCCCATTCCATGGGGATCTTACTTGGTTTAGAGAAGGATGCTTCTTTATCCCCAGAAGCATGCTGGAGCTGGTTAGAACTGGCTCGGGAGACCATCCTGTGCATCTCTTTTCAACTGTGTTATCAGGTTGGTAGCTTGTAATCAGCCATGGTGGGAATATTTACACCACAAAAATTGCCAAATGCCACAAATCAGGGTCTCGCCCACCCCCAGGGCTGGCTTACCAGCACAGCACTGACTCCCCGCCACCCCTAATTGTGATCAAGGAGCCAGGCAGTCCCTGCTGCTGCTGGTGTCCACCCCATGGCCATAGGAGGGTCTGGGGGTAGGACCAAGCTGATGTTTTGCAAGACAGAGTGGAGAGAGAGGAAGGGCATAGCTATTGTCTGACCACACCTCACCTCTGGACTTTTTGGTTACCTTTTCCCATTTTCCTGAGAGCATCTTAAATGATACAGCTTGGCGGCTGGGATGGGAAATACCAGGTCAGGACTTGCAGCCCCCAGACCTCTGTGGAGCAGTGAGGACTTGTTTTTGTCCAAGAGCAAACTTCTCCAGCCTGTGGGTGCTGCTGGGCGGTCGTTCCCCCAACTCCTGACTCCTGGGGGGACTTCTGTCCCAGCCGGGTCAACTTCTGTGCCCCTGACTTTGGAGCTAACCTTTGTCTCTGCTGGTTAGTTCCTGGACTCCTCAGTGCAAAATTGGGAGGACAGCAGAGTGGAGGAGAGGGTGGGAACTTCCTTGGTGGGTTTGGGGGGTTTTGGTGGGCTGGAGTGGAGAGTCAAGGGAGGGGATGAGAGACAGAGAGTCAGAGACAGAGAGAGTTCCTCTCCCAACAGGCACTCCCCCTCTTTCCGCCCTGCTGTGTGGCTGCCAGGGACGCTGACAGACTGCGAGAGAATAGGAGAGGAGATGTCACACAGTATAACCTAGGTTCCTTTGTCATTTTCTGAGAACTCTCAGTCAAGGTTATCTTAACAGCTTCTGGAATAGAAGTCAGTCGCTGCATAGACACTGGACCGGACTTACCTCTGCCTCCACTGAACCAGTTTTTTTCCCCCCAGGAAATCTCCCAACCCTATTCATGTACTTTGGTCTCTTTTTTACCAAAGAATATGGAGCAAAGCAGAATATAGTGAGCTTGGAAAAATGGAGGAAACAACCCAATTTTAGGAACATTTCTGGAAGGAATGGAGAACCCATTTTATGTACCGTATCTCTGGGCAGACACAAGTCAGCACCTTGGACAAAGCCGGAAGCTCATCCAATCGGCCTTCAGCAGCCGTTTGAGCCCTCAGGGGCTGTTTTTGGTCTTTAAACAAAACAAAACAAAACAAAACAAAACAAAAAAACCCTCTGCAGTCTGGCTCCTCCCTACTGAGCTGCAGAAGCAGCTTTCTCAAGGGTCACAGGCCCCCTTCTGCAGCCCCCTGGGCCTTTGCTTGCTCTCCTCTCCTCAGCCCCATTCCTCCCAGAGGCTCCCCTGCGACCCGTCCGTCTCCCTCGGGAGCTGCGGGCCCTTCCTCCCCTTGGAGCCCCCTGTTCTGCCCTTGGCTCTCCTGTCTTCTACAGGTGCGCTGCCCCCCGAACAAATAGGACAGATGGCCACTCGCTGCAGGGCTGGTAGAGATTCAGGAGCCTGCGGAGCAGGGGTCTCAAGCTCCAGTGCTGGAAAGCGCCAGGCAGGTACTGTAGAGGAGTGGCCGGGCCAGGCGCTGCGGTGGGGAGGGCCAGGGTCTGGGTTGAAGGGAGGGAGGGTGCCCCGTGGAGAGGGCCAGGCACAGCTCAGCGCCAGCTGACTTGGCCATGTGGGAATGAGGAGGCTCAGCACTGCCAGAGCCGCAGTGCCTTCCTTGTAAGGATACTGATGAGGGTACGTGATGGACGGCGTGCACAGAACCTGACACACACAGGCTGCCTGTAGACGGAGCGCCCTTCTCTGGGAAGCTTCTTGATGCTTTTTCCACATTGATCTTGCTGTCCTCTGAAGGGCTGTGACAGCTGTTATGTCCCTCATGTGGTCCTGATCACACAGTCCTTGAGTGACAGACTGTATTGGTTGGTTATTGCTACCACAGGGTGACATAACAAGTCAACCCCAGACTCATGGGCTTGGAACACCAATGGTTTGCTCCACAAGTACTCCCATGGACTGGTTGGGTCGTGGCTGGTCTAGCTGGACTGTGGCTGCTGGGGCAGCTCAGCCCCGGGCACCTTGCGTCCTCCTTGGGCTAGTGGACTAGGTGGGGCATGTGTCTCTATGTCAGAGGGTGAGCAGAACATATGAGGCCTTTTGGGACCTGGCTGACTCTCATGTCTGTTTGGCCAAAGCAAATTACATGGACAACTTCAAAGTCAAGGAGCAGAAAGTGCCCCCCACTCACTGCCGGGCCACAGCAAGGGTGTGGGTGTGACACATATGAGGTGCAGTCAGGCTGACGCTTCAGTCCACCATACGGAAAGGGCATGGCCTGTTCTGGGTCAGTGCCTCCTTGCAGTGGCTGACTCACTGGGGCAGCTCCCTTTCTGAGTGGCCCCAGAACCCTGTTGGGAGTCATTGCTAAGGGACAGGTTCAAGCAGCCGAAGTGAAATGTATTAGCAAGTGGTTAGCTTCTGTGCAGCGGGTGGGGAGGGCAGCATGCTGGGTGGTGTGGTGCATGCCTAGGTGCCTATTCAGTGTCCAGTGAAGAAACTGGTGTCCGGGAGTGGGGGAAGTCGATTTTCCCTGGTGGAGGCAGGAAGGAGGGCCTGGGTACTTTGTTGCCCCTTCTTAAGGACTTGCCTCTCACTGCCCCAGAAGCGTGGAAGCACCGCACCAGCGAGCAGGTTAACAAAGGGAGTTTACATCTGGTCTTGAAATGTGTTTCTTTAGAGTTCTTTTTTTCTTGAGCAAGAAAGTTTCTTTTCATTTTGTTTTAGATGTATCTTCTTTATAAATAGTATGACTGTATCAAACCATTCATTGAGGTATAATAAGCATCTAGTGTAGTGTGCAAGTTGCACCCATCTTAGGTACATGACTTGATCACATTTTACACAGAGCTACACGCCTGCAACCAACACCCAGATTGAGACATAGAACCTTTCTTGCCCCCACCAACCCCGGGAGGCTCCCCCATGCCTCTCCCAGAGATAACCATTATTTTGACTTCTATCACTTATGTATGTTCTATTGTCTGTTTGTGGATAAAATGAGAGTTCCTGTGGCCAGAATTCTCACCTGGCCCTGGTTGACTAGCTCACTGCACACCTGTTGGCAATACATGGCTGTTGACTCTATAAAACCAGTGCTCTGGGAGCAACATGGTGGCAGGGCTGCAAGGCTGCAGGAGAGCAGAGCAGAGGCTGGAGTGGTGGCAGCACCAAGGACAGAGGCCCAGAGGACGGCTGTGTGGGACAGCTGTGCTGGCAGAGAGGCCCAGAGGATGGCTGTGCAGAGGGGCCCAGAGGCAAAGGGAGAGACCAGCTTGCTGCATGCAGACTCGCTCTGAGTGAACGGGATTTTAGTCACTGACCTGCCCCCTGGAAATAAAGTTGGGTATAACCCTTTCACCCCAAGAACGTTTTGCTGTCATTTTCTTTGGTCACACTGAATCCATAGCGAACTTGCCTGGGGCTGAAACCCATTGGCAAGACACTGTTCTTGAAGTTTGTGTAAATGGAATCCCATAATATGTGCTCTTTGGTGTCTGGCTTTTTTCTCCTAATATGGTGTAAGGCTTAAATCCATATGTTTGGAAGTAGCAGTAGTTTGATCTTTCCTTCCTTGCTCTGCAGTAGTCAACTGTATGAATATACCGTTATTTATTCATTGTGCTATTGATGAATTTTTGGGCTGTTTTTAGTTTTGGGCTATACTGAGCAATGCCGTGTGAGGAAAATGGAAGTTCCTGTGGCCAGGATCCTCACCTGAACCTAAACTACTTAATGATGTAATTGGCCTACTGCTCGGCTACTGCTTCCACACCTGTTGGCAGCAAGGCATTAGTGACTGAGTCACTGTATAAAGAGCTCTGGGCGCTCTGGGCGGAGGCAGAGACGGAGGAGGGTTACAGGTCTGCAGACTGCTGGGTGCAGATGCAATTCTAGTGCTTGACCCGCTACCATGGGAATAAAGCCAGGTAGTAAACTCTTTTACCCCAAAACATTCCATTGTCATTCCTCAGTCTCAGTGAATCCATAATGAACTTGTTCAGGTCTGAAAACCTCAGGCAAGACACCCTGCTATGAACATTCTTATACATGCCTTTTGGTGGACGTATGCATTCATTTCTCATGGGTATTTACCTAGGAGCGGACTTGCTGGACCACGGGTAGGCAGGCATGTCTTTAGCTTTAGTAGATACAGGGGCCGAATGGTTTTCCAAAGTGGTTGTATGTAACGTGGTTTTCTCTCCTTTTCTTCCCCCTACTCCTCCTCTGCATCCTTCTACTTCTCTCTCTCCTTTTTTCTTCCTCCATTTGAACTTCAAAGTTAATAGGGGAATTCAGCCTGTTCACATTTATTTTGACAGTTGATGTATTGTTTTTTATCCTTTCCATTGTATTTTATGTTTACTGTTTGTATTAGTCACAACTAAGTTGAAGAAACAGGAATTTCCAAGCTTAAGCAGAGAGATTTACACAAGGAATCAGGTGCCTACCAAGCTGGAATGGCTGGAGAGGCAGGTTTGGGGCTGAGCTTTCAGGACTGACTGCCTGAGCGGCACCACAGAACTGGCCTGAGAAGGAGCTGCTATTTCTGACATGACCAGGAAGCCGGGGGCTCAGCCGCCACCCAGATGCTGGCTCAGGGCCACACCATCCCTGCCGGACACAGGGGTCTGGACATAGCTCCAAGGTGGCATTCTCTGGGCACGATTTGCCCCAGCAGACAATGCTCTGCCCTGTGGACCTCAGCCCCCTGACCACCAGCCCTGTTTGCCTGAAAGCAGAAGCAGGGCTGGGCCCCACTTTGCCCTCAGATCTTGTCCAGGTGCAGCTGCTTGATGGAAGCAAGATGTTGGGTAAAACTGAGCTTTGAGGGCTTTTGGGAAATGCATCTGTTTTCCACCTTCCGGCAGGCAGCAAGGTGCTCTGCAAGGTGTCAGGATGCTGTGGCTTTTATTGGCGTTGTTGTTTTCTTTTTCCTTTCTTCACTTTACTGGCTTGAACAGCTTCGTTTTATTTCTGGTCTCCCCCACCTTCTTTGCTCCTGATTTAGAAGTGCCACTGAGCTCCTGAATTCTACCAGTGGTTAACTTTCTGTTCTAAGTAACCTTATTCAAACCTCTAATTCCCTTTCACCATATCCAAGCCAAGTATTAAAAATATTCTACCCCCCTAATGTGCTACCTGTCCACTCTGCCCCTGCCCAACCCCCGACCCCCAAAAAAGAGAACTCTGGAACATTTTACATCTCCTCTCTGGATCCCTTGCTGCAGCCCCAACTCGATTCCTGAGCTTTGCTGATGTCATTTAGGAATTTTACTTCCATCCCTAGGCTATGTATGATTAAATTTTCTTTTATAGTATGTCTCCCGGGTTTGAATAATCCCTCCTTAATGATGACAGTCTAGTTCTCCTGCACATTATCATCCACTGAAATGCAGCTCTAAATAAGCTTGAAAGCCCACCGCTGTTTCTCAAACTTTCTATCTTCTGCTCTTTTAAGACTTTTGTTCCGATTTGATTCTCAGCCTGTCAGGGTGCTTCTGGTCTGTTTTCCTTGTTACTCAGGTAGGAGCCTTTCTTTTCCTGGTGGCCTGGCCACCTTCTCTCACCAGTTTGTAAATGGGGTCTCTCCCCTCTCACTTCCAGGAATGCAAATGAGAAGCAGAAGCTGCCTTCTCAGGGGAGACTGAGTCTCTTTATGACGAGCTCCACCCTCTCCCCAGCCTGCGGAGGGGTGAGTCACCTTTATTTATCACTTCTACCTTTTCAAATCTCAAAATTTATGTCTCTCTTCTACTCTACTATTTCTTACATTATCATATCTCTTTTTCTGCATTTTTCTCCTTCTAGAAACTATTATGCACAATTTGGGGTCCTATATCTGATCTCATACCCTCTCTTTACCTTTCTGTTGTGTTTTCATGTCTTTGTGTTTTGGCTTTTTGCGTTGGGCCAGCCCTTCCATCCATCTTCTGGATTCGTTCTCAGAGGCCCTTTCCTTTTACACTTCCTCTGTTAAATTTTAGTTCTGGAAAGCATGTGCGTGCCTGTGTTTTGAGTTCCCGAAAGCTTTCTTTTTGTGTGCTGTGCACCCCCCGACAGTCCTCATCTGGAACATGGCGGTTCCTCTGAGAGCAGAGGAAGCCCCAGTCTGGTTGGTGTAGGCATTTCTCTTTGCTTGTCCAGAGTCAGCTCCCTTGGATCGATGGGGACCCAGCAGTGGGAGACTTGGCAGAACAAGGGCTGGTGGCAACCCACCCAGCAAAACTGGGGCCTTCACTGCAACGTGCTGTGGGAGGGCACTGTGATGGAGAGAGCAGAGAGCTGGGGCAAACGCTGTACGTACACCAAGGACAGCAGGACCTGCAACACCGCATCAGGCTGAGCAAGGAGATTCATGCAAAGGGCCATGGAGAGCAGTGGAAAGGGAGCTTTGCTAAGGGAGGATTAGGGCCCAATCCAGGAAAGTCCTTTCTGTGGAAGGAGGAGCCAGTTGGATGTGTGGTGACCAAAGGGGGATTTGTGGCAAGGACAGTGTTTGGTATCCTAAATTTGACTCATTTTCTTTTGGCACACAGCTAAACTACAGTTCCCAGCTTCCCCCACAGCTGGCGCGGGTCCATGTGAGCATGTGACCTGCTTTGGCCGATGGAATGTGAGCAGAAAGCAGCGTGATCTGGGAGGCCGTGTTTTGAGAATGGTGTAGCTGTGTGTGTGATGGGGGGATCTTAGTTTCTGAGTTACTGCCTGGAGGAGAGCTAACTGCACAGGAGGAGCACCCAGCCCGGAACACCCAGCTAAGGCTTTGCTCAAGCAAGAGATAAACTTTTGTTGTGTTAGCTATAGAAATTTGGAGCTTGTTTGTTATAGCAGCTAGTCTATGCTGCCTGATACAGATATATTTCCTGGAAGCCCCCAGCATACCTTTCTGCACAGCTCATCAACCAGAACTGGGCTGGATGTTCTTCCCTGACTTGTTTGCAGGCAGGGTTGAAATATAAACAACATCAGGGTTCTGCCAGCAAAGAAGGTGGGAAGTGATTGGAGAAGGCAACGACCAGTGTCTGCCGTATTAGTGAGGCTAAACAGCTTTTTATATATTTACTGACTAATTTCACTTGTTTCATCAATTGCCTCTTTATGTCTTTTGCCTATTTTTCTGTCAAGTTTTTCATCTTTTATTTAATGAGTTGTAAGTTCTTCTGATGTATTAGGGATTGTAATGCACATCTATCATTATTTTTGTCCACCCAGCATCTGAATCCCCTTCCTTCCTTTGAGATATTTCCTGATTTCTGCTATGGAAGTTAGAAATATCAGGGGCTTGCTTTCCAGTCTCCCCTGCAGCTAGGAGGATGGAGGCTCTGCCCTTTAGATGCCCTTGCCTCAGAATGCAATTGGAAGCTAATGGTCAGAGTAGCAGGGACTAGGAAGACCTCATTCTGGAGAGGGAGGAAGCAATGGCAGCACCCAGTGCCCTGCCTGGAGGGCAGCTGTGGGATCTGCTTGGCCAGTGGTGGCATGATTGCCACTGCTGTCTGGGAGGCCTTCAAGACTGGCTCTCCAGCCCTCCTGGAGTCTGTGCTGTACTCAGTGTCCATCCCCTTTCTGCTTAAATCAGCCAAGGTTTCTGTTGCTTGGAACAACAAAACTGATATCACCTCTTCGTCTGTACTATCTGTGACAAATCTTTTTTCCCCATTGTCATTTGTCTTGCAACCTTATATGTACAACAGTTTTTCTGATAAAGAAGGTTCAGGCTCTTATGCAGCCAAATAGACCAACCATTTCCTTAGTTGTTTCCGACTTCTAGGAATCATGTTTAGAAAGGCCATCCATAATCCAAGATTATAAAGATGTTAACCCATATATTAAATTTAAAAATTGTAAGTTATTATTTCACTCAAACATTTAAATATTTGATGTTTAAATATATGCATAGTTTAAAAAGTGAAATGCTACCACTAAAAAGATTAGTACTCTACCCCATTTCTCTGATGCCTGAGACCCCCCACCCAGAGGCACCCACATTCAGCTTTTTAAAAAACAGAAGTTTCCTCTTTTCTTAAGTCTCCACTTCTGTGTGAAACAGTTTATGCTTTAATTCCTGGTTTTCAGTGTTCAATATATCCCTTCACTTGCTACTGTGGAAACTGAGGGTTTATCTTCTCACCATTCACAGTTCTATTATCAGGTGCTGCCCAGCCAGTTCAAAACCCATAGGCCCCTCCATTGTTGTTGTAAACTGTGTGTTGACGGCTCGGGGGCGGTGCTTTGCCCCACAGTCTCCCGGCAGTCTGGATTTTGCTGGCTGCATGCGCTTGGCATTGTTGAACACGCTCCTCTGTCCCCTGCATTTCTTGAGATTTGGTAGTTGGATCTAGAGCAGGAGTTGGCAAACTTCTGTCAAAAGCCAGATTGTAAATATTTTATGCTTTGTGGGCCATTTGGTGTCTGTCATAATTCCTCAACTCTGCCATTGTAAAAAGTAGTGTGAAAGCAGCCACAGGCACGTGAGCGAACGAGCGCGGAAGTGTTCCGGTTGCACTGGGGTTGGGGCCCTCGTGTGCCCACCTGGCTCTGAGGCCGGCCGGTCTGGTTTCCTCGGCCCCCGCTCGTGGTGCTGCAGCGGGAACGAGGCACAGCGGCCTGTTACTTCCAACTCCTGTTCCTCTTCTTTTTCTAACTGTGGGAATACACACGACATGAAATGTACCGTCTTAACCATTTTCACGTGTAGATTCCGTGGTCTTCGATACATTCACGCTGTTGTGCACCTGCCACTGCCCTTCCACCCTGTAGCTCTTGTCATCTTATAAAACGGAAACTCTGTCCCCCTTGAAAGCAAAGTCCCCATGTCCCCTCCCCCAGCCCCTGGCAAACACCCTGATACTTCCTGTCTTTATGATCCAATTCTTTTTTAACTCAGAAAAATACAAAAGGAGGTCAAAACTGAAAGTGAATTTCCCCCACGATCCTACCACATTTTTGGGGAAGTGTGTAAATTAAGAAGCGAAAGCTCTGTCTTCTGCCCCCTCGACACCACTCCCCTCCCCCGAGAGCCTCTACTCACAGCGAGGCACCGTTTCTTCCCGACCTGTTAGTGTCCCTGCAGAAGCGCCCCTTTATACATGGGTGGGTGTGTATAAGCCCTGCGGAGCGGAGGCCGCCTCCTTTCCGCCACACAGGGGCATCTGGAGAGGGGAAGGGCGGGTACTGACCCTCCATCTCCACCCCTGGTGGCAGTTGGCGCACTTACCCTCCTCACTGCCTGAGAGACCATGTCAAGGGAGGGGGCCAGCCCCCCACTGTGAGGAGGAGTACCCTCTCCCCTTTCTAAATTTTTCATTACTCCTTTTCTTAGAATAAATCAGACATGAGGCCCAAATGGATTTTAAGTGATTCTTTCTTGGAATGTTCAGAAAATTTCTCCCAAGTGTCCGATGAGGCGGCAGAGATTGGACCCTGTCCTGGCCGGGCCAACAGGCTCCCTTATGGTGCACAGAGGCAGGCGGTGGCTGGGCTCATGGCGCCCTTGGAAGCACCTTGGCTTCTCCAGTTTCTCACGTCTCCTCTCTTTCTGCCCTTTGCCATCCAGTGTCTTGCCTGGCCCCATGCAGCCCCCCGGACACCCGCCACCCTCAGTCTATCAAGCCCCCTTTCAGCCACTGCAGACTCCGCGGCCCTTGGTGTCCACTAGGTGGCGCGCTCCCCCGCACGCTCCTTCTGGCTTCCCGTCTGGTCGTGGGGGGAGGTATAGAGCTCCAGGCTCTCTGTTTGGGGAGTGAGGGTGCGCGGCAGCCCTAGTGCAGAGAGGAAGGGGTGGGGAGTGGAAAGCCAGAATCAGCTGCGGCTCACACTCTCGGACAACGGGATGTCAACATCAGAGGTCCCGGTTTCCTTGGCAGAAGTTCCGAGAAAACAGGACCAGTAAATCCCCATCCTCGTAAAGTCGGTCGTGGAGAACCGGCTTTGGAGCTCGTTGGTGACCCCCCGCCTCTCGCCTACCAAAGGCATCAGAGAGGACACAACTGGAGTGGAGATTTGGGGGGTTTTCTTCAGAGAGAGTGGGTGACCTGTTTGTGTCTCACCCCCCTCACATGAAGTTGACAAGGAGAGGCAGCTGCAGAGCTGCTCAGGGAGCTTGACCTGTGTCCCCGCACACTGGGGGACATGCTGGGTGCGTGACTGACTCCCACCAGAGACAATGAGCTGGCGATCGATCGGTGATTCAGCCTGAAGCAGCACAAGAGAAGGCTGTGGTTCCAGACGCCGCTGGTGGTGTTCCGACCAGACCCCCTTTCCCAGGCTGGTACCCTTGCCCCCTTCTTTGGAGATGTGCCCGTGGCTGACGCAGCCACAGCACCTGGAAGATTCAGGGGACAGCGCATAGCCAATGGCTAACTTCCACACAGGGTGGAAGAGGATGTCCCCTCGCCCTAAGTCAGGGGTGGGTCTGTGGTACAATTTGTGCATCAGGTCCAGGCTGGGCTTAGCCTGAGACCACGCCCGTCCTCACCCTTCCTTCTCCCCTGTCCTGTGCCCTCACCCCCGGAGCGGCCTGCCCTGACAAGCTCCCACCTGGTGCACCTCTGCTCCCAGAGCCTGGTCTCAGGCTCTGCTTCCAGACAACGGAAGGCAGAGTCCCAGAGGCGGTCCTGGAAAGCCAGCCCCCAGATGGAGTTCTGCAGCTGGTCGGTTGTGATGGGACCCCTGACACCAGTGGTGGGGGGGAGCTCTCGGTCCCCACTGCTCAGCCTCCTCAGTCACCCGGGGCTGCCCTCAGGTGGATGAGGTGAGGGGGCTTGTGCAGTGTCCTTAGTGTTTGAGGGACACGGAGGAAGATAATGGTTATAAGGCCTGTGGGGCAGACAAGGCTGTTGCCAGGCATCACCGCTGCTCCGAGGAAAGAAAATGACAAGCCAGACCACTGATCGCCAGTTTAAAGCAAAGTCAGGAAACCTCTCCTACAGCCAGAGGGCCGATGGTGGGAGACAGGCTTGGGATTTAACAGTAACGGAATTCCCAGCCTGGGGAAGGCCTCTGTCCAAGCCAGAGCCCCAAAGGGCAGGGTTGGGGATCCTGAGACCTGAGCTGGAGTGAGCAGGGTGATGCTCTTGAGCACCTTGAGCCTCCAGGCCCTCCTGTACTCTGGCCTGCAGAGGTGGCCATTCCTCTCTGTCGGAAGATAGAGGCCCCGCGTCTTGCCTAAATACTACGCAGAAACCACAAATAAGGGGTAGGCCCTATAAGAAAAGGCTTACCCTCCTCAGGATCTGTCCCCACCTCCCTCCTTGGTCACCTGACCACGGATGCTCTGCCTGCTAAGGACAGGAGGAATTAGTCACCCGAGGAGCCCAGGGACAAGCCGACAGGGACTGGCTGAGACTGGGAGAATATTCTCGGGAGTGGACTCCAAAGGATCCTGGTCAAGAGAGGCCGAATACAGGTAGGATACTGAAGAATTTAGCAAGATAGACTCTCTTAGATTTGACACTTGGGAAGGCCCTTGGGAGATGGTTCTCAGAACTTGGAAGAAGTGATAATGGACACTCAATGAAGTAGAGGCTGGGGGAGCCACGGCAGACCGTGGAGGAAGGTACGCAAAGGCTCAGGGAACCTTCTGTGTGGCCAGCGAGCTGGGGCTTCTGTTTGTAGATTGGAGAGCCCACTGGGTAAGTCCTTGGGAGGGCCGACTTCTTTACCAAGGCGATGAGGAACAGACCAGTGAGAGGTATCAGTATTGTTGAGAAACCAGGGAATGGCTGTTCTCTGTCAGCTGGGCCTAACAATGGGAGATGTTGTCCAGAATTGAGCTCCCTAGTAGCAGTGGGGATGATGGGATCCCAGAATAGCAGAGACCAGAGGCCAGCACTTAAGTAGCATAAGCAAGGTGGGGGCACTTACCAGAAAAGACAGCAAGATCGGGATGGCAGCCGGGGCCCTGAACTGCAGGAACCTATGGAGATGGCTAATAGGACATGACATTTCCAGGGCCAAGGTATTTGGGCAGCCAGCAAGGGTACTCTTTAATATATATATATAAAATCAAAAGTGATCAAGAATGTATTAGCAGAGGCCGAGGTCAGGTGGTCATCCCTTGCCCAAACTTGAACCAGTCCTCAAACTCAGAATCCATCAATGGGAAGCCCGGTGGGTCCCAGGAGGAAGGGCCCTGCCATACCATGGCAAGCGGATAGAGTAGTGATTGCTCTAGTCTGTCCCCAGAAGGACTGAATGAGTTCACTAGGGCTGTTGTAAACAGAACACCACCAACTGGGTGGCTTGAACAACAGAAATTACTTTTCTTGTAGTTGTGGAGGCCAGAAGTCAGAAATCAAGGGGTTGGCAGTATTGCCTCCTTCTGAAGCTGGGAGGGAGAATCTGCTCCGTGTCTCCCCCACTCCTCGTGGTTTGCTGGCAATCTGGCGTTCCTTGGCTTGTAGAAGCATCACACCCATCTCTGCCTTCATCTTCATGTGGCGTGTTCTCCCTGTGTGTCTCTGTGTCCGAATTTCCCCTTTTTGTAAGGACACAGTCACATTGGATTAGGGCCCATTGTAAGGACCTCATCTTCGCTTGATCATCTGCAAAGAACCTATTTCCAAATCAGGACACGTTCAGAGGTACTGGGGGTTAGAACGACTTCAGCATCTTTTGAGGGGGACACAATTCAATCCATAACAGGGAGCTGTAGCCATGCATTCTAGTAACTATAGTTGGGGAAAGGGTGTGTGTCAGTTCTAACAGGTGGGGCTAGAAGTACAAGAGATGCACTGGGTGTCAACACCTGTGAAAGGCCAAGGGAGAGAGCCAGAGTCGCTAGGAAACCCCCAGGCTGTGATGGAGATCTGCTCCCTGTTAAAGGGTAGTGGAAAGGAGGGGGGAGTGGGAAGGGAAAGCCCCACATGCACAGCACCTCTGAGCCCAAAGGCAGCCCTTTAGTGGGGTCCACTCGGGAGGAAATGCCAGGTCCTACTGCCCCTGCTCTGTGTAGTGGCTGGCCAGGGGCTGCCAGGGGAGGGCATGGCCTCTTTGTGGAAAAGTATTGTGGCACATTCTCTTTTGAAGGGATGCTGAGTGACACGTCTCCAGGGCTGCCACAATGGGCTGCCCAGATCATTCAAGGGCTGTTGGACATAGGGTCCAAACCGATACTGTTGCCCAGGGATCCAAGGGCCATCACACGACAGTAGAGTAAGTATGTGTGGGACAGGTAATACATAGAGTCCTGGTCCAGGTCTCCATTGGGCCCATCTCACAGGGGTCCATTGTGTCCAGACACCCACTTGGTGGTCACTTGCCTGGTCCCTGAATGTGTAAATGGAATAAAGTACGTAGCGTTTGGCAGAAGCTTCCTGTTGGTTCATGGAGCTACAGAGCTCGAGCTCTTGTACTGGGAAAGGCCAAGTGGAAGCCCCTGGCTCGGCCTCCTTGATCCTCGTCCCTCCTGCCCCATCCCAGCTAAGACAGCAAAGAAAAATCCCTGCATTTCTGGAGGAATGACGGAGGTTAGCACCATCTTTAGAGGCTTAAAGGAGGCAGGGGTAGTGGTCTCCATCAAGCCTTGTTGAAGTCAGCAGTGGCTCTGCACGGCAGGCAACAGCGGATGACCAGAGATTCAACCAAGCTGCCTTCAGCGCAGTTTCTATGGAAGACATGGCATCTCCACCAGCGCTGGCTGATACCACGTTGGAATATGGGATGTGGCTACTGATTCGGCCAACATATGCATCCATGGCCTTCCCCTGGGGCTGTGTCAGTTTTCCTGCTGTCTATCCCAAAGTCTGAAGGGACCTGGTTCACCTCGGCACCCACAGATGCCACATCGGTCCACTCTGCCAGCAATGGGGTGTCAACCAGGCCCAAGGAGCAAGAAGTAGCAGGTGTGTTGGAAGCCTTGGTGGAATATGTGTGGAGGTGTGCTGGAGGATTCCCCCTGCCGTGCTGGGGAAGTTTTCAAATGCCCAGTGGTCTGGGCTTCTGGGCTCACCCACTCCAAAGTCAAGGGCGGCTGCTCACTGCACCCTGTACCTTCTACCACCAGGAAAGGCGGCCTCTTTGGATCTGGGGGACACATACTCAGCACTAGGGAATACTGCTTTGGCCCATTTGTTGGGTGACACAGAAGGCTGCTAGTTAGGGGCTGCACTGATGTTAGCATCCATGCTCGGGACATGTGACCCGTCAGATCCCATGTGCTAGAGGTGTCTGTAGTAGAAAAGGTCACCATGTGGGCAGCTCTCATAGGAAAGCCACAGCCCAGGTCCCTCACTGCTGGAACGAGGCCACGCCATCTGCAGCAGAGAGGGGCTCCTGGCATGTCACTGGGCCCTGAACTGAGCAGCTGACTAGGGGACATCCAGTGGCCAAGTGGCCACACCCTTTCATCAGGAGCTGATGCGCCACCCACCAGGCCTCCACTGCAAGTCAGAAGTGGCACACCGGGAACTGGGCTCACCAAGGTCCCAAAGCTGCATGAGCAGGTGGCCCAGATCCCCACCCACGACCACTGTTGCCCCGATGTCCCTCTCAGCTGTCTCCGCGTGGGGCTCTCCCCATGACCAGTGGACAGTGGTGGTACGTGGATCAGCTGGAAGCACTGGTGTGAGCTGAGGATGAACTGCCGCTGTCCCCATCCCCTGCTGGGGGTGGGCCTACGGGGCATCGGCAGAGCTTTGTCAAGGGAGAGAGGCCTGAGGTCAGGATCTGCATGGACTCGTGGACAGCAGCTGCGCTGGTGGCTCAAGTCTACAAGAGACAAGGTCGGGAGAGTGGAACCGAGGGGTCTGGGGAAAGGTATGTGTGTGGACTGTGGGAGGGGTACGAAGAGTGAAGACCTGTCTGTGCCGCTAACAGCAGGGAGCGTCTGCTGCCACAGAGACACCACACGACCGAGTGGGCGGGGGGACCCAGCCAGCCCTTGGCCTTGGCTACCACAGTGCCTGGGCACCGGGCTCGTGAAGTGGGACCACATGGTGCAGAGCTGGAGGCTACTCGTGTGCCCCCGGGGACGTGCTGCAGCTCTTCGAGGCTGCCCCAGTCCTGCCGCCTCCGAATGACCTGTCGGCAGTGAATGGCAACTCTGAGCTCCCAAGGGATTCACTTTATGGGAAAGGGGTGCGGCAGGAGGTGCGCGACCACAGGCCCCGCTGCTCCTGCTGTGGCCGCACCGTCCAGAGCTGCCAGCCTGCCCGAGCAGGGGAACGGCTCCTGTGTCCACGGACTAGAGCGGACACCATGATTACCCTTCAGGGCGAGGCTGCTCCTTAAACTAAAGGCCCAGGGTGCTGTGTCTACTCCGGGCAGCAGCAGGGGTAGGAAGAGGGTGGCTGCCCTCCTGCCCCGCTGACTCACTCAGGGGATGTGCCCCTCAGGTCCCCAGGTCTTTAAGGCTTTGTGTCTAGAGGTCCTGTGTGCATGCGTGTGAGTGTGTGTGCGTGCACATGTGTGCTTCCACAGGAGACATGGGAAGAGTCCCCTAAACTTAAAGCTGCCAGTGCCTCCTGTCCCTCTGGGCCCCTGTGCCAGGAGCACAGCAGGCCCAGAAGGAGTCTGTGCAGCAGGATGGGGGGGTCTGATCGTCAGGAGTGCTGCACTGTGACAAGGCAGGGAGGGCACGTCTGTCACTCAGCTGACCCATGGATGCGGTTCTTGGTGCTCCATGCCCAGTTTTAGCTATAAATGGCACATGCTGTGACCGTAAGGGTAAAAGAGCATGGGAACCAGGGCCCCAGACCCCAGGGATGGGAATCGGGCTCACTCCCCACCCCCCACCCCCCAACCTAGGGCAAGATGCCCAGCAGAGGTGGGGAGGAGGTGGGGGAGGGGGAGGGTCAGTTAAGGCCTCAGGCTCAGCGGTGGAAATGGGGTCTCTAGTTTTTCCCACTACCCTGCTTGCTGGAAGTTTCCCCAGGAATCGTGACCAACTGTGCTGGAGAAGTTGTGCCTGGCTGGAGGAGACTTGATGCCAGAAGCCAGTGCGGCTGCCTGTGCAAGGGGTGGCCTGTCTGGACGGCGTCGACACAGCATCCAGGTCTGCTTGCTGGGCCGGTGTGCACGCACGTCAGCAGTGAGTGTGCTGCTCGTCACTCACAGCTTTGCCTCTCTGCACCCTTGACCTCAGCTCCTGGAGCAGCTTTCCCTGGACAGGTGTATCCCCTCCCCACGCTGGTGGCAGCCCACCGCCAACGGCTGGTTGGTCAGTAGAGGGTTGCAAAGCGGGGCTCCGTGGTTTCCTGCTGGGGGTGACTGCAGTGCAGTGTAACCCCCAGAGCCTCTCCCATGGGACCAGAGCGAGGCTGTACCGAGCCCGAGCCCACAGCCCTGTTCTGCCCCTTCCCCTCCCTCACTCCTGAGCTTGTGCTGGGTCTGCTCCCTAATCCATTGCACATCCTGGAATCCCCACCTTGAACTTCACGGGTTTGAGGTTTTCTTCTGCAGGATGAACACAAGCGGTGGCTGCACAACACTGTGAATGTGTTACGCGCCCCTGAAACATACACTTTAGAACAGTTAGTTGTATGTTATGTGAATTTCTCCTTCACATAAAACAGTGATGTGTGAGAAATAAGAAGCTCCTCTCCCCTCCCACCCCCCCACCCCACTCCCAGGGGCCAGCGTGCAGCTGCGCCGAACAGAGAGCCGCGTGGTTGCCTGGTCTTGGGCAGAGTCATGGAACCAAGGCTGTTCCTGGATCTGGAGGTGGGGAGATGGCACCCTCTGAGAGCCATGGCCCCCGCTGAGGTCTCTGTCCCAGGGAACAGGGAGAAAGGAGCCCACAGAGACTGCACTCTGTCCTGCTCCTTCTCAGAACCGCTACCCGCTGCCCGGTATCGATTTCCTTCTGAAATCTGTCGGTTTCTGGGACAGCCCCCACTCCCGAGCAGCCCCCACTCTGGACATCACCCCCCTCAGGACAGCCTCCCCCACCCCATCCATTCATAACACTTTCTTTCCCGTGAACATTAACCTGGTTGAATGAGTCACCTCTTTTTAAACCCTGGGTTTTTTTTTTACAAGGTTTTCTTTCATTAACGGACAAGCAAGACATCTAGAGAGGATTCACCTTCCTGGAAGCCCGGGGTTTCTGTGGCCTCTGGAGAGAGGGGAGTTGGGATGGAGGGATTTGGAGGGTGAAAAGCAAGCAGGAAACTTCAGGAAATGTCATCCCTGCTACCAGGCGTCGGTCAAATGCCACCTTCCCAGGGACATCCGCTCCCATCTTTTGGCCCCCCGCCGTCCCACCACATGCCCCTGCCTCATTTTCTGTGTTCTCTCTCTAACACATACAATTTGAAATTATCTTATGTTTACGCTTGTTCTCTTATTTATTATATATTTCTTCCACTGGAAGTTGACTGCAGTATTTACTGAAACAACAAACAACTCTTTCTTGGTCAATAGGGGGTTGTCTACCCCTTGCCTCTTATAAAAAATGGTGGTAAAATAGACAAACACAAAATGTATCATTTTAAGCATTTTCAAGTGCACAGTTCAGAGGCATTAAGGACATTCACCTTGTTGTGCCATCATCACCGCCATCCATCTCCAGAACATTCCATCTTCCCCAACTGCAATCCTGTCCCCGTTAGACATGAACCCCCGAGGTCCCCCTCCCCCAGCCCCTGGCAGCCACCATTCTATTTTCTGTCTCTGTGAACTTGGGCACTCTGCAGGGGGATCAGACAGCACTTGCCCTTTGGTGACTGGCTTATTTCACCAGCATAACGTCTTTCAGTTCATGGATGCTGCAGCCTGTGTCAGAATTTCCTGTCTTTCTAAGGCTGAATAACATCCCATGGTATGGACAGACCACGTTTCACCCCTTGCTTTTAATGACTGAGGAGTGTAGTTTCATTTATTGTAACCTTCCTTACTGAGAGACATTTAGGTTTCCTTTTCCACTTTTTTATTTACCAACCATGCAGAAAAACATACCCATTTTAATAGATTTTTATATACTCAAGCTCTAATTTCTGTAGCATCGTTTTCTAAATGTGAGATGTCTGGGTCATAGGGTATAAACATTTCAAATGTTTTTTGATTTCACCAAATTGTTCTCCCGAAAGGCTATACTGATTCCTGTCTGAGCAGGCCCCTCCCCCACTGTTCCATTGTCTAAAATTTTGCCAATTTGGTAGATAAACTATGATTATCTCATTGCTTTAGTTTTTATTCTTGTAAGCATTGTCAAGGTAAAACATTTATGTGTGTCTTGGTCATTTATAGTTTTTATTTTGTGCATTTCCTATTTCTATCCTTAGTTCATTTCCCCATTCTGTCTTATTTTTATTCTTTCTAGGATGTTCATACGTATTCCAGTCACAATCCTTTAGTGCGATGCAAATCTCCTTTCCTAAACCGTAGTTTGTTTTTTCACTTTGTTTATGGTGTCTGTTGTTGAACAGAAATACTACCTCCTGATGTTGTCACATCGGTCAATCTTTTCCTTTACGATGTGCTCTTCGTGTCTTGTTTAAGAAATCCTTCCCTATGTGGAGGTCATAAATGGGTTCTCATATATTTTCTTCTTTAAATGCTTTAAAACTTTGCCTTTCATATTTTCATATTTGGGATTTCTATGCACCTTGTTAATTTTGTTGGTAGGTGTTATCCTCGCTTTGCCTCCTCCAGGAGCGGACCCAAGGCAAAGACCGAGTGCCTGCAGTGAGGGGAGCAAGGGAAGGAGGCCAAGGAAGAACGTGCTGATTAACAGGTACCACTGAGGGCAACTGAGACTCGGTCCCACCAGGGACCTCAGGGAGATGGAATATAACACACGCCACCGTCACCTTGTTTGAGGAGTGAGGAGGTGGTGGTAATTATCCTTCTGCTCTGCCAATTAGCACCTGAGTGCCATACCTGGGGCATTAATTAAGCCTGCATTTCCAGACTGCTGCTCCTGCAGAGTGAGTGGCAGCCTGCAGGTGGGCACCCTTGTATACCTGTACTGGGAGTGTGAAGGTGTGAAGGGGGAGTGGGCAGGGTCCCCACGTCCACTGCAGTGTGAGGCTGGAACCTATGTTTATTTCATTCCAAATGGACAAGCAGTTGACCCAGTATAATTTATTAACTAGTCCATCCATTTTCTTGATTCTATTATATCAAATTTTAGGTACACATTCTGGGTGTAGTTGTCTATCGTGAATTACTACCACATTATTTTAATTATCATATCTTATAAGTCTTGATACCTGGTAGAGAAAATCTGCCCCCACCCTTACCTCCACTTACTCTTCTTCAAAATTGTTTTGGCTATTCCTGGTCCTTTATTATTCTATTTGCAGGTTAGGATTATTATCACCAAGTTCCCTGAAAGGGCCTATTCAGAATTTGATTGGAATTGCATTAACTTTATAGAGAAATCTGGGAAGAATTATTATATTTATGATGTTGAGTCTATGCATGAACATGCTATATAACTTTATTAATTCATGTCTCATGTGTTCTGCAATAATGTTTTGTAATTTCCTCCATAAAGGTCTTGAACATCACTCTCTCTTTTAATCTCAGTTCCTAATGGTTTTGGCTGCTATTGTGAGCAATGCCTTCTTATATTATGTTTTCTAATTGGTTATTGCTGGCATAGGGTATATTGATCTTTTATGTTGATCTTGTATCTAGAAACCCTGCTGAGACTTTATTACTTTTCAAGGCTTGTGGAAGCTCTTGGATTTTCTATATAGACAATCATAGTGTCAGCAAAGAACCACAATCTTTTGCATCTTTCTTTCCTATTATTGAATAGTTCATTTCCTTTTCTTGTCTTACTGAATTGGCTAGGATCTCCAGTACAATATTGAAAAGAGGAGTGGTTGCTGTCATCCTTATTTTATTCCTTAATTTTGCTGGGGATGCTTTTAATGTTTTCACATTAAGTATTATAATCTGCTATGAGTTCTTGGTAGATATCTTTGATCAAACTAAGGGAATTCCTTTCTATTTTTAGTTTGTATCATGAATAAATATTGCATTTTATTACATGTTTTTCTGCATCTACTGAGATGGTGATGTCCTCTCTTCTTTAATCTACTAATGTGGCAAAGCACTACCAAAATATTTTTCTAAAATTGACCATTATATGACTAGGGTAGCCCCAACTTGGTCATGATGCACATATTTAAAAAACGCACCATGAATTTGTTTTGCTTGTATATTCCTTAAGACTTTTACATGTATGTTTAAATGTGAAATAGGTTTATATTTTCTTTCCTTGTGCAATCTTTGTCCAACTGGTATATCAGTTGTTCTTTGATCCTAAAATAAGTGGGGTCTGTCTTACATTATTTTTAAACTTTGTATACAATTTCATCTAAGGTTTAACATCTATTGGCATAAAGCTCATCATCTTTAGTGGTTTTAGAAATCCCTACTGTATCAATAGGTATGATCTCTTTTTTGTTCTTAATGTGTATGACTTCACCTTTTGAGTTGACGGGCTTAGTAACTGTTTTTGATCTTTTCAAGGAATCAACTTTTGGTGCTATTGATTTTGGGGGTTTTTAGGGAACCCAATAAATACCATCTATCTTTCTTGTAAAATTTATAGATCATCTGACATGTAAGACAGAAAGGGAAGCAACAGATTATCATCTTTATTGTGAGTTGATGAGTTGATATGGGAGAATGAAACTTACATATGGGGACAAAGGAACCCCGGAGACAGAAAGACTGATGTGCCCACTGACACAGGGCTGAGAAGCTGCAATCCACCCCTTGCCCCTTGGAGACAGGTTTTCATGCTCCACTTACTCTGTTGTCAAGAACAATAGTGCACAGAGAAGGAGAAAGGGGAAGAGGCAGGATCATACACACTTGGTTTCTGTGTCCAATCAGGGGGGCACTTCTGTCCCCCAGAAGGTATGAGCTGGAGGAGTGGGCGGAAAGGAATCTTTGCCCCTCCACACAGAAGGAAACCTCAGAAATGGGGAGTAAACAGTCTTCCCTGACACTTGTTATCTCCAGTATTTAAAATTCCTATTTCATTAGTTTTTCTTTTACCATTTTTATTTCATCCCTTCTATTTTCTTTGGTTTTCTTTTTAATATTTTTCTAGCTTCTTGAGTTGACTGCTTTAGTCATTGTTTTCTTCACTGTTTTTTAAGAAACATAATATAGTTAAGGATATAAATTTAGATCGAAGTAGCTGTGCACTTTAGAGGCATCCGACAAGTTTTGAAAAGCAGTATATTCATAGTCACCTAATTCCCAATATTTTCGCATTTATTTGTAGGTTCCTTTATAGCCTATACTTATCTAAGGCTAATTTCTTATTTGTAAATGAGTGGAGTTAAAATTTAAAAAAAAAACAGTGGCTCTCCAGTTTAACTGCATTGTTCTCAGAGATTGTGGCCAAAAGATATAGATTCTTCAGCATTTTTAAAGACTTCCTCTCTCATAAAAGGTCAATTTTATATATGTTCAGTGTATGCTAAAATGATGAGTATTGTCTATTTGTTGGGTCCAAATATACAATTAAGTTTGTGAATTATATTGTTCAGACATTATAAATTATAGCAACATTTTTTATCTGCTGGACCTATTAGTTTCGATAGTTGAATATTGAAATCTTCCTCCATGTCTGTGACTTCAATTTCTCATTATAAATGAGTCAGTTTTTGCTTTGTATATATATTGAAGTTACATTGTTAGGTGCCTGCAAATTACTGACTTTGATGATAGTACACTTAATCATTTTATTATATATTTATTTATGTATGTCTAATGATGCTTTCTGCCATAAATTCTTATTTTAATATTGCCAGACAAGCTTTTGTTTAACATTTTTCTAGTGTGGCAGAAGTTACTAGTTGCCATTCATCTGTGACATGTTTTTCTGCATCTGTGAGATAGTGGTTTTCTTTTTTTTAATCCATTAATGTAGCAAATTCTATCTAAATATGTTTCTGAAACAGTACATTAAACAGCCTCTCTTGCAGCCAGGTGTGACCCATGAGATGTTGGCAAGACAGAAAGGGTGCTTAAAGGGAGTCAATCTGGCATGGAGGGCACTTTTGTTTTGTCTCCCTTTCCCCTTTCTGTTACCTGGAATGCTGATTGGATGGCTGGAACTCTAGCAGCAATCTTGGAACATGAGGTTATCTTGAGCATGGCACCTAGAGCTAGAATATAGAGCAGAAAGAAGAATGCTGGGCCCCTGTTGACAATGGGACTGTTGTACCATTTTTGGATGGCTTTCATTCACACCTTTTTATGTGAGAGAAAATGTGCTTTTACCATGTATAAGTCACTGCTTTTTGACTTTTCATATGGAGCCAAGATCAAACCTAACATACATCAGATATCTTTTTTGTATGTGTGCTTTATTTTCAATTTTTGTTGTTTTACTTTTATCTTGTTGTTTACTTTACTTTCAATGTTGTTTTATTTTAGGTGGATCAGTTCACATTCTTTGGATATAAACCCTTAGCTTAGTCATATAAAGTTTTGAATATAAGTGCATATTTGTGAATATTTTCAAAGTAGTCTATGAGCATCTAGCATTGTGTTGGGAGATAGTAGATACCAAATATTTGTTGAATGATGAATGAACAAATATGCTACAAATATTTTCTCCTATCTGTCATTTGTCTTTCAACTGTAATTATAATGTCTTTTGCTATATTGAAACTAAAGCTGTTATGTAATCAAATACATGAGTCTTTGCCTTTGGCTTCCGGGTTTCCTAGAGGGGCCCTACTCACCCCAAACTTACGCATACATCCTCCTGTATTTCATGCCACTGTAACGTAGGTGAATATATATGTATAAATATTAAATTGATTGGAATTTGTGTGTGTGTGTGTGGTGTGAGGTAGACATCCAACTTTGTGTCCTTGCAAATGGATAGCTAATTATACCAAAATTTTCACTGAATCCTGTTACCACTGGGTTGAAATTTTATTATAAGTTAAACCAGCTGGCTTTCTTGGTGTTGTCTGGGAGAATCAGTAACTATTCACACAGATGAATTCCCTGCTCAGCACCTCCCGGAGCGTGTTATAAAATTCACCCATGTGACAAACCACTTGGCTTAGCTGCAAATTTACGTCTCCGGTTTGGGTGCCATAGCACCTGATTCCCGAGCGCCTGTGCTGCAAAGACCACCCTTTGGTGAGTGTTCGGGTCACAGCATCCTCACCTTTGTGTCCAGGAGGTCCATCCACATGCCCCTTCTCCAGACACCCTTGCCTCCCCTGCTGCACTCCTGTTCCTTCCTATCCCCGGACTGCGGCATGATAGGAAATATAGGCTTGGTCTTGATCCCCCAGTTCCTGACGCAGAGCAGGAATTTCCTAAGTCCCTTGGAATTTCCTGAGTGATAGGAGCATCTTGTGTTGTAGTCAGGTGGCTCTCGGTGGCCCCTATGTGGCTTCAGGATGGGGGCTGTCACCGGAAGGGCCAAACCTTGATCAGCAGGCTAGGACTTCCATCTCTCCCACAGCCTCTGGGAAGGCTGGGCTAACGATCGATCGTGCCTAAATGATGAAGCCTCCATAAAACCCCTAAACAACAGGGTTTGAGGAGGTGCCAGGCTGGTGAGCAGGCGGAGGTGCTGGGGGGACGCATGCCTCGAGAGGCGGAAAGCCCAGCCCCTGCCCCTGGCCCCCTGCCTTGCGCATCTCTTCCATGTGGCTGTCCCTGAGTTGTATCCCTTAAAAACTCATAATAATAAGCAAAGTGTTTACCTGAGTTCTGTGAGCTGTTCTAGCAAATTTTCAGACCTGAGGAAGGATTCACAGGAACCTTCAATGTATAGCCAATCAGTCACAAGTGTGAGAGGCCCAGGACTCTGGACTGGGGTCTGAAGTGGCGGCAGTCTTGTAGGATGAGCCCTTAAGCTTGTGGGATCTGGTGCTAGCTACAGGTAGATAGTGTCAGAATGGACGTGAATAGTGCCACCTCAGTGGTTTCAGAGGATTGGCTGATGTCTTCATTTGAGCTGCTATAATGAAGTTCCATGGACTGGGTGGCTTTTAAACAATAGAAATCCATTTCTCACAGTTCTGGAGGCTGAAAGTCCGAGGTCAGGGTGCCGGCAGGGCTGGGTTCTGGCGGAAGCCGTCTTCTGGTCGCAGACTGCCGACTTCTCGTCGTGTCTCCACATGGAGAAAAGGGAGCTAGTCCACCGGCCTCTTCTTATAGGGCACCAATCCCATTATGAGGGCCCCACCTCATGGCCTGGTTCCTCCCAAGGCCCCACCTCCTAGTGCCACCACACTGGGATTAGGATTTCAACATTTGAAGCTGAGGGGACACATTCAGTCCATTGCAGCTGATGTAAAAAAAATCATGCACAGTTGCTGTTGGGGGTAAAAACCTGTCAGACTGACCATCCAGCCAAATCATGAGCTCCTGCCCAGGAGTCAGGGTAGAGCCATACTTCTGGCCACCTCTCCTTCCAGGCACAGCGGACAGTCAGAAACTCTCCAAGATGCCCTTCTGCCCAGCAGGAGGATTTCCTACGTCCGTGGTCCTCAGGGCCTCTCTGAGTGGGGCTGCGCGGCTCTGCCCGCCCGTGAACCGGGCTCAGGGTGCTGCTTCCTCAGTCAGCTGGCAGCCAGGAAGCCACCATATGTTTCCGTGAACCTCCACAGGGGTGGAGGGCGTCCCACCTGGAGGAGAATCAGTGGTAGGGTTTTTCCTTATAGGAGCAAACATTTTGTCGCCACGGTGCTGAGCCCATGGGAGGTGCTCCCAGGACTGATGGCTAAAGCTTCCTTTGTGTCTGTAGGGGACGAGCATGCACAGAGGGGGACCAATTCCCCATCTTTAGGACTTGATTCTTGCCATCTCTGTGTTATTACATATAAAAGTCAATTCATTTAACCAGGAAACTTTTATTTCATGGATGATAGGTGCCACTTATTTACTTATTGAAACAAAGTGGTTATTAATTTTAAAAAAAGTAGTGCTTGTCTAATACAGAAAAAGGAAGAACATAGAAAAGCTTAAGGAAAGGACACCCTCAAACCCATAATCGCCTGTCCATTGTTAGTATTTTGATGTGTTTTCTATTTTTCTTTATATATTCAGATGGACACAGAATCTTACAAAAGTATTTGTTCTTAACATATGGTTCCGTTTATAAGATATTTTTCTTTCTGTTAGTGATATATTACGAACATCTTCCACGCCACTAAATTATTTTCTGCTGCATGGTTTTTAGTAGATGCAAATTATTCTATCATATAATTGCTCCTTAACCAATTCCCCGATGGAGTTTTTCTCTGGCTGCCATGAGCAACTCTGTGATGAACATCTTGTTCTGCGCTGTTAGTTCACTTGTGTGCTTGTTTCCTGGAGGTGAAATTGTTGAGCCCAGGGCAATGCACATTTTCAGGGTTTTTGTACAAATTAGTCTCTGAAAGACCAACAGCAGCGAGGGGCTCATTTCAAGTCAGAGGCAGGTGCTTTGTGAGTGTCTGACTCCGGCTGTTCCCCAGCCGCAGCCTTGGACATGGTGCCCATGTCTCCAGTCTGCTGGAGGCTTTGTGTCTTACAAAGGGCTTTTGTGTCCATGACCCCAGGGGAGCCTTAACATTGACCATGTGAGGTCCAAAGGGCAGGAACCCATCCGGCCCCATGGCCGATTGGAAATCTGAGGCCACGGAAGTTCAAATGACTCGGGTGAGCCAGTGTCTCGTTGGCTGGGGCGGCCGTAACAGAATACCAACCGCCCGGTGGCTTGCATGACCGACATTTACTTCCTCTCAGTTCTGGAGGCCAGAGCGCAGGATCCAGGGGTGGGTGGGCTGGGTGTCTCCTGCGCCCTCCCCTTGGCTGCCTTCTCTCTGTCCTCACATGGCCTCCCCTCTGTGCAAGCGCATCCCTGGTGCCTCCACGAGTCTGTCTGTCCTCCTCTTACAAGGACACCAGTCAGCCAGGATCAGGGCCTCCCACAGCCTCATGTTGACTTAGTCCCGTCCCTAAGGGTCCTGTCTCCAGAGACAGTCATGCTCTGAACTGCGGGGGGGCTTGGCCTTCAACATGTGAATGAGTGACACGATTCAGTCCATAGCAGTGGATGAACAGTGGAACTGAGGAGACCCAGATTTCTCGAGTCCCTGCCTCTCCTGAGAGCCAGCACGGAGGCAGAGGGTGGGGAGCTGCATGTGGACGCGGAGCTCCGTGGCCATCCACACCCAGAGCCCTCTGGGAGCTGGCAGCTCACACACACAGGCTCTGCTTCTGTTAGTTTGTTTTGGGGAAAGTGACACATCACCAGGGAACTCACTCGCCAGTCTCTCTTCTCTGGGAGCGGGGAGGGATTCCCCTTGGATCGTTTCACTAGCCTTTGATGCAGGGAATCTTCTATTCATGGAACCCGACCAGTTTTCCAAAGGGATTTCAATAAATGGTCTCTCAAGTTTCTTTTACTACGAGGTTTCACTCTTTAGCTTTAGGAGGGGGCAACACGGGGAAAGCACTGAATTTGGAGACGAGAGCCCAGAGGTTTTTGGAGGTCAGGCTTTCCACTCAGTAGCTGCATACATCTCGTCTACAGAATGAGGATGGCCCAGTTCCCTGGAAAGGCTCTTTATAGGCTGTAAATGAAAGGCATTATTAACATTAAGAATAAAAATAACATAAAACAAGAAAGAAATAGATGCGGAATCGGAATCACTGATATCTGCAAGGGAAATAGGGTCAGCATATTTCGAAATAGAGAAAATATGGCCTAACTTAGCTGTGAAATTCAAATGCACTTTCATTTGCTCTGATTGAAGGACAGACTTCTGACTTTGAAAGAACTAGTACACAACCCGGACAAGAGGCTGCGTCCGGCCTTGCTGAGCCAGGCTGCCGGCGATCTCCCTTGCTGGGCGCGTTCTCCAGCAATCGCTGTTACTGGTGAGCTGAAGCAAGTGTTTCTGGGGGAAATCTGGGCCCACACGGGTATTTGGAAGTCTCCCAGTGGGCGGATTACCTCAGGCAAACTAGATCTGGATTTCAAAACACATGGAAATCTGGCACAAATGAATGGGAAAAAAAGAATCCGGAGACAAATTGCGTGCAGGGATGAGAGAGGAGAGCGTGGTCCCAGGAATACCGAGGAGGACATTTCCCTGGAGTGGCACCAGCTTTGCGGCTGGCAAGATTTTAATTAGATTCAAGGGCTCTTGTTTAAGCCTCAGCATTTTGGATTTATACTGAGCAATGAACTGAATCCAAATGTGGAGAGATCACAGGACACTTGGAAGCGGCCCTAGGGAGAGGAGCAGGGGCTGGCAGGGTCTCCGAGTTCTCCACACAGGCGTGGTAAGGGCAGGTGGGAGGGACGGGGCTGTGCAGAAGAGCAGCACTGCGGGCACTGGCTTTGCACTTGGCACGTCTGATTTGGTAACTGTACCAGCATCAGCTCAATACTGCAGGTTGGGCAGCTCCGGGCTGGGAGCTCTCGGCCGAGTGGGCCCAGCAAGGCCTTGGTGTTTACAAAGACAAGATGATAGCCCGTAGTTGGCTGGTCTGCCGAACAAGACAGCCAGGCAGGCGTCCAGAAGTGTCTGCTTGTCTCCTGCTGCCTCATTTACATTTTAGTGGCTCTTAGTTCGCTGGGGCTGCCGCAACAGAGTGCCACAAACTGTGGGGCTTAAAACAGCAGCGATTTATGCTCTCACATTTCTGGGGGCCGGAAGTCGGAAATTAGGTGTTGGCAGAGCCACGCTCCCTCCCAGGGCTCCAGGGAGGGGCCTTCCTAGCCTCGTCCAGCCTCTGCTGGATGCCTGTGGTCTGGGCCTCCCCTGGCTGGTAGACGCCCACTCCAGGCTCTGCGCCTGCCCTCAGCGTGTCTCCGGGTCGCACAAGCCTCCCCTCTGAGCTGGTCGTGTCCAGATTTCCCCCCTCCTATAAGGATCCCAGCTATTGGATTTCAGGCCCGCCTGAATCCAGTACGACCTCACCTTAACTTGATTTCATCTACAAAGACCCTATTTCCAAATTAGGCCACCTTCTGAAGTTCTGGGTGGACATGAGTTTGGGGTGGGGGGACACTGTCCAGCCCGGTGCAGTGGATGATGGGAACCTGGGTGGGCCTATGACTTTTCTGACCACTTGCTGGGGAGAAATGTCCTATGATCACTTAAAGCCTAAAATAGGGTCTCAATTCAGAAATTCAAGGTTTCCTCTCTGGTGTGTTGTCCATACATCCCTCCTCATTCCTAGCCAAGACCTGTGGATCTGGCTGTGGGCTGATGGCTGGCAGCAGCGAGGCGCCGTAGAAGGAGTCTTCTTGCTCCCTCTGGGGCTGCAGGCTGGGGGCCAGGAGGGGGCTGCACGGCCCATGTGCCTGGGACAGCTCTGCCCTCTGGGGTTTGCTGGGAGTTAACACGGCCGTTTCGTCTCCTGGGGGCTGACATGGGAGATAGGGCACAGCTCCTTGGCCGGGCTCCCCCTCCCCTGTGCTCTGGGAGATGCCCTTTATTCCCAGGCTCACTGACTCCCTTCTTAGATGCCGGAAATTAAGCAGCCCACCTCCTGCCACCTCTTTGAGGCCGGTGAGCCCTTCTAGGTGGCCCGTTGGACTCCAGCACCTCTTCTTGGCCTGCCTGCCCTCAAGGGGCTCACAGCCTGATGGTGTGTGCAGCTGGAGATGGGAGAGGCAGGCCTCCGAGGCTCCCCAAGGGAGGGATGAGGCGATGGAGACTCATGGGGTCAGCAGGGAGGGTGCAGGGCGGACCTGGAGCCTGAACCAGCCTTAAGGGTCCCATGGGGCTGGAGAAAGGAGAGGTGACAACGACATGTGGGCATGTGAGGACCAGGCACAGCATGTGGGAAATGAGTGAGAAGGGACCTTGAAGGTCAAACCATGGACGCCAGGTTTAATCCTGCCGGGGACAGGGCATGGGAAGGTTTGAGAGCCCGGGAGGGACACGGCAGATTCAGGGCTTAGCTGCAGCCTGGTGCCCCGGGGAGCTCTGCAGTGGCGCCACAGAGCAGCCCCACAGTGGGCAAGGAGGTCATAGCGTCACCAGGTGCAGCCACCAGAGGGGATGGTGTCAAGTCTCAGGCATTTCTGGGGTTGGTGGCGCCCCTTGGCTGTACAGGTCTCTCCAGGGAAGAGAATCTGGGTGAGGTGCCAGCTGTTCCTTGTGCTCCTTGTGCACCCAGCTCCTGGGCTGCCCGCTGCCCCAGCAAGGGGCGCAGGGTGCCGTGGCCAGCGCTCAGCTCATGCACCTTGCTGACTCCACCGCCTCCCCAGTGGCTGACTCCAGCCTTTTCCATGAGGCTTGCTCCCTAATGCCGTACTCCTCCCTATGAAGTCTCAGACAATTTTTTCACAGTAACGTCTAGGTAACGCTATTCCTGATGACACATTACACTCTTCTTCATTATTTTGCATTTACAAAAATGAATTGTAACTAACATTTGCATTTTATGTTACCGTTTTAAAGGCCCTGCCACATGCTTTATCTGGAGCTCATTTCACAACCCAATCAAGTGAGTTTTTCTAAATTCTCACTTCAGAGTTGATGAATGTGAGCATCAGATAGGCACTGTGCTTGGGCTTATCAGAGAACAAGAAGAATATAGGATTTCATAAAATAAACTTTATGAGATATTATTTGCATATGATGAAGGGCACCTATTTTGAGTGGGCAGTTCAGTGGGTTTTGGCGAACATGTATACCTGTGGAACCATCACTGTAGTCAAGACATAGAACTTTTTTTTTCATTTTATATTTACTTTTTTTATTAAGGTATGATTGATATACACTCTTATGAAGGTTTCACATGAAAAAACAATGTGGTTACTACATTCACTCATATTATCAAGTCCCCACCCATACCCCAATGCAGTCACTGTCCACCAGTGTAGTAAGATGCCACAGATCCACTGTGTGCCTTCTCTGTGCTACACTGTCTTCCCCATGACCCCCCACATCATGTGTGCCAATCATAATACCCCTCAGTCCCCTTCTCCCTCCCTCCCCACCCACCCTCCCACACCCCTCCCCTTTGGTAACCACTAGTCCCTTCTTGGAGTCTCTGAGTCTGCTGCCATTTTGTTCCTTCAGTTTTGCCTCGTTGTTATACTCCACAAATGAGGGAAATGATTTGGCACTTGTCTTTCTCTGCCTGGCTTATTTCAGTGAGCATAATACCCTCTAGCTCCATCCATGTTGTTGCAAATGGTAGGATTTGTTTCTTTCTTATGGCTGAATAGTATTCCATTGTGTATATGTACCACCTCTTCTTTATCCATTCATCTACTGATGGACACTTAGGTTGCTTCCATATCTTGGCTATTGTAAAAAGTGCTGCGATGAACATAGGGGTGCATATGTCTTTTTGAATTTGAGAAGTTGTATTCTTTGGGTATATTCCAAGGAGTGGGATTCCCGGGTCAAATGGTATTTTTATTTTTAGTTTTTTGAGGAACCTCCGTATTGCTTTCCACAATTGTTGAACTAGCTTACATTCCCCCCAGCAGTGTAGGAGGGTTCCCCTCTCTCTGCATCCTCACCAGCATTTGTTGTTCTTAGTCTTTTCGATGCTGGCCATCCTAACTGGTGTGAGGTGATATCTCATTGTGGTTTTAATTTGCATTTCCCTGATGATTAGTGACGTGGAGCATCTTTTCATGTGTCTGTTGGCCATCTGAATTTCTTCTTTGGAGAACTGTCTCTTCATATCCTCTGCTCATTTGTTAATCGGGTTATTTGCTTTTTGGGTGTTGAGGCGTGTAAGTTCTTTATAAATTTTGGATGTTAACCCCTAAGACATAGAACATTTTTATGGTTCCTAAAACTTTATTGTCAACATCCCCCTACTTCCCCCTGCACTCCCCCACCCCCTGCAACCCCTGGCCCCAGGTAGCCCTTAATGTTTTCTGTCACTACAGTTTGTTCCCTTCTGTAATTTCTTTCTGGAGTTTCATATAAATGAAATGAAATTTCCATACTTTATGCAGCCATTTATGTCGAGTTTCTTTTGCTCAGTGTAATGTCTGCAGGGTTGATTCATGTTTTGGCTATTGAGAATAAAACTGGTAGGCATATTTTTGAGTACACATTTTTGTGTGGATATATATCTCCATTTCTCTTGGGTAAAAAAATACCCAGGAGTGGGATTGCTGGGTCATTTGGTAAGTATATGTTTAACCTTATAAGAAACTGCCGAACTCTTCCAGAGCAGGTATAGGTGAGCCTTCCAGTTGCTCCTCGTCCTTATTAACACTTGCAATTGTCAGCCTTTTTCATGCTGACCATTCTAATGGTGCATAATGGTGTTTCACTGGGGTTTTAATTTAAATCTCCCCAATGATGAACACATTGAGCATTGATTTTTGCACTTATTGGGCACTTGCTTCTCTTCTTTTGTGAAATGTCTGTTTCAGTCTTTTGCCCATTTCTAAACATTGGGTCATCATCATTCGGGTTGTAAGAGGTGTTTACATATTCTGGATACAAGTCTTTTGACAGGCAATACATTGTGATTTTTTTTTTTTTTTTGCCTGTGGCTTGCCTATTTATTTTCTTAACAGAGTCTTCTGAAAAGCAGAACTTTAAAATGTCCTTGAAGTTCAATTTATTAATTTTTTATTGGCTCATGCTTTCGTCTCCCTAAGAAATCTTTGCCACCCAAAGACTGTGAAGATTTTTCTCCTTCCCCTGAGAAGCTTTATGTTTTTAGCTTTTATGTTTAGAACTATGATTCACTTCAAGTTTAGTTGTGAGTATAATGTGGTGAAAGAGTCATTTCCATAGGGATATGTAATTGTTTCAGTACTTTACTGAATAGACCGTCTGACCCTCACGGCATTATCTCCTTGATTCTCTCTCCTCTCTGCTCCCCTGATATATTTCTAGTCTTACACCAGGGTCACCCTGCCTTGATTACCGTAGCTTTCTGTTAAGTCTTCTTATCAGGTGGTGTACATTTTCCAAATTTTCTCTTTTTTTTCAAAATTGTTTTTGCTATTCTAGGACCTTTGTGTTTCTATTTAAATTTTAGAATAACCTCATAAATTTTTACAGAAAGCCTGTTGGGCTTTTGATTGGGGTGCATTAACCCTAAGCTCAGTTTGGGTAGAATTAGCATCAGAAGGATCTCGAGCAGGTTCTCTCTCTCCATTTATTCAGATCCTCTGCAGTGCTATGTGGTTTTCAGTGTACAGATCTTACACATGTTTTTGTCAGCTTTATTTCTAAGTACCTCATTTTTTGTTATTATAAATTATATTTAAAAAGTTTTACTTTTCGATTATTGCTAGAAGGGAGACATATAGTTGATTTTTGTATAGTGACTCCATATCTTGCAACCTTGTATAGTAACTCTGTATCTTGGAAATCGGTGGAACCCTGTGCTCACCCTCGGGCCGTGGGGACACACAGCCCTCAGGCGGCATTGCAGGTGCTGGACAGTCCCAGATTCATCCCGAGAGGCATTCCATCCCATTGCCCTCAGCCTCTGCTTTTCAAACACAGATGAACTTCCAAGTAGAGCCTGAACTAGAATGAGGCAAGAGAGGCCCCGAAAGCGTGACATCTAGGGAAGCCCCCATGCCCAGGGCCCTGCAAGCTCAGGGTGGGCCTTGAATACGATGCCTTAGGCCCCTGCTCCCAGGGCATCATGAGACCCAAATGGAATTCAACTTTCTTTAAAAACTGCTGCTTTTTCCATATACTTATTCAATATTAATTAGAAGGTCTAAATAAATTTGTACAAAGCAAACAAACAAAACTTTTCAAGTTGAAAAGCTGTTGTTTCATATTTTCATCTCTTGTGTGCTCTGGGCATTGGTGGCTTGTCAACCAGGCACTCGGGGTAACTCAGGGTCCGGCAGGGTCAGAGCAGGGCTTGCTGTCCCGACTCCCGGCTCCCTGGGGTGCAGCCTCCCTCTGGGCTCAGCTGAGGGGTGTGGGTTTTTTGGATGGGCTCTTCGCCCCCACCCTGCTCCCCCACTTTCTCCTGGGGACCATCGTGTCTGGTGCACTGAACGCCCCTTCTTGGATCCACATACACTGCTCTTGGGTCAAGGAGACACTTTCCCAGCTCTTTCTGAACCACTACATACCTGTGAGGGCTTTTCACTACCAGGGACTCCAGGGAAGGAGGGGTGCAACTGGGATTTCACAGTTGCTAGGTGTCCAGCACGAAGCCAGCCCTTTCACCTGATCCTTGCAGCAACTCTGTGAAGTAGGCATTCATTCATTCATTCATTCACTCACTCATTCAATGTTTGTTTATGGGTCTAGGCACTGGGGACCTCAGATGAACAAATCGGAGAAAACTCCCTGCCCACATGGAGCTTCTGTTCTGGGGTGGGGAGGGCAGAGGCAGGACAGACAATAAGCAAAGCAAATGGGTGACAGTAATAGTTCTCAGCTGGTGATAAATGCGGCAGGAGGTAAGCCAGGGTGGAAGGACAGGGAGGGCTGGGCTGGATGGGGCTCAGGGAAAGGTGCCAGGATATTTGAAGAAACATCTGAGAAGTGAGAGTGTGAAGTATGAGGAGATCAGGGGGAAGAAAGCTCCAGAAAGAAGGAATAGATGGTGCAAAGGCCCTGAGGCAGGAGTGCACTTGGCACATTGGAGGAGCAGCAGCAGCCTGTGTGGCTGGGGCAGAATTAGCAGGGAGAACTAACCAGAGTGGAAGGTGACAGGGCAGGCTGGGGGAGCCAGAGGGCCTCTCAAGGCCTCTGAGCAGAGGAGGGGTGTGACCTGACTTCTTTTCCGTGACAGTGGGCCTCAGCGATCTTAGATCCAGAGACCGCCTTCCCACCAGATGTCCTATGACACCTATGCTATCCAGAAATGAACTTTCGAGATAATATACTCTACCTGCATGCATAGTTAAAAAAAAAAATCCACTTAATATGAAGGAGAAATAACAGAAATGCAAATTAGAATAAAACCATAATTGTTTAAAATGTAACTGGTCCACACAGTATCCTAGAAGTTAGGTGGTCAGAGAGATTATGAGCAGTTTTATATAAGTGGGAGAGTTTCCTCCTACTTAAAATGTGTAAGTTTGAATTTCAGAGAAGAGGTTGGAAGCCGACATACATGAAGTAAGGTACAGGGTTCATCAGAACGAACAAGAGTTTGGAAAGTAATGGGCGGGAGGCGGGGAAATAGCCTTTGTGGCAGCCGGGATCAGATACTGCAGCAATGACAGATTCTCAGAGGGAGAAAATGAGAGATCACATCGTCCTCACAAATGAACTGGACCTTCCACTCAGGGATGGCGCAGCGGAAAAAACCGCAGAAGCGTAACCTACACCCCTGGCCCGGCCGGGAACAGCTCCCCCGGGGGGGCAGATGCCTATCTCTGAACTTAAACAGGCCGAGGAGGCCGAGACCAGCCCGCGGGCGGAGACAGGGAAGCCTGTGTGGTCGCGCTGGATGGTGCCGCCTGGTCCCGGGGTGCAGGGGCAGCTGGGCAGGGAGGGAGGCCGGAGTCTGGGTTACGCTGTAGGTGGCGTTGGCAGGGTTTGCTGGCAGGTTGGACTGGAAGGTGGCGGGAAGGGAAGAACCAGCGAAGACGCCAAGGATTCGGGGTGCAGTCGCCTTTCCCATGGGGGAGGACCAGTCGGCCCCCTCTTGGCCTCCTGCACATTCCAGTGGAGATGTTCGGTAGAAAGCTGAGCAGAGGGAGTAAACGGTGTCGGCCAGGGCTGGCCTGTG
The DNA here is from genome assembly GCF_030020395.1 of Manis pentadactyla. Classification (NCBI taxonomy): domain Eukaryota; kingdom Metazoa; phylum Chordata; class Mammalia; order Pholidota; family Manidae; genus Manis; species Manis pentadactyla. The sequence goes on along the minus strand of NC_080027.1, from coordinate 13,785,344 downwards.
GATCTGGCCGAGGCCGTGCCCCGGCGTCTGTGGAGGGAAGGCAGAGCTCCAGCCCTCCGTGGGCGTGAGGGCAGCGCAGTGGGGGTCCTGGGAGCCAAGCAGAGGGGCGGCCACAGGAAGGAGCGACCAGGCTGTGTCACGGGCTCCAGGAAAGTCACATGATGGCAATCGAGGGTGGCCTCTGGACGCATCAACAAGACTGTCCCTGGGGTCTTGACAAGACAGGGAAACGCCTGTAATGCGAGAGGAAGGGAAGGGCCGCTGGGGCAGGTGGCAAGGGAGGCCTGGGCCTGAGAGGAGAGGCTGGGGACCCGTGTCCCTGCCCTTTCTGCTGAACACGGACGAGCACAGGCCCCAAAGGTGAGCGGTGGTCTCTTGCTTTTCTCCTTAGAAAATCAAAGAGTAAAGACAGCCAAATGTAGAAGCATCCTTTTAGAGAAAAGGAGAATCAAGTTCCTGGTGTTCCAGCGTGGCTTTGCCAAGACTGATACGCGCCTGGGGCAGGCTTGCTCCTGAGTGAGCCCCGTGAGAAGGGGCCCCAAAGGTCCCAGCCCAGGGAGGCCCCCTTCCCCCGCCGACAGCTGCAAAACGCTCAGGGACTCCGAGAGATGGCAGGGGTCAGAGGCGTGGACTCGCATTGCAGATACAGCTGGTCCCTGACACTGGCAGGTTCTGTATTTGCAAATGCATCTTCTTGCTAGAACTTATTTGTGACCCCAGATTAATATGTGCAGCCATTTCATAGTCTTTATGGACATGCGCAGAGCAGCAAAAACCTGACGGTTTCCACCTGAGGTTGAACAAGGCTGCCCACCACCTTCTTGTCCACGGCCATTCTGTAAACGGGTCCTTCTCCACATCTATTTGGTGCAACATTTTTTGCATTTTTGTGTTTTTTCTTGGTGATCTTATTGTTTAAAATGGCCCCCAAGGGTAGTTCTGAAGCGCTGTCTAGTGTCTCAATCAGGAGGAGGCTGGGATGTGCCCTGTAGAGAAAATATGTGTGTTAGAGAAGCTGCAGGCACGGTTGGCTCTGAGTTCAGTATTAATGAATCAACAATATATATCAAGCAGGTGTTTTTGAAAAGAAGCACACATAATACAAAATTGTGTATTGATGGGTTGACAAAATGTGTGAGCAGAGGCTGGCAGGACCCTAAACCTATATTCCGTCAAAGCAATGGTTCAATGTTCCACGTGACTTTATAGGACAGAACTATCTCAAATAATGAGAATGACTATAGTCTGAAATTCCTAAAATGCTTAGGAATGTATTTAAGTCTTCTTTGCCTTGAAGAAAATAGATACAGTCTCCATTTTATAGATAAGGAAACAGGATCAGAGAGATTAAGCAACTCGCCCAGGGCCACACTTACAGGCTGAGCTGACTTGAACCCAGATCTTCTGATTCGATAACCCTTGCCACACTTTTCAAATGTTTCCACAGAAGCATCCTCCACACAAGTGTGTCCCGAGGAATACAGAGAAGGAGCTAGAACTGACCCACTACATGTAAAATTTCTTGAAAGTCTCCTGTTTTACCTGAAAATTTCTTGTGCATTGTTTTTTGCTACTCCATTAACTCTCTGCTTTTGTTTTACTCTAAAAATATTATTTTTAAGTCACTAGTTGAATGATTTCACCCAGCAAATTAGACACACTCACTTGGGCATCATATACATTCCTCTAGGGAAAGGGCTCAGTGCACAAATAAATGCACAGCATGACTGAGGGCTAGGATGCCAGGGTGGTGAGGGAGGGGCCTGCAGCGTGGCTGCATGCTCAGGAGAAGCCCAGCTTTGGCCACTTTTCTGGAACCCCTCAGTCTTGATGTTTGGGACACACTTGCGCTGATGCCATGACAGAACACATGGGGGTGCCCCACACAAGCTGGACCCAATTCCTGTTGGTTTTACTGAGGTGGGGCCTTGTATCCGGGGAGGTCTGCATCCTCCTCTGTGGGCAGCCTTGTTATTTTTTAATGCTCAAGATAATTCTAATTTTGAAATGATTGAATACTTACAGAAATTTGTAAGAATAGTACAAATGGATTTTCCCCCCACTGAATGCTTTGAGAATATACTGCCAATCTGATGCCCCATTATCTCAAGCACTTCAGAGTGTATTTCCTACAAACAAGGACATTCTTCCACGTAACTTCAGTACAACATAAAAATCAGGACATTAACCGTCACACATTCTCTTCATCTAATCAACAGACCCCTCCCTGTCCCCCTCCCATTCTGACAGTTTCCCAATAATGCCCTTTACAGTCCAAGGATCCAGTCGAGGACCACATGTTGTATTTCCTTGTCATGTCTCTTCTGTCTCCTTCAAACTGTGACTGTTTCTCAGTCTGTCCTCAAAGTTCATGACCTTGACACTTGGGAAGACTGCAGGTCAGCTATTTAGTAGAATGTCCCTCTGGTAGAGTTTGTCTGGTGCTTCCCTTTGATTAGACTCAGGTTGTGCATTTTGGGCAGCGATACCACAGGACTTGGGTTGTGTTTTTCTCATTGCATCAGTCAGACCACAGTTTGGATGACTGGTTGTGACATTGTGACTTTGATCATGTGATCAACCACCCGCCTTCTCCACGGCAAAGTTACTCCTTTTTGCTGGGCAGTTACAAAGTGTTTGGAAGGGCTGTACTTTGAAACTAGTATATATCCTCGCCTCTTCAAACTCTGACCCGGCTGTGGGTAAAATTGCAGTATTTCCAGAATCACTTGCCTGGCCTTAATCCATCTTCATATCAATAGGGGATTACAAGGGGGGTGGAGAGGTGAGTGTGCATGGGACCAGAGAGGTTTTTGTGGGGGGTTCTTCCCAGCCAGGATGTGGAGAGACACGGGCAGGTGGGAGAGACAACTCTTATAAGCAATGAACGGGTTTCTCCCACTTCATTTTTCCCTTTGACTGATTTCAGTTTCAAAGGTTTATTTGCCCTGGGCTGGTAACATATTTTCCCTCTGGAGTCACACCAGCAGTTTTAGCCTTAGATATAAAAAATATCAAGAAATTGATATTTCTTGGCTAAGTGATCAATAACTATGATGGTTGTGGAATGATGGTTTTTCTAATTCCATTATTCCTTCTACATTCATTAACTGTCATTTCAGTATAAAGAAAAGTTCTTTCTCATGCTCTTTTCATTCATTTATAGCTGTATGTTTTTCTGTTTCGTTCAATAGGTTAAATCTGTCATTACCGTTGTTTGGATAGCATTATTTGATGGTCAAATGATCTCAGAGCCTGTGGGAGCCCCTTAGAGGCTCCTCTGGGCTTTTGATTTCTCCCTATCAGTTTCTGAGCACATCCTTTCTTTCTGGCACAAAGGATGTTCTAGACTCATCTTGTACTTTTCCTACCTCAGCCCTTATTTGGCCATTTTCCCAACAAGCCCTGGTTCCTTTTAGGGAAGAAGCCAAGATCTGGGTGCCTGGCGTGCTCATTGTCACTGCGTCCAGGACTTCTCAGCGGCTGAAGCTAGGGAGTATCTATATGTAGACACGCTCATCTACATTCATTTCTGTATCTTCCATAAACACTGTGCACCACCAGTTCACCTCTCCAGCTGTGACCTAACACACAGGGCTCGGCCTCTTCCCTTTCCATATTGGTGACTCGCTTCTCTGGCAGTGAGAAACCTGGCTTCTGTCATCCTCAGCATTTGACTTATTTGGTCAGTCCCGCCTCGGTGACCAATCTGCAAACACAGCCATCTGCCCCTCAGGGGCTGGCACTGGGCTCTGAGAGGGGTGCGGTGTCGGTGCTGACATGGTCATCCAGACCAGGGACTACCTCTCAGCAAAAGGACACGACATAGTGCGTTTCCTTTCATTTCACACGAGAGTTGCCGTCCTGAAAAACTTAGTGTTTAGTTAAAAAAAAAAAATCCATGATGTTAGGTTTTAGGTGCTGAATGATTATAAACAGGGTCTTATAATAAAAATGAATTTCAGAAGTATTATGATTCTTAAACATTTAAAAACCATAGAAATTTAAAAATGATTTAAAATGACTTGAAATCCAGTCCGGTGGACATTTGAAAGTCATGTGCATGTGAGATGATTTTAGGTTGTGTGGACCATCTTGTCCACGGCAGGACGTTTTCCATGCCCACCCCGCTCTCCGCAGGTGCCAGCAGTGCCCCCACCCAGTCACTGTGACACACACAGAGTGCCTCCACAGGCTCCAAGCCTCCGCCGTTTCCTGGGCTGGTGCCCCTTGAGACTTCACAGGTCAGCACATAAGTTGGGCTGGCGCTGTGTGTGAGAGGCACTTCCTGCTGGCCTGCCACCTCGGTGGGGTTTTTGTAAAGCCGTGGCTCTGTGTCCTGGAGCAAAGTGGGTCACAGCCTTGGGGAGAACAGCCCTCGCTGGGTTTTCTCCGAACAGGACCCTGGGGAATGGCTTGGCAGCTCTCGGAACAGGGGATTCACAGCCCTGTGTACAGTCTTAAGTCTCCCAGCTCGCTAGTGGGGAATGTGAGGCCAAGATACTCCAGGAAGGGCCTGATTACAAGCGGGAAGAGTCGCTTCCTCACCTTCCCCTTGTGAGAGAGGATGTCCTTTGATCATTCATTTGTAAATCACATCCACAGCGAGCGTCTGCCATGGCCCAGCGTGTGTGGCTGATGTCGGAGTCCTGCCCCCCTGGAGCGGGCAGCCTGGTTGTGCATGGGGGTGGGATATGGGCAGCAGACAAGGAGACAGATGAACACATGAATATCCACAGTTATGGGAAAGAACAGGTGCTAGGCGGTGAGAGCATAAAACTGAAGGATTTAGTAGCCATTTGAAGCTGAGAAGGGAAGGGTGGGCAGCCAGGTGGAGATGGAGGGAAATGGGCAGGATCAAGGATGGGGCTTGTTAAGTTTGCGAGGCCTATTATACATCCCAGTGTAGTATATTATACACCTGGATGGAACTGTGGCATCCTCGAGTAGACAGTTGGCATGAGTTCGGGGCTGGAGCTGGAGGCTCCCTTCTGGGAGTCGCTGGGGTAGCTGGTGTCCGAAGCCACAGTTCCATTCAGAGGGGACTGGCCAGGTAGGTGAAGGTGCACTTTTATTTAAGGGCCCTACTTCCCTCTCCACCGGCCCCTCCGTTCTGCTCCAGCCTCACTCATTTGGCTGCCCGAGTGCCCCACACTCCATTCTGCCTCAGGGCCTTGGCATATGCTGCTCCTTCTGCTGGGAACCTGCCTCTGCTCCTCCCTTCGTTGATTTCTACTTATGCTGAAGCCCTTGACCCTTGCACGGCTTCCTCAGGAAGGTGTCTCTGTGGCCACACCAAAGCTCCATGTCCTTCAAACTTGTCCTGCTCCTGGGGAACAGCAGCCATTCTTGTCAGTTTATACCTATTTGTGTGATTTTTGTGGGTTTTGTCTGCCACTTGACCCTCAGCCCCTTTCTCTTTGCCTGATGGAGGAACGCGCTCCCCAAGGCCTCGCTCTCACTGTCCCTTTCCTGCCACAGAAGCCTGTTCCTTGGCTCCCATTTGGCCCCAGGAGGCCAAGGGCCTTAGCCAGGGACCAGGGCCCCTGCCAGGGACCTGCCTATTGGTCCAGCTTTACCCCTTGCCATGGCATTCCCCGCCCTGTGCAGATCTATGGTTCAGCCCCCAGAGAGATTGCATGCCTTCTGCCCAGACACTGTGCAACCCAGTTAGCAGGCCCCTGTCCCCTCTGCTGACTGCTGGCAGCGGCACTCCCCTCCCGGGACCCTCCCGCCTGGAAGCACCGTTTCTCCCCCGTGTTCTCTCTGTGCTCTGTCCCTGCCCCCAGAGCCCACAGCGCATCAGCCCCTGTGGAATTCTTCTCAGCCAATCTACCTCGTGTCCTGTGTTCTCTGAGGGCAGCAGCCAGGCCTGAGTCCTGAGTTCTGTTAGGAAAAAGGTATAAAAACCTCCATCTCTATTCCCAGAGTCCTGGAGCTCATGGGCCACCCTGACCTTAGGAATATGTCCCACAAATCACTGGGTTGTTTTGTTTTGCTTTATCAGTGTATTTTAGCTAATATGTTCTGGAGAGTCCAGTAATCCCAGAAAATATCCAGTTACATGTGAAAGAGTCAGGGGAGAATAATCAAAAAGAATCACATACATTTATGTTTGTGAAATAAACCTTTTAACAATTTAGTGGTTTTTCTTTTATTGTGGTAAAATACACACAACATTAACTTAACCATTTTAAACTATTCAGTGGCATTGAATATATTCACCTTACTGTGCAGCCATCACCACCATCCATCTCCAGAACATTCCCGTCATCCCCCACAGAAAGTGTGTCCCCACCAGGCGCTAACTCGCCATTCTGCACCCCCCTTAGCCTCTGGCAACCACCATTCTACTTCTGTCTGTATGACTTTTTTTTAATTGGAATAAATTAGATACACAATATTATATTGGTTTCAGATGTATAACATAGTGACTCGATAATTATATACATTACTAGATGCTTGTCACAGTAAGTGTAGTTACCCCATTACCATACAAGAGATTACAATAATATTGGTTATATTCTCTCTGTTGTACTTCCATTCCTATGACTAATTTATTTTACAATTTACAGTTTGTACCTCTTCGTCCCCTTCACCTATTTCACCCATCCCCCACCCTACTCCCTATGGTAACTAACAGTCTGTTGTCTGTATTCGTGGGTCTATTTCTTGTTTGTTTGATTGTTTGATTTTTTTGATTCCACATGTAAGTGAAATCTTATGGTATGTGTCTTTCTCTGCCTGGTTTATTTCACTGAGCACAATACCCTCTATGTCGACCCATGTTGCTGAAAATGGCAAGAATTTTTTGAACAACATTCCATCACGTATACGTACCACATCTTTTTCCATTCATCTATTCATGAGCACTTGGGTTGTTCCATGTATTTGCTGTTGTGAATAATGCTGCGTGCGTATGTCTTCTCAAATTGGTGATTTTGTTTTCTTCAGGTAAATCCCCAGAAATGGAATTGCTGAGTTGTATGGTATTTCCATTTCCAGTTTTTTGAGGAACCTCCATATTGTTTTCCACAGGGGCGGCACCAACTGACCTTCCCACCGGCAGTGTAGGGAGGTTCCCTCTTCTCCGCATGCTCACCAGCGCCTGCTGTCTTGGGAGTGGCCGTTCCGACGGGTGTGAGGTGCTCGCTCATGGTGGGTTTCACTGGGTCTCCCTGATGATCATGATGGGGACACCCTGTGAATCTGACTAAGTTCCTCACCTGAAGGGAATCATACAGAATTTGTCCTGTGTCTGGCTTATTTCACTTCCCATAATGCCTTCAAGGTTCATCCATGCTGCAACATGTGTCACAGTTCCCTTCCTCTTTAAGGTTGAGTAATATTCCACTGCATGTATATGCCGCCGTATTGACTGTATATTCTTATTTTCTGTATTCTTGATACTCTGGCATTTGGGACCTTGATCCTGGAGAGCTGCCTCCCCCAGAGCTGGCTAGTTCCTGGAGACAGCAAACGACTCCCCTGTGAGTTCCCTTTGGATAATAAAGCACCGATCCAGAGCTCCCCCCCCACCAGCCATCTCCTTTACCAAGCTCTCCCGCCAAGCCCGTACTCCCCGCCCTGGATCATGCACAGTGAGGATGTGTGCCTCCTCGTTCCTCAGACACGGCCAAACCACAGCCACGCGGAGACACCAATTTGCACCTGGAGCAGCCGGGTGTGCAGGTTCCTGATGAAGCTTCCTGCCCTCAAATTCGCCCCCACACCAGACAGCCTCTCTGGAGTGGCTCTTCTCTGCAGGTGGCTTTGGCATTAGGGATTTGGCATTTAGCGTGCTTTCCTGGAGTTTCTTTCAGCCTGAGCCACCTCTGTTGGCCAGGAAGTTTCTGGGGAGGAGCCCCTTGCTTCTGTTGCAGGGGCTCGAGCTGTGCATAAGGGCAGCGGAGGGAGCCTGGCTGACCGGCAAATTGCTCCTGGCCCTGAGAGAGTCCTCAGGGCCCCTGAGTTCCCAGCTGTCCGTGCATGTGCTGCCCACCCCTACCTGCCCCCGGGAGTGGGACCCTGGAGCGCACCCCAGCCCCAGGTCCCACCTGGACTCCCACCTACTGATCCCTGGTGAGAATCGCTCCACCAATTGGCTGGCAGTCAGCCTGGCAGATTTATAAGCATCCAACAAACACAGTATTTGCTTAATGATCTGCCGGTTGTGAAGTGTCTTTACTTTCCTGTGCTCTGACAATGCACAGCGTCTGGACAAAGAGGGGGCAAATTTCTTTGAGATTAGGATATTCAAAGTAACTACTGAACTCAGGCCTTTTGATATTGCTTTAAGAAATCTGTTTTGCCCATAAAATCATGGCTCTGCTGTTTGAGCCATTCAGCTGACATTTATCCCAATTTTCGGACAGCAGTTTATTCCACTTTACCTTCTGTAATTCAAAATCAGAATCTTTAAGTTCTTAGGAAATGGCTTTTGTAATATACCAAAGTGAAAATACTTTCAAATGTGTACTTTTTAGAACCAGTGTAAATTTTAAATTCAGGGCTAAAGTAACCTTTTATGGGTGATCTTGTCTGTCTTGTAAATCACATAGTGTTTTATTCTCTGTTGTTTGACCATGTCTCTATTGCCCTGCATTTTCATCAGATTGGAGTTGCTGGTTGCACGGGCTGAGATGGCCTCAAAAGCTATTCTGCACACTGTCTATGCTTTGAGCATTTGCTCGTGTAGCCACTGCTACCCCAGGCCTCCCCAGCTGTGGGCACAGATGCTGCCTAGGGGTGGCTGGTGTCACAGGGCCAGTAAAACCTGTGGTTTTTCTTGACCCTTCCTTGTCTGGGGTCTCAGCTCCCTGCAAAATTCTGTCAATCCTCCTCCCTCCAAACATTCCTGGGCCTCCCACCTGTTCTCATGGTCAGGCAGCTACCAGCTGGCATCTGTCGGGCATCCACACCACGAGGCCTAGCACCCCAGCCCTGCCTCTGCTGGGCCAGGCTGACTCCTTCTTCAGCCCAGCCTCTGGCTCCTGCCCTCCCAGTGCTCCAGCTGGCAGGCAGGGATGAAGGTCCCCCTCCCTGGTCTGTGGAAGGGATTAGTCCATGCCCTGAGCCCTCTGCACCCCCAAAAACTTAAGAACAGCTTTCAGGTTTCCCCTCCAGAACCCAGAAATGGCTCATTCCCTGGGACAGGGAAAATACACGATAAGCCTGGAACTTCTTATAGTGTCAAAAGGAAAGAAGTGCAAACAAAACAAGACAACCCACAAAGATAGGATATGTCAAAGGGCCACAGGAACCAACTGGAAAAGCTTCCAGTGGCCAAAGCTAGAATAATTTGAGCAGCAAAATAAATAATGTAGTACTGTACCATAGACCAAAACATAAAATAAATATGCGTGAGTCCACATTGATGTAAAGGAATGACTGAATAAATAAATAAGGGAAAAGGGACAAATCCTTCTTACAGAAGAGTGCCCAGGAATCCCGTAGCTGCCCTCCCCTCTAGAAGGTAAGGCCTAACCCCCCTCGCCTTGCAGTCTCTCCCCAGCGCCCCTCATTGGCAGAGCCCAACAGGGACCCTGCTAGCAAGCAGAAATGTCCCCAGAGCTCCAGCCCTACCATCCCAAAGCCAAATACGGAGGGCTGGTGTGGAGCTGACACGGATTTTAATAACTGACCAATCTGCCCCAGGGCTCTTCAGCCTTCGATCCGTCCTCCCCCATCTTCTGCGGGGTCAGTGAGTTACAGTGACTACCTGAAAGTGCCTGCACTTTAATTTGCTTTTTAATACCTCAAAATAAATAGTATTTCTATTGTTTTATACAGTCTCTATTTGTTAAGGTTCACCCACACGGCATGTTTACCGATTCATTTGCCCCCCGTTCCTTCTTCCATCGCAGACCTGCTCTTACAGGACTGTTTTCCTTCGTCCTGAAGTGCACCCTTCAGCACCTCCTTTGGTGGAGATCTGTTGCTGGTAAACTCGATTTCTGTCTGTTTTGCAGCGCCTTTACTTCACAATAACAGCACTTTGAAAACATTATGCTGTCTCCTGGCTTCCACTGTCACTGGTGATGAGTCTGTTTTCAGCCTAATTGTCATTCATGTATTGATCATCTATATTTTCCCTATGAATGCTTTTAAGACCTTCTGTCCTGCCAGTGGGTTTCAGCCCCTGACAAGTTCGCTATGGATTCAATGAGACCAAAGAAATGACAGTGGAACGTTCTTGGGGTGAAAGGGTTTATACCCAACTTTAGCCCCACAGTGGCAGGTCAGTCACTAGAGTCCTGTCCACTCAGAGCGAGTCTGCAGGCAGCAAGCCGGTCTCTGCCTCTGGGCCTCTCTGCCCACACAGCCATCCTCTGGGCCTCTGTCCTTGGCGCTGCCACCACTCCAGCCTCTGCTCTGTTCTCCTGCAGCCTTGCAGCCATGCCACCCTGTTGCCCAGGGCACTGGGCAGAGCTGTTTATATAGAGTCAATAACGACATACTGCCCACACGCGTGTAGTGAGCTAGCCGACCAGGGCCGGGTGAGAATCCTGGCCACAGGAGGCTTTACATTATCCACACCTTCCTACCTTACAGTCAGATAACTTGGTATCTAAGTGGAGAGTCAATAAGGTCTATCAAAAAGGACATTGATTTGGAGAGAGAGAAATGGCAGCCAATCTCTGGCCTTATCTCTTGAGATCTAAGGCTTGTTTCTTAACCTCGGAGTCCCATGACTTCCTGTTAAGAAGGACTGTGTAGTAATGCGTGGCGGCTGCGGAAATCAGAGAAGCCGCTTGTACGGGCCGCGACTAACAGGGGCCCCAGAGACATGGGAATAGTCCCTCCCACTGACCCATCTCTGTTACCTTGCCAGACACTCCGAGATTGAATCTGAGTCTGTCAGCCATAATACTTAGCTAGTGTTTATGTTGAAATGTCAAACTATAATTCCAGCTATGGCTCATTTTATTATTTCTTGTTATACAGAATTTTCTTTTAAATCAGCTTAATAAGGAAACCAAAAGCCTCCACTAAATTCTCAGCACAAACTACAGCAGCTCAAACTCAGAATATTATCACGTCAAAAGAAGGTTTTCGGTCCTCCTTTGGGGAAGAGAATGATAATCGTTTTGTTTGGACCCTCTTCGCACTGGGTCCTCTTCACCCACTCTGCCCCCGTCAGAACAAGGAAGCCAACTATTCCTGGGCTTGATGGCTTTCTTTTTTTTTGGTATCATTAATCTACAATTACAGAAAGAACATTATGTTTACTAGGCTCCCTCCTTCACCAAGTCCCCCCCAACAAACCCCATTACAGTCACTGTCCATCAGCTTAGTAAGATGCTGTAGAGTCACTACTACTTGTCTTCTCTGTGTTGCACAGCCCTCCCCGTGCCCCCTCCACACACTATACATGCTAATCGTAATGCCCCCTTTCTTCTTCCCCACCCTTATCCCTCCCTTCCCACCCATCCTCCCCAGTCCCTTTCCCTTTGGTAACCGTGAGTCCATTCTTGGGTTCTGTGATTCTGCTGCTGTTTTGTTTCTTCAGTTTTTCCTTTTTTCTTATACTCCACATATGAGTGAAATCATTTGGTACTTGTCTTTCTCCGCCTGGCTTATTTCACTGAGCATAATACCCTCTAGCTCCATCCATGTTGTTGCAAATGGTAGGATCTGTTTTTTTCTTATAGCTGAGTAATATTCCATTGTGTATATGTACCACATCTTCTTTATCCATTCATCTACTGATGGACACTTAGGTTGCTTCCAATTCTTGGCTATTGTAAATAGTGCTGTGATAAACATAGGGGTGCATCTGTCTTTTTCAAACTGGAGTGCTGCATTCTTAGGGTAAATTCCTAGAAGTGGAATTCCTGGGTCAAATGGTATTTCTATTTTAAGCATTTTGAGGAATCTCCATACTGCTTTCCACAATGGTTGAACTAGCTTGCATTCCCACCAGCAGTGTAGGAGGGTTCCCCTTTCTCTGCAGCCTTGCCAACATTTGTTGTTGTTTGTCTTTTGGATGCTGGCGATCCTTACTGGTGTGAGGTGATATCTCATTGTGGTTTTAATTTGCATTTCTCTGATGATTAGTGATGTGGAGCATCTTTTCATGTGTCTGTTGGCCATCTGAATTTCTTCTTTAGAGAAGTGTCTGTTCAGCTCCTCTGCCTATTTTTTAATTGGATTATTTGCTTTTTGTTTGTTGAGGTGTGTGAGCTCTTTATATATTTTGGATGTCAACCCTTTATTGGATCTGTCATTTATGAATATATTCTCCCATACTGTAGGATGCCTTTTTGTTCTATTGATGGTGTCTTTTGCTGTACAGAAGCTTTTCAGCTTGATATACTCCCACTTGTTCATTTTTGCTTTTGTTTCCCTTGTCCGGGGAGATATGTTCATGAAGAAGTCACTCATGTTTATGTCTAAGAGATTTTTGCCTATGTTTTTTTCTAAGAGTTTTATGGTTTCATGACTTACATTCAGGTCTTTGATCCATTTTGAGTTTACTTTTGTGTATGGGGTTAGACAGTGATCCAGTTTCATTCTCCTACATGTAGCTGTCCAGTTTTGCCAGCACCATCTGTTGAAGAGACTGTCATTTCCCCATTGTATGTCCATGGCTCCTTTATCAAATATTAATTGACCATATATGTCTGGGTTAATATCTGGATTATCTAGTCTGTTCCATTGGTCTGTGGCTCTGCTCTTGTGCCAGTACCAAATTGTCTTGATTACTATGGCTTTGTAGTAGAGCTTGAAGTTGGGGAGCAAGATCCCCCCTGACTTTATTCTTCCTTCTCAGGATTGCTTTGGCTATTCCGGGTCTTTTTTCATTCCATATGAATTTTTGAACTATTTGTTCTAGTTCGTTCAAGAATGCTGTTGGTAATTTGATAGGGGTTGCATCAAATCTGTATATTGCTTTGGGCAGGATGGCCATTTTGACAATATTAACTCTTCCTAGCCAGGAGCATGGGATGAGTTTCCCATTTGTTAGTGTCCTCTTTAATTTCTCTTAAGAGTGTCTTGTAGTTTTCAGGGTATAGGTCTTTCACTTCATTGGTTAGGTTTATTCCTAGGTATTTTATTCTGTTTGATGCAATTGTGAATGGAATTGTTTTCCTGATTTCTCTTTCTATTGGTTCATTGTTAGTGTATAGGAAAGCCACAGATTTCTGTGTGTTAATTTTGTATCCTGCAACTTTGCTGAATTCTGATATTAGTTCTAGTAGTTTTGGAGTGGAGTCTTTAGGGTTTTTTATGTACAATATCATGTCATCTGCAAATAGTGACAGTTTAACTTCTTCTTTACCAATCTGAATTCCTTGTATTTCTTTGTTTTGTCTGATTGCCGTGGCTAGGACCTCCAGTACTATGTTAAATAACAGTGGAGAGAGTGGGCATCCCTGTCTAGTTCCCGATCTCAGCGGAAATGCTTTCAGCTTCTCGCTGTTCAATATAATGTTGGCTGTGGGTTTAGCATATATGGCCTTTATTATGTTGAGGTACTTGCCCTCTATACCCATTTTGTTGAGAGTTTTTATCATGAATGGATGTTGAATTTTGTCGAATGCTTTTTAAGCATCTATGGAGATGATCATGTGGTTTTTGTCCTTCTTTTTGTTTATATGGTGGATGATGTTGATGGATTTTTGAATGTTGTACCATCCTTGCATCCCTGGGATGAATCCCACTTGGTCATGGTGTATGATCCTTTTGATGTATTTTTGAATTCGGTTTGCTAATATTTTGTTGAGTGTTTTTTTTTTTTTTTTTTTTTTTTAATAATTATTTTTTATTGAAGGGTAGTTGACACACAGTATTACATTACATGAGTTTCAAGTGTACAACACAGTGGTAGAACATTTATATACATAATTCTAGGTTCCAGCTATCACCCTTCCAGGCTGTTACAATATCTTGACTATATTCCTTATGCTATACCTTACATCCCGGTTACTAATTTATTTTACCATTGGAAGTCTGTCCTTTTTTTTTTTTTTTTATTTTATTTATTTATTTATTTTTTTATTTTTTATTTTTTTTTGTGAGGGCATCTCTCATATTTATTGATCAAATGGTTGTTAACGACAATAAAATTCTGTATAGGGGAGTCAATGCTCAATGCACAATCATTATTCCACCCCAAGCCTAATTTTTGTCAGTCTCCAATCTTCTGAGGCATAACAAACAAGTTTTTACATGTAGAACAAATTCTTACATAATGAATAAGTTACATAGTGAACAGTACAAGGGCAGTCATCACAGAAACTTTCGGTTTTGCTCATGCATTATGAACTCTAAACAGTCAGTTCAAATATGAATACTCATTTGGTTTTTATACTTGATTTATATGTGGATACCACATTTCTCTCTTTATTATTATTATTGTTAATAAAATGCTGAAGTGGTAGGTAGATACAAGATAAAGGTAGAAAACATAGTTTAGTGTTGTAAGAGAGCACATGTAGATGATCAGGTGTGTGCCTGTAGACTATGTGTTATTCCAGGCGAGACAAGGGCAATAAAACATCCACGTATGCAGAAGATTTCTCTCAGAACGGGGGGGTGAGGTTCTAAGCCTCACCTCTGTTGATCCCCAATTTCTCACCTGATGGCCCCCCTGCGACTGTGCCTGTCTTAGGTTGTTCCTCCCTTGAGGAATCTTACCCGTCTCTGGCTAACCAGTCATCTTCCGGGGCTATACAGGGAAATGTGAAGTTGGTAAGTGAGAGAGAAGCCTTATTGTTTGAAAAGGTTAGCTTTTTACTTCTTTGCATATTTATGCCCTGTGGCTTCTATGCCCAGCATTTGTCTTGAGGTATCTTTACCACTTGGAAGAATTATGATACTCGGTAAATTTGATATGAGGCACGAATTCTATTTAAGGGTTGTAATTAGGAAGGAAGAAGAAAAGCTATAGAAGTAGCAGGCGGAAGAAAACATGGGAAGATTGATTATTTCTTTGATATATCTTCTTGTAGAGTAACTTCAGCATGTATAGGTTTTAAGCTACTACTTAAATTGCACACACACATTAACATAATAGGAGTATAGTTACATAACCAAAGCATATCTGTAATTACCAGCCATCTGCAGTGAAACCAAGAAAACCAGTTAGGCACCTTAGGCATTTGTGAAAACTTATCTATGATATGGTGGATATTGTCCAAATGAACTTGAACAGTCTGAGAGAAATCAGACAAATTAAAACAACCCATTCCTGGGGACTGTTCACATGCCATATGTTCTTTTAACAATAAATAGTTTGTAGTTGTAAGACTTTGGAGCGCTACAATTTGCACTTCTCCAAATTCTTGGTTGAGTTCCAACAGTATAGATCCAGTCCAATTTTGTTGTTTTACTGTATGCACAGGCCAGCTTAGATATCTCCTTCCTCATTCCCATGGCAGGTCCAGGAACTGGTGGGATGAGTGCATCTACAGCTGTAGCAGTGCGTGGATCTTTGTTGGGGTTTTTTGATGATCATCTTCTGGCATGAGTCTTCCAGAGGGTGCAGATGTTGGAAGTTCTTTTTCATATCATATCTTAGTTCATTTTCGGGGTAGCCCAATTAGGCTTTGATCCTCTGTATAAACACAAACAGACCCTTTGCCTACACTTTTATATGCCCTTTATACCCTTGTGTAGAACTCGTTGGAGGTTACCACACAGGAACTGCCCTTTTTTTTTTTTTTTTTTTTTTTGCTATCACTAATCTACACTTACATGACGAATATTATGTTTACTAGGCTCTCCCCTATACCAGGTCTCCCCTATAAACCCCTTTACAGTCAGTGTCCATCAGCATAGCAAAATGTTGTAGAATCACTACTTGCCTTCTCTGTGTTGTACAGCCCTCCCTTTTCTCCTACCCCCCCATGCATGTTAATCTTAATACCCCCCTACTTCTCCCCCCCTTATCCCTCCCTACCCACCCATCCTCCCCAGTCCCTTTCCCTTTGGTACCTGTTAGTCCATTCTTGAGTTCTGTGATTCTGCTGCTGTTTTGTTCCTTCAGTTTTTCCTTTGTTCTTATATTCCACAGATAAGTGAAATCATTTGGTATTTCTCTTTCTCCGCTTGGCTTGTTTCACTGAGCATAATACCCTCCAGCTCCATCCATGTTGCTGCAAATGATTGGATTTGCCCTTTTCTTATAGCTGAGTAGTATTCCATTGTGTATATGTACCACATCTTCTTTATCCATTCATCTATTGATGGACATTTAGGTTGCTTCCAATTCTTGGCTATTGTAAATAGTGCTGCAATAAACATAGGGGTGCATCTGTCTTTCTCAAACTTGATTGCTGCATTCTTAGGGTAAATTCCTAGGAGTGCAATTCCTGGGTCAAATGGTAAGTCTGTTTTGAGCATTTTGATGTACCTCCATACTGCTTTCCACAATGGTTGAACTAACTTACATTCCCACCAGCAGTGTAGGAGGGTTCCCCTTTCTCCACAGCCTCGCCAACATTTGTTGTTGTTTGTCTTTTGGATGGCAGCCATCCTTACTGGTGTGAGGTGATACCTCATTGTAGTTTTAATTTGCATTTCTCTGATAATTAGCGATGTGGAGCATCTTTTCATGTGTCTGTTGGCCATCTGTATTTCTTTTTTGGAGAACTGTCTGTTCAGTTCCTCTGCCCATTTTTTAATTGGGTTATTTGTTTTTTGTTTGTTGAGGCGTGAGAGCTCCTTATATATTCTGGATGTCAAGCCTTTATCGGATGTGTCATTTTCAAATATATTCTCCCATACTGTAGGGATCCTTCTTGTTCTATTGATGGTGTCTTTTGCTGTACAGAAGCTTTTCAGCTTAATATAGTCCCACTTACTCATTTTTGCTGTTGTTTTCCTTGCCCGGGGAGATATGTTCAAGAAGAGGTCACTCATGTTTATGTCTAAGAGGTTTTCGCCTATGTTTTCTTCCAGGAGTTTAATGGTTTCATGGCTTACATTCAGGTCTTTGATCCATTTTGAGTTTACTTTTGTATATGGGGTTAGACAATGGTCCAGTTTCATTCTCCTACATGTAGCTGTCCAGTTTTGCCAGCACCACCTGTTGAAGAGACTGTCATTTCGCCATTGTATGTCCATGGCTCCTTTATCAAATATTAATTGACCATATATGTCTGGGTTAATGTCTGGATTCTCTAGTCTGTTCCATTGGTCTGTGGCTCTGCTCTTGTGCCAGTACCAAATTGTCTTGATTACTATGGCTTTATAGTAGAGCTTGAAGTTGGGGAGTGAGATCCCCCCTACTTTATTCTTCTTTCTCAGGATTGCTTTGGCTATTCGGGGTCTTTGGTGTTTCCATATGAATTTTTGAATTATTTGTTCCAGTTCATTGAAGAATGTTGCTGGTAGTTTCATAGGGATTGCATCAAATCTGTATATTGCTTTGGGCAGGATGGCCATTTTAACGATATTAATTCTTCCTAGCCACGAGCATGGGATGAGTTTCCATCTGTTAGTGTCCCCTTTAATTTCTCTTAAGAGTGACTTGTAGTTTTCAGAGTATAAGTCTTTCACTTCTTTGGTTAGGTTTATTCCTAGGTATTTTATTTTTTTTGATGCAATTGTGAATGGAGTTGTTTTCCTGATTTCTCTCTCTGTTGGTTCATTGTTAGTATATAGGAAAGCCACAGATTTCTGTGTGTTGATTTTGTATCCTGCAACTTTGCTGTATTCCGATATCAGTTCTAGTAGTTTTGGGGTGGAGTCTTTAGGGTTTTTTATGTACAGTATCATGTCATCTGCAAATAGTGACAGTTTAACTTCTTCTTTACCAATCTGGATTCCTTGTATTTCTTTATTTTGTCTGATTGCCGTGGCTAGGACCTCCAGTACTATGTTAAATAACAGTGGAGAGAGTGGGCATCCCTGTCTAGTTCCCGATCTCAGAGGAAATGCTTTCAGCTTCTCGCTGTTCAATATAATGTTGGCTGTGGGTTTATCATAGATGGCCTTTATTATGTTGAGGTACTTGCCCTCTATTCCCATTTTGCTGAGAGTTTTTAACATGAATGGATGTTGAACTTTGTCAAATGCTTTTTCAGCATCTATGGAGATGATCATGTGGTTTTTGTCTTTCTTTTTGTTGATGTGGTGGATGATGTTGATGGACTTTCGAATGTTGTACCATCCTTGCATCCCTGGAATGAATCCCACTTGGTCATGGTGTATGATCCTTTTGATGTATTTTTGAATTCGGTTTGCTAATATTTTGTTGAGTATTTTTGCATCTACGTTCATCAGGGATATTGGTCTGTAGTTTTCTTTTTTGGTGGGGTCTTTGCCTGGTTTTGGTATTAGGGTGATGTTAGCTTCATAGAATGAGTTTGGGAGTATCCCCTCCTCCTCTATTTTTTGGAAAACTTTAAGGAGAATGGGTATTATGTCTTCCCTGTATGTCTGATAAAATTCCGAGGTAAATCCATCTGGCCCGGGGGTTTTGTTCTTTGGTAGTTTTTTGATTACCTCTTCAATTTCGTTGCTGGTAATTGGTCTGTTTAGATTTTCTGTTTCTTCCTGGGTCAATCTTGGAAGGTTATATTTTTCTAGGAAGTTGTCCATTTCTCCTAGGTTTCCCAGCTTGTTAGCATATAGGTTTTCATAGTATTCTCCAATAATTCTTTGCATTTCCGTGGGGTCCGTCGTGATTTTTCCTTTCTCGTTTCTGATACTGTTGATTTGTGTTGACTCTCTTTTCTTCTTAATAAGTCTGGCTAGAGGCTTATCTATTTTGTTTATTTTCTCGAAGAACCAGCTCTTGGTTTCATTGATTTTTGCTATTGTTTTATTCTTCTCAATTTTATTTATTTCTTCTCTGATCTTTATTATGTCCCTCCTTCTGCTGACCTTAGGCCTCATCTGTTCTTCTTTTTCCAATTTCGATAATTGTGACATTAGACCATTCATTTGGGATTGCTCTTCCTTTTTTAAATATGCTTGGATTGCTATATACTTTCCTCTTAAGACTGCTTTTGCTGTGTCCCACAGAAGTTGGGGCTTAGTGTTGTTGTTGTCATTTGTTTCCATATATTGCTGGATCTCCATTTTGATTTGGTCATTGATCCATTGATTATTTAGGAGCGTGTTGTTAAGCCTCCATGTGTTCGTGAGCCTCTTTGCTTTCTTTGTACAGTTTATTTCTAGTTTTATGCCTTTGTGGTCTGAAAAGTTGGTTGGTAGGATTTCAATCTTTTGGAATTTTCTGAGGCTCTTTTTGTGGCCTAGTATGTGGTCTATTCTGGAGAATGTTCCATGTGCACTTGAGAAGAATGTATATCCCGCTGCTTTTGGATGTAGAGTTCTATAGATGTCTATTAGGTCCATCTGCTCTACTGTGTTGTTCAGTGCTTCCGTGTCCTTACTTATTTTCTGCCCAGTGGATCTATCCTTTGGGGTGAGTGGTGTGTTGAAGTCTCCTAGAATGAATGCATTGCAGTCTATATCCCCCTTTAGTTCTGTTAGTATTTGTTTCACATATGCTGGTGCTCCTGTGTTGGGTGCATATATATTTAGAATGGTTATATCCTCTTGTTTGACTGAGCCCTTTATCATTATGTAGTGTCCTTCTTTATCTCTTGTTACTTTCTTTGTTTTGAAGTCTATTTTGTCTGATATTAGTACTGCAACCCCTGCTTTCTTCTCACTGTTGTTTGCTTGAAATATGTTTTTCCATCCCTTGACTTTTAGTCTGTACATGTCTTTGGGTTTGAGGTGAGTTTCTTGTAAGCAGCATATAGATGGGTCTTGCTTTTTTATCCATTCTGTTACTCTGTGTCTTTTGATTGGTGCATTCAACCCATTAACATTTAGGGTGACTATTGAAAGATATGTACTTATTGCCATTGCAGGCTTTAAATTCGTGGTTACCAAAGGTTCAAGGTTAGCCTCTTTAGTATCTTACTGCCTAACTTAGCTCGCTTATTGAGCTGTTATATACACTGTCTGGAGATTCTTTTCTTCTCTCCCTTCTTGTTCCTCCTCCTCGATTCTTCATATGTTGGGTGTTTTGTGCTGTGCTCTTTCTAGGAGTGCTCCCATCTAGAGCAGTCCCTGTAAGATGTTCTGTAGAGGTGGTTTGTGGAAAGCAAATTCCCTCAGCTTTTGTTTGTCTGGGAATTGTTTAATCCCACCGTCATATTTGAATGATAGTCGTGCTGGATACAGTATCCTTGGTTCAAGGCCCTTCTGTTTCATTGTATTAAATATATCATGCCATTCTCTTCTGGCCTGTAGGGTTTCTGTTGAGAAATCTGACGTTAGCCTGATGGGTTTCCCTTTATAGGTGACCTTTTTCTCTCTAGCTGCCTTTAACACTCTTTCCTTGTCCTTGATCTTTGCCATTTTAATTATTATGTGTCTTGGTGTTGCCCTTCTTGGATCCTTTCTGTTGGGGGTTCTGTGTATTTCCGTGGTCTGTTTGATTACTTCCTCCCCCAGTGTGGGGAAGTTTTCAGCAATTATTTCTTCTAAGATACTTTCCATCTCTTTGCCTCTCTCTTCTTCTTCTGGGACCCCTATAATACGGATATTGCTCCTTTTAGATTGGTCACACAGTTCTCTTAATATTGTTTCATTCCTGGAGATCCTTTTGTCTCTCTCTATGTCAGCTTCCATGCGTTCCTGTTCTCTGATTTCAATTCCATCAATGGCCTCTTGCATTCTATCCATTCTGCTTATAAACCCTTCCAGAGTTTGTTTCATTTCTGCGATCTCCTTTCTGGCATCTGTGATCTCTTTCCGGACTTCATCCCATTTTTCTTGCGTATTTCTCTGCATCTCTGTCAGCATGTTTATGATTCTTATTTTGAATTCTTTGTCAGGAAGACTGGTTAGGTCTGTCTCCTTCTCTGGTGTTGTCTCTGTGATCTTTGTCTGCCTGTAGCTTTGCCTTTTCATGGTGATAGGAATAGTCTGCAGAACTGGGACGAGTGACGGCTGGAAGGACTTCCTTTCTTGTTGGTTTGTGGCCCTCCTCTCCTGGGAGAACAGCGGCCTCTAGTGGCTTGTGCTGCGCAGCTGCGCGCAGACAGGGTTTCTGCTTCCTGCCCGGCTGCTATGGAGTTAATCTCCGCTGTTGCTGTGGGCGTGGCCTGGCTCGGGCAGCTACTCCAAAATGGTGGAGTCGCGTTGGAGCAGGAGCTGCTGGGAGGCTATTTATCCCCGTAAGGGGCCTCCCTGCTCCCTGCAGCCCAGGGGTTAGGGTGCCCAGAGATCCCGGATTCCCTACCTCTGGATTAAGTGGCCCGCCCTGCCCCTTTAAGACTTCCAAAAAGCACCCGCCAAAACAAAACAACGACCACAAAAAAAAACAAGAAAAAAAAATTTTTTTAATTAAAAAAAAAAAAAAATTTTAATTAAAAAAAAAAAGGTGGTCGTTCGTTTTTCTTTATTCTCCGGTGCCAGCCTCAGGCCTCTGCTCACCGGTCTTTCTGCCCTGTTTCCCTAATATTGGGGTCCCTGTCCCTTTAAGACTTCCAAAAAGCGCTCGCCAAAACAAAGCAGCAAAAAAGCAAAAAAAAAAAATGGTCGCGCGCTTTTCTTATGTCCTCTGTCGCCCAGCCTCCAGTGCCTGCTCACTGTTCTTGCTGCCCTGTTTTCCCAGTATCGAGGGCCCTGCACTCTGGCCCGGATGGCTGGGGCTGGGTGTTCGGCAGCCCTGGGCTCCGTCTCCCTCCCGCTCTGCCTGCTCTTCTCCCGCCGGGAGCTGGGGGGAGGGGCGCTCGGCTCCCGCGGGGCCGGGGCTTGTATCTTACCCCCTTCGCGAGGCGCTGGGTTCTCTCAGGTGTGGATGTGGTCTGGATATTGTCCTGTGTCCTCTGGTCTTTATTCTAGGAAGGGTTGTCTTTGTTATATTTTCATAGATATATGTTGTTTTGGGAGGAGATTTCCGCTGCTCTACTCACGCCGCCATCTTCCGCCCCTCGATTTGCCCTTTTCTTATAGCTGAGTAGTATTCCATTGTGTATATGTACCACATCTTCTTTATCCATTCATCTATTGATGGACATTTAGGTTGCTTCCAATTCTTGGCTATTGTAAATAGTGCTGCAATAAACATAGGGGTGCATCTGTCTTTCTCAAACTTGATTGCTGCATTCTTAGGGTAAATTCCTAGGAGTGCAATTCCTGGGTCAAATGGTAAGTCTGTTTTGAGCATTTTGATGTACCTCCATACTGCTTTCCACAATGGTTGAACTCACTTACATTCCCACCAGCAGTGTAGGAGGGTTCCCCTTTCTCCACAGCCTCGCCAACATTTGTTGTTGTTTGTCTTTTGGATGGCAGCCATCCTTACTGGTGTGAGGTGATACCTCATTGTAGTTTTAATTTGCATTTCTCTGATAATTAGCGATGTGGAGCATCTTTTCATGTGTCTGTTGGCCATCTGTATTTCTTTTTTGGAGAACTGTCTGTTCAGTTCCTCTGCCCATTTTTTAATTGGGTTATTTGTTTTTTGTTTGTTGAGGCGTGAGAGCTCCTTATATATTCTGGACGTCAAGCCTTTATCGGATGTGTCATTTTCAAATATATTCTCCCATACTGTAGGGATCCTTCTTGTTCTATTGATGGTGTCTTTTGCTGTACAGAAGCTTTTCAGCTTAATATAGTCCCACTTACTCATTTTTGCTGTTGTTTTCCTTGCCCGGGGAGATATGTTCAAGAAGAGGTCACTCATGTTTATGTCTAAGAGGTTTTCGCCTATGTTTTCTTCCAGGAGTTTAATGGTTTCATGGCTTACATTCAGGTCTTTGATCCATTTTGAGTTTACTTTTGTATATGGGGTTAGACAATGGTCCAGTTTCATTCTCCTACATGTAGCTGTCCAGTTTTGCCAGCACCACCTGTTGAAGAGACTGTCATTTCGCCATTGTATGTCCATGGCTCCTTTATCAAATATTAATTGACCATATATGTCTGGGTTAATGTCTGGATTCTCTAGTCTGTTCCATTGGTCTGTGGCTCTGCTCTTGTGCCAGTACCAAATTGTCTTGATTACTATGGCTTTATAGTAGAGCTTGAAGTTGGGGAGTGAGATCCCCCCTACTTTATTCTTCTTTCTCAGGATTGCTTTGGCTATTCGGGGTCTTTGGTGTTTCCATATGAATTTTTGAATTATTTGTTCCAGTTCATTGAAGAATGTTGCTGGTAGTTTCATAGGGATTGCATCAAATCTGTATATTGCTTTGGGCAGGATGGCCATTTTAACGATATTAATTCTTCCTAGCCACGAGCATGGGATGAGTTTCCATCTGTTAGTGTCCCCTTTAATTTCTCTTAAGAGTGACTTGTAGTTTTCAGAGTATAAGTCTTTCACTTCTTTGGTTAGGTTTATTCCTAGGTATTTTATTTTTTTTGATGCAATTGTGAATGGAGTTGTTTTCCTGATTTCTCTCTCTGTTGGTTCATTGTTAGTATATAGGAAAGCCACAGATTTCTGTGTGTTGATTTTGTATCCTGCAACTTTGCTGTATTCCGATATCAGTTCTAGTAGTTTTGGGGTGGAGTCTTTAGGGTTTTTTATGTACAGTATCATGTCATCTGCAAATAGTGACAGTTTAACTTCTTCTTTACCAATCTGGATTCCTTGTATTTCTTTATTTTGTCTGATTGCCGTGGCTAGGACCTCCAGTACTATGTTAAATAACAGTGGAGAGAGTGGGCATCCCTGTCTAGTTCCCGATCTCAGAGGAAATGCTTTCAGCTTCTCGCTGTTCAATATAATGTTGGCTGTGGGTTTATCATAGATGGCCTTTATTATGTTGAGGTACTTGCCCTCTATTCCCATTTTGCTGAGAGTTTTTAACATGAATGGATGTTGAACTTTGTCAAATGCTTTTTCAGCATCTATTGAGATGATCATGTGGTTTTTGTCTTTCTTTTTGTTGATGTGGTGGATGATGTTGATGGACTTTCGAATGTTGTACCATCCTTGCATCCCTGGAATGAATCCCACTTGGTCTTGGTGTATGATCCTTTTGATGTATTTTTGAATTCGGTTTGCTAATATTTTGTTGAGTATTTTTGCATCTACGTTCATCAGGGATATTGGTCTGTAGTTTTCTTTTTTGGTGGGGTCTTTGCCTGGTTTTGGTATTAGGGTGATGTTAGCTTCATAGAATGAGTTTGGGAGTATCCCCTCCTCCTCTATTTTTTGGAAGACTTTAAGGAGAATGGGTATTATGTCTTCCCTGTATGTCTGATAAAATTCCGAGGTAAATCCATCTGGCCCGGGGGTTTTGTTCTTTGGTAGTTTTTTGATTACCTCTTCAATTTCATTGCTGGTAATTGGTCTGTTTAGATTTTCTGTTTCTTCCTGGGTCAATCTTGGAAGGTTATATTTTTCTAGGAAGTTGTCCATTTCTCCTAGGTTTCCCAGCTTGTTAGCATATAGGTTTTCATAGTATTCTCCAATAATTCTTTGCATTTCCGTGGGGTCCGTCGTGATTTTTCCTTTCTCGTTTCTGATTCTGTTGATGTGTGTTGATTCTCTTTTTCTCTTAATAAGTCTGGCTAGAGGCTTATCTATTTTGTTTATTTTCTCGAAGAACCAGCTCTTCGTTTCATTGATTTTTTCTATTGCTTTATTTTTCTTAATTTTATTTATTTCTTCTCTGATCTTTATTATGTCCCTCCTTCTGCTGACTTCAGGCCTCATTTGTTCTTCTTTATCCAATTTCGGTAATTGTGACATTAGATCATTCATTTGGGATTGTTCTTCCTTTTTTAATTATGCTTTGATTGCTATATACTTTCCTCTTAAGACTGCTTTTGCTGTGTCCCACAGAAGTTGGGGCTTAGTGTTGCTGTTGTTGTTTGTTTCCATATATTGCTGGATGTCCATTTTGATTTGGTCATTGATCCATTGATTATTTAGGAGCATGTTGTTAAGCCTCCATGTGTTTGTGAGCCTTTTTGCTTTCTTTGTGCAATTTATTTCTAGTTTTATACCTTTGTGGTCTGAAAAGTTGGTTGGTAGGATTTCAATCTTTTGGAATTTACTGAGGCTCTTTTTGTGGCCTAGTATGTGGTCTATTCTGGAGAATGTTCCATGTGCACTTGAGAAGAATGTGTATCCTGTTGCTTTTGGATGTAGAGTTCTGTGGATGTCTATTAGGTCCATCTGTTGTAGTGTGTTGTTCAGTGTCTCTGTGACCTTACTTATATTCTGTTTTGTGGATCTGTCCTTTGGAGTGAGTGGTGTGTTGAAGTCTCCTAAAATGAATGCATTGCAGTCTATTTCCTCCTTTAGTTCTGTTGTATTTGTTTCACATATGCTGGTGCTCCTGTGTTGGGTGCATATATATTTAGAATGGTTATATCCTCTTGTTGGACTGACCCCTTTATCATTATGTAATGTCCTTCTTTATCTCTTGTTACTTTCTTTGTTTTGAAGTCTATTTTGTCTGATAGTAGTACTGCAACACCTGCTTTTTTCTCCCTGTTGTTTACATGAAATATCTTTTTCCATCCCTCGACTTTTAGTCTGTGCATGTCTTTGGGTTTGAGGTGAGTCTCTTGTAAGCAGCATATAGATGGGTCTTGCTTTTTTATCCATTCTATTACTCTGTGTCTTTTGATTGGTGCATTCAGTCCATTTACATTTAGGGTGATTATTGAAAGATATGTACTTATTGCCATTGCAGGCTTTAGGTTCGTGGTTACCAAACGTTCAAGGTTAGCTTCTTTACTATCTTACTGTGTAACTTAACTCACTTATTGAGCTATTATAAACACTCTCTGGTGATTCTTTATTTCTCTCCCTTCTTATTCCTCCTCCTCCATTCTTTGTATGTTGGGTGTTTTGTTCTGTGCTCTTTTGTGTTTCCTTTGACTGCTTTTGTGGGTAGTTGATTTTATTTTTGTCTTTAGTTAGTATTTGGTTGGTCTTCTTTCTTTGCTGTGATTTTATTTTCTCTGGTGACATCTATTTAGTCTTAGGAGTGCTCCCATCTAGAGCAGTCCCTCTTAAATACCCTGTAGAGGTGGTTTGTGGGAGGCAAATTCCCTCAACTTTTGCTTGTCTGGGAATTGTTTAATCCCTTCTTCATATTTAAATGATAGTCATGCTGGATATAGTATTCTTGGTTCAAGGCCCTTCTGTTTCATTGCATTTAATATATCCTGCCATTCTCTTCTGGCCTGTAAGGTTTCTGTTGAGAAGTCTGATGTTAGCCTGATGGGTTTTCCTTTGTAGGTGACCTTTTTCCTCTCTCTGGCTGCCTTTAAAACTCTGTCCTTGTCCTTGATCTTTGCCATTTTAATAATTATGTGTCTTGGTGTTGTCCTCTTTGGGTCCCTTCTGTTGGGAGTTCTGTGTGCTTCCTCCCCCAGTTTGGGGAAATTTTCAGCAATTATTTCTTTAAAGACACTTTCTATCCCTTTTTCTCTCTCTTCTTCTTCTGGGACCCCTATAATGTGAATATTGTTCTGTTTGGATTGCTCACACAGTTCTCTTAATATTCTTTCATTCCTGGAGATCCTTTTATCTCTCTCTGCATCAGCTTCTATGCGTTCCTGTTCTCTGATTTCTAGTCCATTAATGGCCTCTTGCACCTCATCCAGTCTGCTCTTAAGTCCTTCCAGAGATTGTTTCATTTCTGTAATCTCCCTCCAGACTTCATCCCTTAGCTCTTGCATATTTCTCTGAAGATCCAGCAGCATGGTTATGACCTTTATTTTGAATTCTTTTTCAGGGAGATTGGTTAGATCTATCTCCCCCGGCCCTCTCTCAGGGGTTGTCTGGACTATTTTGGACTGGACTAAATTCTTCTGCCTTTTCATGGTGATAGCAGTGGCTGTAGGCCAGTAGCGCATGTGTCAGCTGGGAGAACAAAGTCCTTTCCTGCTTGCTGGATGCCTTGCCCTTCTCCGATGCCTGTGTCGGTTACCCGCACTCCTGGAACAGCCACCAGTTAATCCCCTAAGCTGCTGTGGGCGGGGTGTCCGCCAGAGTAGCACAGAGCCCTGCAGGGAGTGGTGGGCACACTGGGTGCGCTCTCCTGCAAAAGCGGTGCCCCTGCCGGGCAGCTGTGTACCAACAGCAGCCTTTGGGTCTGGCCCGGGTGGCTGTGTGCCAGGCTGAGCTGCTGCTGGGGGCGCGGCTGCTCCTGGGCTGCTCCTCCGCTGCTGCCGCCAGCTCCCACGGGCCGCTCCTGGGCCCCTCCGGCACTGCCACCGGGGCTCGTGTGGGCTGCTCTGTCACTGCTGCTGCCAGCTTGATGGCTTTTTTTTTTTTATTTAAAATTTAAAATTTAAAATTTTTATTTATTTATTTGAAGAACATTATGTTTAGTAGGCTCTCCCCTACCCCAAGTCCCCCCCACAAACCCCGTTACAGTCACTGTCCATCAGCATAGTAAGATGTTGTAGAATCACTACTTGTCTGCTCTGTGTTGCACAGCCCTCCCCGTGCCACCCCCCACATTATACATGCTAATCATAATACCCCCTTTCTTCTTCCCCACCCTTATCCCTCTCTACCCTCCCATTCTCCCCAGTCTCTTTCCCTTTGGTAACTGTTAGTCCATTCTTGGGTTCTGTGATTCTGCTGCTGTTTTGTTCCTTCAGTTTTCCTTTGTTCTTATACTCCACATATGAGTGAAATCATTTGGTATTTGTCTTTCTCCACTTGGCTTGTTTCACTGAGCATAATACCCTTTAGCTCCATCCATGTTGTTGCAAATGGTAGGATTTGTTTGTTTCTTATGGCTGAATAATATTCCATTGTGTATATGTACCACATATTCTGTATCCATTCATCTACTGATGGACACTTAGGTTGCTTCCATTTCTTGGCTATTGTAAATAGTGCTGCGATAAACATAGGGGTGCATCTGTCTTTTTCAAACAGGAGTGCTGCATCCTTAGGGTAAATTCCTAGAAGTGGAATTCCTGGGTCAAATGGTAAGTCTATTTTGAGCATTTTGAGGAACCTCCATATTGCTTTCCACAATGGTTGAATTTACATTCCCACCAGCAGTGTAGGAGGGTTCCCCTTTCTCTGCAGCCTTGCCAACATTTGTTGTTGTTTGTCTTCTGGATGGTAGCCATCCTTACTGGTTTGAGGTGATATCTCATTGTGGTTTTAATTTGCATTTCTCTGATAACTAGCGATGTGGAGCATCTTTTCATGTGTCTGTTGGCCATCTGAATTTCTTCTTTGGAGAACTGTCTGTTCAGCTCCTCTGCCCATTTTTTAATTGGATTATTTGCTTTTTGTTTGTTGAGGAGCATGAGCTCTTTATATATTTTGGATGTCAACCCTTTATCGGATCTGTCATTTACGAAAATATTCTCCCATACTGTAGGATGCCTTTTTGTTCTATTGATGGTGTCCTTTGCTGTACAGAAGCTTTTTAGCTTGATATAATCCCACTTGTTCATTTTTGCTTTTGTTTCCCTTGCCCAGGGAGATATGTTCATGAAGAAGTTGCTCATGTTTATGTCCATGAGATTTTGCCTATGTTTTTTTCTAAGAGTTTTATGGTTTCATGACTTACATTCAGGTCTTTGATCCATTTTGAATTTACTTTTGTGTATGGGGTTAGACAGTGATCCAGTTTCATTCTCCTACATGTAGCTGTCCAGTTTTGCCAGCACCATCTGTTGAAGAGACTGTCATTTCCCCATTGTATGTCCATGGCTCCTTTATCAAATATTAATTGACCATATATGTCTGGGTTAATGTCTGGAGTCTCTAATCTGTTCCACTGGTCTGTGGCTCTGTTCTTGTGCCAGTTTGATGGCTTTTTTTTAAATCCCAGATTTTGGTTTAGAAGTTTTCCTAAAATTGTGCTCATATTTGTATGTGCATTGGACAGCCTGACATGGAAAACAAGCAGCTTCCACTGAATTAAAAGTAGAAACTTCATCTGGGAAATTATAGGCCATCCTAATTCTCTCATTTACCATTCTGCTCATCGGGGTCTTTGGTGCTTGCCCTCCTAGGCCCTTCAGCAGCCCTGTGGTCAATGGACTCAGCTATGTTCTGCCAAGAATGTCCTTCTCCCTCACACCCACCCCTGAACAGTGTACTCTTTTAAAATCATACCTTTCTCTCATCTATTTGAATGTACTGAAGTTGTACAAGGAAAAAAAGACAAGATACATTGAGAAACAAATTGTGTAAGAGGATTAATAAATCCTGGACTATTAACCTTGGAAGATTACTGATGAGCATGTCTCCCTATTCTGTAAAAGTTATGGATGATATTATTCTTGGTTAGAAAAGAAGCCATCGCTTCTCCCATGGGTACTCCACAGGAAGGGACTCTAGTTCTTTGCCTGGACATTGTTTACACCGTGTAGATGTTACTATTTTCTAATACCTCTTCCCTTCTTCTCAGATTGTTCTTGTGGATGATGTCAATATGCCCGCTTAGGAGGTGGTATGGGATCAACCTCCCATTGAGTATCAGTGGTTAGATCACTGGCATCTGTATGGCCTGAAAGACTTTATGATTAAATTAGTGGACATTCAAATCATGGCTGCTGTGGGACCCCAGGTTCATTTTCTGAGTTTGTGATCAAGATTGAAAATCTCTCTGGCTATGTCTAAAGAGATAGCTGGAGAAAGAGAGAGAAACCCATCGGGACAATCTGAGTTACATGTCTGTGTCCATGTGTGGATAAAATGAAAGTTCCTGTGGCCAGGATTCTCACCCGGCCCTGGTCGGCTAGCTCACTACACACGTGTGGGCAACATGTTGTTATTGACTCTATATAAAGAGCTCCGCCCAGGGCTCTGGGTGACAGGGTTGGCAGGGCTGCAAGGCTGCAGGAGAGCAGAGGCTGGAGTGGTGGCAGCACTGAGGACAGAGACTGAGAGGACAGAGACAGCTGTGCAGGCAGAGAGGCCCAGAGGCAGAGATGGGCTTGCTGCCTGCAGACTCGCTCTGAGTGGACGGGATTCTAGTGATTGACCTGCCACTGTGGGAATAAAGTTGGGTATAATCCTTTCACCCCAAGAATGTTCTACTGTCATTTCTTTGGTCACATTGAATCCACAGTGAACTTGCCCAGGGCTGAAACCCATCGGCAGTACACCATGGTGTTCTGTGTATATACTGTGATGCATCGCAGGACACCACACTCATCAACGCTGCAAAGTGGGTGGTGTTGGTTGGGCCATTCTCCTACCGACCCCTCCAAACCCTTTTCCTCCCACCTTCAGGGCCTCTGCTCCCCATTTCCTGTCCCTGCATCCTGAGAACCCTGGTTCCCCGGGGCAGCTCATGCCTTGAGGCTTCACTGTATGAAATGTTCCTACTTCAGAGATACCTCTCGATGCCAATCAAGTCCCAAAACAGTGGGCCGCCGCCCTTGAGCAGGAAATGGCCCAGAGAGTGAATCCTCTTAGATCCTTTCCATTGTCCTAGAGAAATTTACAAACTCGAAGGAATTGCTATGTAGGGGAAATTTTTGTGCTGGAGTGTCGAAAATGGTTTGAGTCAGTGAACCGGATGCCCTCAACTCTTCCCTTCCTAGCCTCAAGCTGGTGTTCTGTTCCTAAAAATTTTTTCAGTCCATGCACCACTTCCACGGGGCATCTCTCCAGGCTTTGCTGCCTAACTCCTGATCTTCATCTGACCTGGGCTGGGGGCAGTGAGCTCTGAGTCAGTATTGGCCTCAGCACTCCGTGGACCACTATGAACACTTTTTTCCCCTTATAAATAAGTAAGTAAGTAAATAAATAAATAAATAAATCACTCTACTGCTCCAGGTCTCAAACTTCAGTCCTACTTTGTCACTCCCCCACCAGTCATCTGTCCTTGCCTGTCCACTTTCCCCTCCAATCCAGAAAGGGAGTGGTCGATTCCAAGAGGTGACAGCCTGGGCTTGTGACTGGCGTCTGAAGTGGAGGGTGTGTGTGGGGGTGTCTTCCGGGGCTGAGCCCTTAACCAGTGGGATCTGACCCCGCCTCCGGGTAGACGGCATCAGAGCTGAGTTGCGTGGTAAGACACCCTGCTGGTGGCCAGACAGCCGCCTGACAGTGTCAGCAGGAAACACACACACTGGAATTGAGTTCAGAGCCCCTCTGCCTTGTTATTTCTTCCTTGAGCCCTTCACTATTTGAGAGAAGCATGTTAAATCTCCACACTTGTGCGAGTTTCCAGTTTTACTTGTTAGTGTTTCCTAACTCCACCCCATTGTGCTCAGAGGAGATACTGTATATATCTGTCTTTTAAATCTATTGAGATTTAATCTGTAGCTTCACATGTGGTTTGGCTTGGAAAATGTCCCACGTGCGCCTGAGAACAATATATATGCTGCTCTTGTTGGGTGGCGATGCTGTCTCTGTCTGCCAGATTCGGCTGTTTCCTTGTGTTATTTAATTCCCCCGTTTCCTCATCTTCTGCCCAGTTGTACCCATGATCGACAGAGGGGTATCAAAGACTCCAGCTATGATTGTAAAACCATTTCTCCCTTCATTTCTTTCCTGCTCCACGTATTTTGATGGCCTTTTATTAGGTGTGTGTGTCCATTCTTGTAGGGGGGTCAGTTAGCCTTGGATGAAAACTACTGTGATGGGGTGGGGGCGTGTGCCTGCTGTGACCTCCAACCACCAAATATAATCTTCTTGATTTGTGCTTTGTCTTTATAAATATTTAGTTTTGTTTTCATGATTTTTTGGATTTTTTTCTCTCTCTATTTAAATATATGTGCAATTAGTTTTCATGTGTGGTGTGAGGTATGGATCCTCCCCCATTTTTTCCTGGTACCGTTTCTAAAGACACCCCTACTCTTGCCCATTGATGCACCCATTATATCTGGTAGACTGTTCTGTTCATGTACAGAACATATGAGTGTGTTTGGCTGCACGCGGAAAACCCAACCAGTTTTCCTTAGACGGGGGCTTCTTCGTCTGTAACCGTAAGTGCAGAGTGAACAGTTTCTGGCCTTGGTCTGGGTTCCTGACAGTGTTTTCAGGGACCGGGGCTTCTCTCTTTGCAGCCAGCATCTCAGCTCCGTCCGTCACCCCCTGGTCACAAGATGGCCACCGGAGCTATGGAGCTTCCTCTCTGCTTTCAGAACAGGAAGAATGGTGCAGGGAAGGGGTGCCCGAAGCTTCTGCCCTTCTCATCAGGAAGCTCAATGTTTCCCAGAAGCCCCCAGTAGACTTCTGCTGTCTCATCAGCTGGCGCTGAGTCATGTTCTGCTCCCTCCAACTGCAAGGGAAGCTGGGAAAGCGGGAAACTGGGCTGCCCTAAGTGGTTTAGACTGGTCATGATTGCCCAGGCTGGGTGTAAAGTGGGGGCCCCAGTCGTCTGTCTAAGGATGGCTGGTTGGGTTTTCCCCTGTCTTGCCTGAGGGAGATTGCCCCGGGGTGAGACCAAATAACAATGGAACTTTATACCAAGCTTTCTTCTCACAGTGGCAGGCCAGGTGCTAGAATCACATCTGCCTCTGGGGCGGTCCGCAGGCTGCAAGCCCGGCTCTGTCTCTGCCTCCAGGCACAGCACTGGGCAGAGCCCCTTTCATAGTAACACCGACAGGAATGGCTCATTGCCAGCAGGTGTGGAAGCAGTAACCTAGCAGTAGGCCAATTACATCATCAAGTAGTTTAGGTTCAGGTGAGGGTCCTGGCCATAGGAACTTCCATTTTCCCTACATCCCCACATAGACCTTGGGATTTACTTATTATAGCATTATCGTCCCCAGTGGAATACTGTCAGGGGCCCAAGTGCAGGGGATAAACAAACAGACATCAGCTTCAAGCCCCGGATGCGGCTAAGTGTCCCTACACTGAACTTATTTTTCAGCCTGTGGGTCAGGGGTGGGGTGTATATCCAAGCTGCCCCAGCAGGACTGGGTGATCCATTGAAGCCACGCCCCTTCTTGACCCCACAGAGAAGATGAAGGGCCTTGCGTTGCCCTGCAGAGCCGCCTGGGGCGGGAGCAGAACGAGGGAAATAGAGAAGGACAGTCCTCACCCGTTGGTGGAGACTGGCTGCGTCTGTCACTCTGGAGTATTAGTTTCTTACTGCTGCTGTAACAAAGTTAATAGCTTAAAAGCAACACACTTATTATCTTACAGTTCTAGAGGTCAGAGGTCTGAAAATGGGTCTCACTGGGTTGAAACCCAGGGGCCAGCCGTGCTGATTCCTTCTGGAGGCTCCCGGGGAGAGCCTGCTCCTGGCCCCTCCAGCCTCCAGCGGCCGCTCCTCTATCTCGAGCCAGCAGTGTAGCATCCTCAGTCTCTCTCTGCACACCAACTTCTCTCCTATAAGGACCTTTGTGATGACATCAGGCCCACCAGGATAATCTCCCCATCTCAAGATCCTTTACTCAGTCACATCGGTTAAGTCCTTTTTGCATATAAGGTAACTTTCACAGGTCCCAGGGATTAGGACCAAGTATTTCTTCTTCTTGTCCCAGGTGAAAGGTAACAGCTGATTCTCCTTGGGGGCGAGGCTGGGGGGGACTGGGAGGGAGGAAAGAATCTGGGGGCAGGGCAGAGCTGGGAACCTTCCAGAAAGGCCATGCTCATTGGGCTCAGGGAATGGCCATCAGGACTGGTCCCGGTGGGTCCTTAGCCTGGTTCCTGTTTAAAGCCTACCCAGGACCCCAGTCTGAGACCATCTGCCCTCCTCCCTCACCCCTCACACCCAGTCAGCCCCCAGGTGTCCGGCCTCCCTGCCCCCTGCTGCTCTGCCCAGCCTCAGTCCATCCCAGCAGTGCTTGGCTGGCCCCCATCTCCACCTGGTGCCGTACACTGTGGCCAGAGTGAGCTTTTCCCAGGTGGAAATGGGAACAAGTTGCTCCTCCTTGGCTCCTGTGACAGCTCTGGGTTTTTACCTTTCAGGCTGAAGCCTCAAAATCCCAGCTTCACACATGGGCCCTTCAGGATCCGGTGCCAATTCGCCCCATCTTTGCCCAGAGTAGAGAGCCATGAATTTCCCCTGTTGTTCCAGGCCACTTGCCTCTTCACCTTTGCAGATATGGTTCCTTCTGCCTGACACCCTTCCTCCCTCCTCTCATCTGCCGACTCCTATTCATCCTTCAGGAATCAGCTGGGCTGTCACCTTCCTGGGGAATCTTTGGGATCAGCCAGGATTCTGTGGATGCAACAGAAACTAATTCAGGCTGGTCCACACGCATTGGAGGAGGAGGGGGTCCCCAAAGGGCTGTGGTAGCACAAGGGGGAAATGGTGCTGGGGACTTGGGGGCACTGTCCAAGTCTATGGTGCCCTCTCTGAAGTACAACGTGGGCTGGTGCCCCTGTGGGCATCCTCAGCCCTTGGCATGTATGTCAGTCCTGGCACTGACTGCATTACATCCCTGACAGCCGACCTCCTGCTTCCCCACTGGCGAGCTCCGGATGAGGACCTGGCTTTGCTCGGTTGCACCCTCTGGGTCAGCACAGCGCGGGGCACACGACTGCTCCGAGATGTGGGAAGTGGCAGGGACTTGAGGTTCCAAGGTCCAGGACACGATGACCCGAGCGGTGTATGAGCTGTGGGAGGGCACCAACGTGAGGCAGGCGAAGGAGAAACCCGGCTGGCACCTGAGTTCTCTCTGCCCCGGGCTTACTTGCTCAAGAGCAGGGAGACCAGTGGTGCACACGTGGGAAAAGCATTTGGTGACATCTAGGAAAGCTGACGGGTAGCTTACTCTCGCCCAGCAAGTCCCCCCTGGGTGAAATACCCAGGCGGAGGGAGCGTGCACACGCACCGAGGCGTCCTGTGGGCACCCAGAGCAGCTTGATTCTTGGTAGCCCCAAACTGGAAATAGCCCAGCTGTCCTCCCTCTGTCGAATGGATACAGTGTGGACTGTTCGCAAAACAGAAAGAAAGTTCTTGTCCAAGTTGACTCGCTGTACGCCACTTGGGGGCTGAAACGGAACATTAAGAAGCCTCAACCGACTGAGAAGGAATGTGCTTGAGAAGGAAACCCCAAATCGGTTTGGGGAACAGTTTTAGCCCCGGGAAATTTAGAACTGAGTATAGTGATGATGAAGTGGGTCAAAACTACAGCATTTATCTTCTTGTGTTAAGCTCAGAATCTACTGTTACCTTTCACATTTAAAGGACTTACAAAATTTCGGGAAATTGGGCATATCTGAGTGTTAACATTAGCTTTGTGATTCTGATTTTAAATGTGTTCTTGAGTCATTGATTTCGACCTGTGATTCTAAGTTGAAATCTTACTAAGTTGGTAAACAGTTTTTGAATATTTAAAAATCACCATGATTGTAACTTTAATGTATCTGATTGATAAGAATCACTTAAGGACCTGGGAAGATTTGTTAGTCAGATAATTGAAAAACTTAGAAACTGAATATAATAAATTTTGATTGCAGCTTTAAATGTTTAAAGGGGTTTAATTAATTAAGTAGGTAAATGGTATAAACATTAATCAAAGTTCGCTTTAAAAATGATTGTTAAAATTGTCTGGATCTATTCATAGAATAAGATTTGTAAGTAGCATTTGAAAGCTCAAAGAACGGGGGCTTAAAAACAAACTTCAAAAACCAAAGTATTTCTGACAAGTCTTTTTCCGCCCAAAAGCTACCTTCAAGAACCAGAAAATCCTTTGGAGTCGGACCAGAAAGGTGCTCAAGGGAGGGTGACTCAGCAGCCACCTGCCCAGGCGACACTCAGGACAAATGGGGCAATAGGTGGGACACGTGGTGCCTGCTAGGGGTCAACGTGAGTCCTAGACCCAGGCTCCTGCCTTCCCCGCCTGCCCCCAGCTTGGAGGCACTCCCCACTGGTCACCCAAGGTCCCTGGGCCTCGAAGCCTCTGTGAGAAAGGAGCGTGGACTCTGACACCCACGCCACCCTGATCTGGGAGCCTGTCTGCCTGGCATTGTTCGTGGTCCGCGGAATAATGGCCCCAAAGATATCCAAGTGCTAATCCCTGGAACCTGCGGATGTTACTTTACACAGCAAAAGGGACTTTGCAGATGTGATTAAATTAAGGTTCTTGAGATTAAGGGAGATGATCCTGGATTATCCGGGTGGGCCCGATGTGCTCACAGTTCCCAGAGCTGCAGAGGGTGGGCACAGATTCTGCCCTGCAGCCTCCTCAGGGAGCAAGGCCCTGCTGTCACCTTGATTTCAGCCCACGGACTGTGATTTCTGCACTGCAGACTGTCAGGCGGAAGCGTGTGCTGTTTTAAGCCACCACATAGCTGGTCATCTGCACAGCCGCCGCAGGAAGGCTGCACACCCGCCCCGAGCATCTCCTTGCTCTTGGGCACCACGAGGCCCGTGTCCAGGCCTCTGCTGGCCTCTTGGACCGAGTGGGACGCCCGGGGAGATTTCAGGCCGTCATCTTCCACAGCAGCTGCTGATGTCTCACCTTTGGCGGAGACCTTGGCCTCTGCTCTCCGCCGTCAGTGCAGGTTTCCAGAACTTGACTATGACTTTTATCAGTGGCTGTGGCCGGTGTGACGGTGAGCTCCAGCCTCTCTGTGAGTCTGCAGGTGACACACCCTGGGGCCTGGCATCAAGGTTGTTGCCCCTTTCCTTTGCCCACTTGTCCCTAACTCAGCCCCCCTACAGTGGTAGAGTGATTGCAGATTGCAAACTGTGGTGACCGTCATCACCTGTCACTTCCGGTGGGCCTCAGTGCTGGGGGTCCTGGGCTGCTGCACCCCACCTGGCTGTACCTCACCTCCTCCATCCCCAATCCTCGCATCCCCTCCTGTACTCTTGGCCAGTCTGGTGTGGGTTCGTGTGACATCTCCGAGATGCCTGGGTCGGAATGGGGAGGCAAGCCACACATTTCCCAGCAACCTCAGGGGCCATGCCAATTCACACCCAGGTCAAGCGGAAGTTCTTAGTGAACAGGGAGTGTCCATGCCACTGCGTCCCACCCACAGGTCTCCCAGGGTGGGTGCTGTGCATATGTGCATGCAAGACGATTTGCTGGGGTATGGGAAGAAATGTCAGAACTCCCATTTGTATTTGTTTCTAGGTCAATCTTTTAAATTTCCATTTCTTTATTATATTTAATTAATCTACTAGAACAGGAGTATAAAAGTATATATTTATAACTAAATAAACATAAAATTATAGGAGTAATGCTTTCAATCGTCTTTATGAAAATGATGAGTAGAGTTTTGACATCATTAATCAAATTGACAAGCACTCATGGATCATCTGCTGCCGACAAAGAACTGCCGGATGCCGTGGGAAGGTTTCCAGAAAGAGGCACCAGAGAACATGGGCTGCAGCAGAGAGGTTGGAAGGGCTAGTCTGAATAGCAAACCGGGAGCATATCTGTAATTCATATCACAGACAAGGGCTCATTTCCCTAGAATATAAAGAACACTTCAAAGTTAACAAGAAAATGACTAATAGCCCCCTGGGAGTGTGGGGCAGGGGATGGGCAGGAGAGATTCACATAAATGAGCTACAGGTGGCCCCTGAGCCCGAGGAAGATGTTTGCTCATTACAGGAGCTGTGTGTTAAGGTACACGAGGTGCCAGTTTTCACCTGTCATGTTGGCCAAGATCCACAAGTGTGAAAATGTGTGTGGATGGGGAGGGAGGCACGTTGTCTAACGGACCAGCGACGGCGTCAGAATCACACACACCCTGCCCTCCAAGTTGGCAGTTCCTCTTCTGAGAATTTACTTGTAAATATACTCATCTGCAGGAAATAAATTACATCCATCCACACCATGGGGTCCCTCTTGGGCTTAAAGAAGAATCAGGACGCTCTCTATGTACTGATAGGCATGAGTTCTAAGAAATATTGGTAGTAGAAGTAGCAGGCCTATGATTTGTGTAAAAAGGAAGAAAACGAGGATACATACACACAGACATGCCCAGCAGATCTATGTAGGGCAGGGGGCAGGCAGGAGGGGAAGGACCGCAGCCTTTGGCGGCTGCTGCCCAGAACAGGACAGCCTCCCGGCAGGGCAGGAAGGGTGTCGGCAACGGCTCCAGGCCAGGACCCACAGAGCTGAGCTCCGGGGGAAGCTCGCCAGCCCTGGTTTCCTCTTTGGGAACAAACACCCTGCTTAAGCCCCCAGGATTTTGGTGCCAGGCTAACACAGACCCAAGAGAGGTCGCTGACGGCCACTGGAGGCTGTCCCGGTGCCAGGCTCTGCGCTCCAGGGTCACGTGTATTATCTGCGGAAGCCTCACAGCAGCCCCAAGAGAGGGCTACCTTTTGCATCTCAGTTTTCAGGAGCTGAAGTGAAGCTTAACGAGGTTCAATAACTGGCCTCTGTCACATGGTGACAAAGCAAGATGCCACCCAGCTCTCTCTTTCCAAAGCCGAGCCATATTCCTTTACTTGTGGGCAGGAAGTCGGTAAGCACACATCCGGGCTGGGGTTTTGCTGTGGCTCATGAAGCCTCTGCTCACACAGCCCCGAACCAACCTTGGGAGTCCCTCAAAGCACCCAGTTCCACTGGGGCTGCCGCCTCTCCTGCTCTCCCTGTCCCCCTGGGTTGATGCCGTCCGTCCTGCCCCTGCCCCAGGAGCAAAGTGAGTGGCTGATGGGGCCCGAGGGCAGTGTGGGCGCTGGTACTGTGCTGGACAGCCACGGGGAGCCGCCGCCGCTCCGGGGAGGAGGCGGGCACTGCACAGCCTCAGGGGGCACAGCCACTGGCTCCCTGAGTCGCCCACGCAGAGGAAGAAAACCACGGCTGCTCAGAGGCTTTCCCTCAGCACCTGCTCGAGGGGTCCCCACGGCCCCTTAATCCCTTTCCACTGTATCACCCTCTTCCCTCCGCGCTCTCTGTTTACTGCCTCTGCCTCTGCTGGAATGGAGGCAGGGGTCTAGCGCATCCTCGGGGTCTGTTACACACAGACATTTGCGGAATATTTGCTGAGTGAAGGCACGAGCACAGGCTGCATCCCAAGTGCTCCGCAGGGATGAAGATCGCTGGGGGACCCCTGGGCCACCCTCCCAGGCACAGGCCTGGGCCTGTGAGCCCTCACTGCCCCCTGAGTCTCACACCGCCTGCTTCCCTCCTTCGGGGGCTTCATAATGGAGCAGGGGTTGGCTACAGCTGTGGCCTGATTGGAGGTTGTCAGCACGGGGCTGCTGGAGGTGGGCCAGCTGCAGACACATCCTATGGGATTAGCCAGGGGAGTAGTTGGCCGTATGGTTCAAAGTGGGCTCATCAAGGTTGGAAGTGGAAATTAGGGACGCTGGTAGTTACTGATCAAGTCCTGCAGTTTGGGGTCTATTGCTGCAGACACTGTGGCTGTGCAGGCTGGTTTGCTGAGCTTCCACCGAGTCCCGTTTTTGTACGTGGTCTGGCCTTGATCAGTTTGTACGTGCCGCCTCTCACGATGCAGCTCCCTGGGCTTGCCATGCGCTGCTCCTCGCTTTCTCTGCTGTGTGAGGCGCTGGGACACCCTGAGGCTGTCCCCACCCAGGCAGGTTCCCGGCTCTGGGCCTGCACTTGGCCTCCACACTGGCTCCCAGGTTTGTGCACACCCAAGTCCTCCACCAGCGGTGGGGAGCAATGGGCCCTGTTCCTGGTGCTACTCCACACAGTGTACATGCTGGGAAACCTGCCACTAGGTGGGCAGACAGGCACCTGGGCAGAGCCAGTGCTAGGCACTTCCTGGGCACCCAGGTGCACGGTGGGCGCAGGGCAGTGAGCGTCATCACTGGAGCAGAGGGTGCTGCTTGGATCGTGTTGCCTGGGGATGGAGCCAGGCTGACGCCCGCTGGGAGCTGCAAGGAGGCTCCAGGAGGCTGAGGGGGGTTCTGGGAGCCAGCGTCTGCCCTGTCCGGTGGTGGCCACGAGGTGGCAGAAGCAGGAGGGCTGGGTGCAGAGGGTACCCCGTGTGCGCCCTCTGTGACTCGTTTCCTGGGGGGCCCAGTTGTTTCACCAGGTCCTCTACTTGACCCCAAACCCATGTGCCTGCCGCTGCCAGAGGGCCCCAAGCTGGACAAACCCGGCTCCTGCCCCTCCTCTGGGTCAGCGCCCAGCCCTGTGCAATCCCGCCATGGCAGCTCAGTCAGTGCCACTCCTCTGCTGCCAGGCTGGGTTCCCCACGGGGAGGCGCGCAGCCCGGCGGCGCAGGGGTCCTTCTGGGCGGTGTCGAGGGCCAGGTAAATACAGCTTCACGGGGCAGGTTCGATCCCTGGCCTGGCGGAAGCAGAGCACGCTTGGACCCTTCTAGTACCTCATCCTGAGAAACACAGAAGGCAGGCGTCGGCTCAGGGCCCTTGGCTGGCAAAGGGATCCAGTGAGAACATCATTCTGTTTCGTTTCCACAGGATGTGTTTTTAGCTTCCTTCTATTTGTGGCAATGGTAGTGGCTTTCCAGTTACGGCACTCCACAAACATTCTGCGGAAGCTAAATTATTTAGAAGTCAGTTGACCGAAAGAAAAGCATGAATTAAATAACAGTACAAGTCAACCGAAGACAGGACGGAAGTCAGAAAGACGCAAAGATGGTAATGGCAGGAGCCTGGAAATCACCCCCTGAGGCGAGAGTTACGGCTGCTGCGTCAGGAACTCACGGCTTTACGACGGCATCTTGGGCTTTTCCAGGGCCTTGGACTCGGGTCTAGAGGATCTGAGGAACCTGGGGCAAGTATTTCTTTATCAAATATGTACATGGCACTTGCTGTGCAGCCAGACAGCGTTCTAAGTGCTTTAATAAGATTATCTCATTTCATCCCCACAAACCATGAGAGCGGGACTGTTGTACCCATTTTACAGTTGAGGAAACAGGCACAGTGAGGTTCTTAGCTAACTGTCCGGAGGTCAGAGCTGGGATTTGAACCCAGGCTGGCTGGTTCCAGAGTCTGTGCTGTGAATCCTGGCTTCTCAGGCTACACGTGGGGGCAGCTCCAAGTCCACACTGTGATTCTGTTCCCACGTAGCCTTTCCAAAGTGCGCTTCTGCCCAGAGGGTGCCTGCAGAAATGCAGACCTTTTGCCAAGCTTTTGCCAGGCCTACTGGGATGGGGGGCAGACCCCAGAGCTCCTTGGGGCTACATCATTGTGCCACAGAGGGACACTGGGGCTTTAGCACTGAGCAGGACCCCTGCGTCGGGGACCAGGGGAGGTGCAAAGTTCTCGCGTGGAAGCTCTGTCTTCAGACGCAGTAACAGCTTCCTTGGCTGGTGTCCCCAGGGAAAGCTGACAGCACTGGATGCTGTCACCGTCCTTCCAGGGCACGGTTAGGGGAGTGCTGGTCCCTGAAGCATGAAACGGGCACCGCCAGGCTCCCCTCCGAGATGGGGGTGTTGGCGAATGTTCTGTCCCTCCCCCACGGGGGTGGGGGTCAGGGGGGCACTCAGCGCTGGCCCGGGAGCAGCCTGGCCTGGGTCATGGGGATCACAGGGGGGCACTTATTTCCTTCCTTCACCATTATCCACCCCGTCCTGCCCAGCGTTGCCAGCCTGTGGCCTATTATCCCTCTTGGAATTTCTTCCACTGCTAGATAGCACCCGGGACGTGGGGGACAGTGAGGGGACCCTAGGGGAAAACTAGGGGGATATCCCTGGTGGCAAAGTCATGGGGAGGGAGAGCTCCCTGGTGGCCACAGAGGAAGCCCAGAGGTGCTGAAGGCCCCGCTGACTGGGGTGTCCAGTCCTCAGCCTCCTGACAGGCTCTGGGGATGGAGCTCTGCCCCAGGCTCCGGAGCGTGGTTTGCTCCTGGCTGGGAGCCACAGGAGCCCCTCCCCCGGCCCAGGGAGCCCTGGGGGGCTGCGGTCAGGGGCCCGAGGCCACCGTGGAGGTGTCAGCAGGGCGCCCGCAGGTCATCCAATGCACCATGGGACCCCTGCCCCTGTCCTAGCCCAGAGTCTCAAAGCTGGGTTGCAGACCCCCTGACACATGCTCAGTCCTTCAGGGCACATTTGTCTTTTAAATCTGTTGCTCTAAAAAGCAGAAACAGAACCCTTCAAGAGCAGAGAATCATCAAGTCAGCCCAGATTTTGTCTTCCTCCTGGGGGCCCGAGGAAGACCCAGATTCATGCCGCCTACCTCCGGAGACCCTGTCCAGAGGTGGCATCCCCACCCCCCAGGCCCTGAAGGGAGAGCTGGCCTGACGCCCTCCGGCCGCCTGGCCCAATGCCCCTCCTCCCTTCCTTTTCCTGCTGAGAGTCCAAGAGG
Organism: Manis pentadactyla; assembly: GCF_030020395.1. Classification (NCBI taxonomy): domain Eukaryota; kingdom Metazoa; phylum Chordata; class Mammalia; order Pholidota; family Manidae; genus Manis; species Manis pentadactyla. The sequence continues at coordinate 13,743,306 of NC_080027.1, read as the reverse complement.
CAGCCCATCTCGTAGGCCGCCTCCCTCGCCACCCTCCCACCCAAGGCTTCCTTGATCTGACGGCCCCTCCGTGCCCTCAAAGCACCCTGGCCCTTGGCCTTGGGGCTGAGGAAGCGTGATGTGCTGAAAAGAAATCAGGGTGTGGATGAGCAAAGATACCTAATAAAACGTGAAACATCTAGAGTGCCAGGGCTGCTTCAGCGGGGCACCGGTGACACTGCCATCCTCATCAGCGTCACCCAGACAGGGGGTGACAAGCCCAGGGCCTGCGCAGCAGGCCCGATGTCCTGTCATGAGCTGGGTGGACTGCAGAGGCCCTGGTCCTGGGAGGACACATCCCCACCTGCCTAAGCAAACCCAGGTCTGAAACTTGCTTACGGCCGGGCTGCACCCAGGCAGCACCCAGGCCTGGCTGGGCAACTGCCCCTCACCCTAGGACCCCTAGACCCCACAAGGAGGGTCAGGTACCTCCTTAACGCTCCCACATCCCTGATCTTCAGCACTCAGTACTGCCTTTACGTCTTATCAAATATTTATATGGTGCTTACTTTTACTATGTGCAAGTCACTGTTCTAAATGCTTTACTTACAGCCTCAAAACAATCTACGAGACAGGAGGGACTGTAATTCCCATTTTACTTTCAGAGAAGGAAACTGGGGCCAAGAGGTTAAATCATGTGTCCAAAGTCACTGAGCTGGTGGGAGGTGGGACTGGATTCACACATGCGCAAAGCCCCCCGTGTTCTTAATTCCGAGCTTTGCTGCTCTGCTGTGGCCACCTGCCTTTGGCCTGTGCCCCCTAAGCTGAAGCTCTGTGAGGTCAGGGTCTGTCTGTCTTGTTCACCTTTACATCTGTAGTAACTGGCACAGTACTCAGGTCTTCAGTAAAAATGTGTGATAGAAATGGTGACTGAGAGGATGAATGAAGGCCAAAGTCACCTATTCCTTGCAAGAGTCATGGTGGGATCTTCATGTATAAACCCGTCTCTGTTCCTGGACGTCAGACATCTCACCAAGTATGTGTCATCTTTCCATTATTCCTGCTTGGCAATTGGCAGGGCCTTACGGTCTAAATAGTTCAGCTTGGAGATATTTTCTTCTCTGTTTATTTTCTATTATGTCAGCTCCCACTTTCCGTGTTTCTCCAACATGTATTGCATAGATGTTGAAAATCTTGACTAACATCCATATGACTAACTGTTCATATTTTCCATCTATTTGTCTTTTTGCACTGTATTGTGGGAAATTCCCTTATTATAAACTTCCAGGTCACTGTATCTGCTTCACTGTTCAACCTGTTGATTGACAGTTTTGGAATTTGTCAGTCGTGTTTGTAATTTCCAAAACACTGGAACTATTTTTTCACAGAAGCCTGTATTTTAAAAATAAATATCCTCTCAAATTTCTCTGAAAATATAAACTATAGTTAATTTAACTTTTTCTTCTGCTTACTGCATTCCTTGGCTCCCCTCCTGAGCTGGTTCTTCGATTAGTTGACTTGGCATCTCTCTTTCAGTGCCCTGGAATTCTTTAGAGTTCTGGTGTTTCTTGGTTGCCTATTCATATTCGTAGATGAGGGGGCTCTGGACAATGTTGCTGATCGCTGGAACCTCCTTTTTCAGGCCAACTGGGAATTCTTGTCACCTATCCATGAGTGAAATCTTCTCTCATTGCAAGAAAGAGCCCTGGCCGTCGCCATTGTGAGGTAGGGGCCAGGTAGAATGAGTGGATGTGTTTTTCTGAGTAAGTCCCCAACCCCATCATGAGGCCTCCATTGCTCTGCTGACCCTCCTTCTGTGAGCTACCCAAGCGCCCTTGGCCTGCCCCTCCCATCCCGCACCACCTCACCTGGCACTAGTCTGGTTCTAGGCAAGCTCAGGTTTGGGGCGCCTTCCCTTCCTGGGGTTGTGGGTCCCTCAGTCTGTGCTTTTCCTCACCTGTCTGTCCCATGAGCTTTATATGCTGCCTGTATTCCTTTCCTACTTGGTCTTTTCTCAGCTTTCTCAGTCTGCATGGATTTTGGGAGGTGAGACATATGCACGTGCTCTCTCAGCAATCTTTTTTTTTTTGTTATCATTAATCTACAGTTATATGCAGAACATTATGTTTACTAGGCTCACTCCTTCACCAAGTCCCCCCCAACAATCTCCATTACAGTCACTGTCCATCAGTGCAGTAAGATGTTGTAGAATCACTACTTGTCTTCTCTGTGTTGCACAGCCCTCCCTGTGCCCCACCCCCATTATACATGCTGATCATAATACCCCCTTTCTTTTTCCCCACCCTTATCCCTCTCTTCCCACCCATCCTCCCCAGTCCCTTTCCCTTTGGTAACTGTTAGTCCATTCTTGGGTTCTGTGATTCTGCTGCTGTTTTGTTCCTTCAGTTTTTCTTTGTTCTTATGCTCCACATATGAGTGAAATCATTTGGTACTTGTCTCTCTCCACCTGGCTTATTTCACTGAGCATAATACCTTCTAGCTCCATCCATGTTGTTGCAAATGGTAGGATTTGTTTCTTTCTTATGGCTGAATAATATTCCATTGTGTATATGTACCACATCTTCTTTATCCATTCATCTATCGATGGACATTTAGGTTGCTTCCAATTCTTGGCTATTGTAAATAGTGTTGTGATAAACATAGGGGTGCATCTGTCTTTCTCAAACTTGATTGCTGCATCCTTAGGGTAAATTCCTAGAAGTGGAATTCCTGGGTCAAATGGCATTTCTATTTTGAACTTTTTGAAGAACCTTCATACTGCTTTCCACAATGGTTGAACTAGTTTACATTCCCACCAGCAGTGTAGGAGGGTTCCCCTTTCTCTTCAACCTCACCAACATTTGTTGTTGTTTGTCTTTTGGATGGTGGTGATCCTCACTGGTGTGAGGTGACATCTCATTGTGGTTTTAATTTGCATTTCTCTGATGACAAGCGATGTGGAGCATCTTTTCATGTGTCTGTTGGCCATCTGAATTTCTTCTTTGGAGAACTGTCTGTTCAGCTCCTCTGTCCATTTTTAAATTGGATTATTTGCTTTTTGTTTGTTGAGGAGCGTGAGCTCTTTATATATTTTGGATGTCAACCCTTTATTGGATCTGTCATTTATGAACATATTCTCCCATACTGTAGGGTACCTTTTTTGTTCTATTGATGGTGTCCTTTGCTGTACAGAAGCTTTTCAGCTTGATATAGTCCCACTTGTTCATTTTTGCTTTTGTTTCCCTTGCCCGGCGAGATATGTTCATGAAGAAGTTGCTCATGTTTATGTCCAAGAGATCTCTGCCTATGTTTTTTTCTGAGAGTTTTATGGTTTCATGACTTACATTCAGGTCTTTGATCCATTTTGAATTTACTTTTGTGTATGGGGTTAGACAGTGATCCAGTTTCATTCTCCTACATGTAGCTGTCCAGTTTTGCCAGCACCATCTGTTGAAGAGACTGTCATTTCCCCATTGTATGTCCATGGCTCCTTTATCGTATATTAATTGACCATATATGCTTGGGTTAATGTCTGGAGTCTCTATTCTGTTCCACTGGTCTGTGGCTCTGTTCTTGTGCTAGTACCAAACTGTCTTAATTACTGTGGCTTTGTAGCAGAGCTTGAAGTTGGCGAGCGAGATCCCCCCCACTTTATTCTTCCTTCTCAGGATTGCGTTGGCTATTCGGGGTCTTTTGTCATTCCATATGAATTTTTGAACTATTTGTTCTAGTTCGTTCAAGAATGCTGTTGGTAATTTGATAGGGATTGCATTGAATCTGTAGATTGCTTTGGGCAGGATGGCCATTTTGATTATATTAATTCTTCCTAGCCAAGAGCATGGGATGAGTTTCCATCTGTTAGTGTCCTCTTTAATTTATCTTAAGAGTGTCTTGTAGTTTTCAGGGTATAGGTCTTTCACTTCCTTGGTTAGGTTTATTCCTAGGTATTTTATTCTTTTTGATGCAATTGTGAATGGAATTGTTTTCCTGATTTCTGTTTCTGTTGGTTCATTGTTAGTGTATAGGAAAGCCACAGATTTCTGTGTGTTAATTTTGTATCCTGCAACTTTGCTGAATTCTGGTATTAGTTCTAGTAGTTTTGGAGTGGAGTCTTTAGGGTTTTTTATGTAAAATACCATGTCATCTGCAAATAGTGACAGTTTAACTTCCTCTTTACCAATCTGGATTCCTTGTATTTCTTTGTTTTGTCTAATTACTGTGGCTAAGACCTTCAGTACTATGTTAAATAACAGTGGGGAGAGTGGGCATCCCTGTCTTGTTCCCAATCTCAGAGGAAAAGCTTTCAGCCTCTCACTGTTCAGTATGATGTTGGCTGTGGGTTTAGCATATATGGCCTTTATTATGTTGAGGTACTTGCTCTCTATGCCCATTTTGTTGAGAGTTTTTATCTCTCTCAGCCATCTTGAACCCCACGCCCACTTTCATGCCCCGGGAAACCATACAGCAAGCCTCAGGGCCCAGTGAGAAGCAGGGCCTGAGGCCTCGTGTGTCCGTGTGTCCGGGGTGAGGTCCCCGGGCAGATCCCTTAAGGCAGATTCCTTAGCTGGGGAAGAAGTGGGTTTCATCTATAGCTGGGGTGACGCCAAATAAGAGGAGAGTTTGGGCTCTGCTTGCTGCCAGGGGCAGAGGAGTGTGTGCTGGGGAGAACGGGAAAGGGGAGCCATGGGGAACCTGCCCCACGCATCTGTCCCCGCAGCTCCGTGTGAACGGGGCAGTGCACCTCGTCCCCCCACAGCCATCCAGGCTCCTTGCACTGTTGCCTGATGGGGCAGAACATGGAAACGCTCGGTGCAGCGCTCTGCAGGCGTGTGCTTGCTGACAGTGCAGGTCCTTCTGTCACTTAGCAAACGCTGGACAGACGCAGCCGGTGTGTAAGCAGGGCTTGGGTGCTGGGGAATTTAAGGATGCTGTGTTTCCATTTGTAAGGAGCTTCTATTTGGATGAGGAGACAGTGGTGTAAACAACAACCAAGCCCCTCAGGGAGACCCCCTCTGAGGAGGCAGAGGGGTTGGAACAGTAGTGGCTGTGGCAGAGAATGGTGGAGGCCAGCGCCTCTTGAATTTGAATGGACACACAAATTACTCGGGGATCTTGGTAAATGCAAATTATGACTCAGGGGGTCTGGGCTGGGACCTGAGATTCTGCATTTCTACCAGCTCTGGGGTAATGCTGGTCGGTGGACCACACTCTGAGTAGCAAAGGAAGAGAGAAGCCGCAGATTCCTGCTATGCCCTTGCCGCCATGCTGAGGGTGATGTGGGGACACGTGAGAACCCCACCAGCAGCAGAGCTGGCCCACGGCATCTTGGGGAGGCGCTGTGCCCACCCCCAGGCCCACAGCAGGCCTGAGTCTCACAGATGGTCAGCCAGGCTACAAGTCCCTGGGGCCCAGGGCTCCACGCCACCCCAGAGGGAAAGTCGGTGGGGGGGGGTTGTCAGCTTGGGGGCTTGGGCGGGGAGACCCCTCTTCAGAACTTTGGGGGCTGGCTCTGTTCCGAAGTGGGGGTCCTGGGTCAGCTGAGGTCCTGTAGCTGTCAAGTGTCCCTCAGATTTCAGAGGTTGGAGTAAGTTTGCCGTGACTACTAAGTGAGACCTGTGTGTGGAGCACATGTGGCCAGGCCTGGGAGCCCTCAGTTATTTCAGGGCAAATGGCTTAGCAGCATTGTGGCCACTGCCCTGGTGCTTTGCTCCGGGTCCGGGGCAGCTGTAGAGCCCAGCGCCTCTGTGGGCAGTCCCTGACACTGGCTCAGGGCCAGGGCAGGTGCAGCCATCCCTGAGGCCACCCGGGAAAAGCCTCCCCACAGAGACCAAGGGCTTCGAGGCAGATGTGCATGTGAGGACTGCTGACCCCTAGTTAATCAGGCTTAAAGCTTAATCTAGCATGTGACCTGGACAGATTTGCTCTGAGGGGTCGGAGGTCAGAACACTGCCTCATTCATGAAAAGACACTTCAAAATTCTGGCCATACTGTGTGTGCATCAAGATCTTCAATGGACTTGTATATTATAATACTTACCTGGAGTGATTTTGCAGGGGCCGAGGCATCATTCTGTGATAGTTCATGTCAATTTACCTCTTCAACATTCATTGAATCTACACCTTCCCCACCATCCTCAGCTCAGGCCTGGTACTGGGCCGGGCAAAAGCCTCTCTCTGGTTTTCCTTTCTGGCCCTGCCTTGCCCAAGTCCCCTGCCACACTGTGGCTAAGAAGTTCCTTCACATCCGGAAACATAACTGTGTTGCTGCCTTGCCCCAGACCCTGCTCATTGCTGCTGGGGGCATGCCCGGGCTGTGCGCTCTGGGCAGAGGGGCCCTCACCTGCTCCTGTGCTTTTGCCCCCCAACCCTACACGTTCTGCTGGGGCCAGACCCCCTTCTCCCATCTTGCCTCCCCCAGTCTCAGGACCTTTGCACATGCTGTTCTTCCTAGAACACGCCTCCCCCTCCCCTCCTATGCCCTCCTCAGACCTTCCCTAAGCCCCTGTGCTGCTGTGTGTGGGGCCAGCTGACATCGCACGACCAGACTATGCTGTGGTGATCATGTGTATCTGTCTCCCCACGGGGTGTGCCTCCTTTCTGACACACTGGGGTCCCCCCAGGCCCAGCATGGGGCCTGACACCTGGTAGGTATTTCATATGTGTGTGTGGAGCTGAAGTAACGATGAATTCTTTCTCAGTCTTTCAAATCTAAGTCTTGGTAGGTAGAAGGAAATTGCTGGAAAACAATTTCAAGAGCTAAGTGGAATAAGTAAATGTGTGTATCAATTTCCTAGGGCTGTTGAGACAAAGTGCCACCAACTGGGAGCCGTGCTCCCCGCAGAGGCTGTGGAAGACAGTCTTCCTGTGTGTCTGCTGGCTTCCCTGGTTCTTGTCTTGTCACTGCATAACCTGACCTCTGCCTCTGTCCTTATGTGACCTCCTCCTTTTCTCCTTGTGTCTCCTATAAAGGACGCTTGTCATTGGATTTATGACCCACCTGGATAATCCAAGATGTTCTCATCAGCAGATCCTTAACTTCACCACATCTGCAACGGCCCTTTCCAAACAAGGTCACACTCACAGGCTCTGGAGATTAGGGTGTGGATGTATCATTTGGGGGCCACCCTCAGCCCCTTACAGTGAGACTGGGGTGCAGAACCCTCTGGAACAAATGCAAGCGCCAGTCTGTTAGCAGCGGGCCGTGGGTCAGCCCAGGCAGGAAGGAGCTGGTGGCCACAGTCAGTGTGGTGTGGTGAGCAGCCTGGGGACACCTGGGCTCTGGCCCCTGCTCCCTGGCTCCCACCCCAGGGCTAGCTTTTCTTGTCTCTGAGCTTCTTTTCTGTGGCCAGATGAGAGGGGAGGACATGTTTCAGGGGCCTTCCTTCTCTGAGACTCCATCCTGGGTCCCTTCAGTTTACTGACGGACTTGCCAAGGGGAGCCGGCAGCATTGACGCTGCAGGAGAGTGTGGCGGGGTGCGGCTGAGAGGGGGCTCGGGTGGATGGCCTGGCTTTGCTCTCACCGCCCCGGGGCATTAACTGGGGGGCTGGAGGACATCCTCTAACCTCTCAGGCTCATTGCCTCTTCGGTCAGCCCCCTCCACAGCCATCAAGAGCCTGACAGAGGCCATGCCAGGGATCAGCCTAGTGCCCACAAGCCACCCCAGGGGCTGCTACTAACCAGCTTCCATGCCTCACAAAGGGGGCTGGGATCCCCTACCTTAGGTTGGGTCCCTGCAAATATTTGAGGGTAAACCATCTCTTTGGAGGTGACCTCAGGAAGTGCTGGTGGGGAGGGCGGACCAGGGAAGGATGCTGCCAAGCGGCTCCGTCACTGGGGGGTGGTTCAAAGTATCCTGGGCCAGTCACTGGTGGAATGCTGCCCCGAGGGTCCTGGCACTTGCTCCATGTGGACCCACAAGCTCCTGAAGCCAGAGAGAGCTCGGTACTCGCGACAGGTCCATCCGCAGGCACCAGGAAAGAAGGCTGTGGACCCCTTCCCCACACAACCAGAGGGCAGGACCGCATAGCCGGAGCTGCAGGGAGTCCAGCCTCGGGTTGCAGTGTGATCACAGCAGAGTGCCCATGTATTATGGTTCTTACGTCTGGTCAAAGCTCAGATGGGCCCGTGGTGACCAGGGTGCCCTGGGAAGTGAGACAAAGCCCGGGGCCCGAGCACTCAGCAGCCCGGATCCACTTGCGGAAAAAAGGCGCAGACACGAGACTGCTTGGCTGGACTCTCGCCCCTGGACAGGGCAGGCTCTGCTCAGACCCTTCTCTGCCATCTCTCGTCCCCACTCCCGGAGCCTCCCGAGAGCTCGGTTCCCAGCCGGGGCCCAGCGGGCTGGCTGACCCACCGCAGGCAGAGGAAGGAGAAGCCCTGGCAGAGCGTAAGAAAATACGGCCAAATTAGTTTCAATCAAGTGGCTATCACACTGATATCAAAACCTGGCAAAGATTGTAGGAAGGAAGGGAAGGAGGGTGACAGGCATGAGAAAGCAGAAAACCCAGCCTGATCTCACACGTGCAGATTCATGGCGACTTTAAGTAAAACATTAACAGGCAGAATCCAGCGGCTTGTCCACGTGCGTTCATTCCTGGAAGGAAAGGATGGTTCAGCACTCTTTGGAAAGTTTATTAATATAATTCAGGAAATTCATAAATACACAGTTCCTCGTAATCATAGATTTAAGAAAAATCATACTCCATGAGTGTTGAAAAGGCACACAACAAACAGCTACCATTCTTGGTTAGAAACTATCACAAAGGAGTCCCTTTGTCACCGTGGAGTGGAGGCCTTTGGAAACAGGACACAAAATCCGAAAGTCAAAAAAGACGGTTGAAAATTCGAGTACCTCCCAAAAATCTACATGCAAAAAAATCAATAACAATAGCATGGTAACAAAGTCAAAAGACAAACTGGAAAATATATTGACAACTTTTATCACAGGCCAAGAGCCAACCTCCTAATATATAAGGGGGTTGGAGAAATTGGAAAGGAAATCACAAACCACTATCAAGAAATAAATAAAGGACATGGAAAAACAGTTCATGGAAAAAGAGATACAAATGCCATCTTACATATATTAGAAGTTTTTCAATCTCACTCAATCATGGTAAATTCATACAACAGAATACTATGCAACTGTAAAAAATGTAGGGGAGGCTCTCAGATGCATAAGACATACTGTTTGCAGTAAATACAAAGGGCGAAAGTACCTTTTGTATAAAAAGGAGTGAAAAATGGAATTCACATTTACCCTTGCTTATATTTTTAGGAAGAAAGTCCGAAAGGATGCACAAGAGACTGAAAATGGTTGCCTGAGGGTGGGGTGGCAAGTGGGGCCCCTGTGGAAAGGGTGGAATGCAACAGAGGGGATTTCCACTGAGCACCTTTTTTTCCATTTTCTGTTTTTGAACTGTGTGAATTTATTGTCCATTCAACAATTTTTAAACTGAATGCATATGTTTGGCAATGCTCTAAGATTTTTCTGGAAGAATATACGTCATCTGTGACAGTTGTGTCTGGACAGTTGAGGATGGTGGGGGGGAAGGACTTTTACACACTTCTGGACCATTGGGTTGTGTGCCGTATACACATACAAGTGCTCAGTGTAGATGAGTAATTATATCTGTATTGATGTGTTTCTGACTACATAGAAGCATTTCTGTGGGTTCTCTGGGGGCCAGGGTGGCAGAGAAGGGTTTTCCTTTCTTCTTTAGGTGAGTCTGTGACTTTTGCCGCATGCACGCTGTTAGAAAGGACTGAGTCAAGAGGTTCCCTGCATTCTCCCTCCTCCTAAATAGGTGCTTAGGTGAACTTAAGAGGGTTCGCAAAGATGAATTCTTATAACTGAGACCTGGGAGGTCTAAGCTTGAAGAGGAATTCCAAGGGGAGGAAATAAGTGCCCTAGGCTTGTGGTGTTATGGGGGAAAGCCCCAAAGTTATGCCCTCCAGGAGGAAGTAAGGGACTGAGGAGACACGGTCTGGTTTTATTCCTATTGTGATTCATCGGTACCATCTGTCCAGGTGTTGAGGCCTGTTCTCTAGATGTGAAGATATTGGACTTGAATGTGGATTGAAAATCTTATGATTGCTGTTTCTTGGACCTTCTGTAGGATCACGGTTCCTTTTCACGTGGGTGTACTAAAAAAGCAATGAAATAGGAGTCAAGGCCCTGTCCTCACTGCTGTGTTATTCTAGGAAAGACCCTCACCTTCTCCCAACTCCAGGTTTCTCCAGGATTGTAGGGAGGGCCCAAGCCCAGTGAGCCTAGCTGGATCTGAAATGCTGGGACTTCAACTGGAAAATAAAAAAAGAATGAAGGGGATCAGTTGCAATGGCAGTGACAATGGTGGTGGTGGTGGTGGTGGTGATGGTGATGACAGTGACAGTGTGATGGTGATGGTGGTGGTGATGGTGATGGTGATGACAGTGACAGTGTGATGGTGGTGGTGTGGTGATGGTGACGGTGATGGTGGTGACAGTAACAGTGGTGGTGGTGGTGGTGGTGGTGATGCTGATGGTGGTGGTGACAGTGACAGTGACGGTGGTGGTGATGATGGTCATGGTGACGGTGATGGTGGTGACGGTGGTGGTGGTGGCGGTGATGGTGATGGTGGCGGTGATGACTGATATTCATTGTCAGGCCTGTCCATTATCTCATTTAATTTTACTGCCTTAAGCAGAAGGCCTCCACTTAGAACTAAGGACTTTGGAGTCAGAGAAGGGAAGTGAACTAAGGTCTTTCGGCGGCTCCTCGTTTAATTGACAGGGCACTCTGCTAGTAAAGGCAGCCCAGTGGCAATTCTGGTTCTGAGAACCAGGGGGTCACGTTACATCAATTAGTGTAATGAGACATGTGGAGGCCTGACAGCTATAGTCTGAGGCCGCCAGCATCCCTCCCCGGCGGCCCTGCTCTCCGTCTCCACCTGGGAACCTTTGGGGAACGTGCACCTCAGGCCAGGGTCTGCGAGGTGCTGGGAATGCTGCAGTCCTGGGTGTGACCACCAGGTGGCGGAGCAGCTGCACTGAACTCTGCCCCCCAGCATCCCCAGAAAACCAGGAGACAAATTAAAAATTCCTTGGCCTGGAATCGTAAAGTCAGTTGGAGATTCCGGAAGCCTTCTGGCAAACCAGGGAGGTTTGACCTTCTGCTGTAAGCAAAGCCTATGGGCTTCCGTGACAGGCAAAGGGCAGGGAGGAAGAGAATATTTTTTTAAGCATATGGAAAAAGGAAATCGAGAAAAATTCTCTTGCAAAAGCCTTTGATTTCCGCAGCTACCTCTAGTCCAGCAATTTTCCAAGCAAGGCCAGATCCCAGCGCAGCAAAATCACCTGGGGACATATTTTAAAATGCAAATTCCTGGGCCCGGCACAGCCATGCGGCCCTAGGAAACTGCTTTCAGCCTGTACCCCTGTGGTCACTTCCTTTCACAGCCAGAAACCAGAGGCCAAAGAAGGGAGGCCTCTGCTCCAAGTCATGGTCTCGAGGGTCTAGGCCTTCCTCATGAGGATGGTTTTGCCACAAACGTGGGCATGAAGCCCAATTCTTTCCTCGTAAAATTCAGTCTCGGGCCTTTCTGGCGGGGGGCTACATCCAGTCAGCCCCTTTCTCACGGCCTCCACCTCCTGTGCTTGGTTCTCTCCCCACCTCTCTCTGTTTGCTATTTTAAAATTCATGAATTTCTGCCCAGAGGAGGCAGCTGGGGTTTGAAATCCAGGCCTAAATCCTTCCTCCCTGGCTTCCTGGCTGGGCACGGTTTGGCTGAGCTTCCCAAGGCCTCCTGGGAGGTTCTGGGAAGTTCAGGGTCCAGACACTCAGCCACATCTCGTGCACACTTGCAGAATTCCTCAGAGCCCCTGGGGAACTGACTCAGCCGATTCATCTCACAGCCTGGGAGGTGACTTCAGGCTCCCCGGATGGCCTTAATGTTGACCCAAATCCTGAATCCAGATTTTAGCTGGGATTTGGCCCATGCCAGGCTAGAGGCCACACAGCAGCTGGCCAGGGGCATCAGAGAGAGCTCAAGCTTTGGTGTCTGGTTCGAATCCAACTCTGCTGGGTGACCTGGGGAAAGCTGCCCGCCCTCTCTGAGCCTGTTTCCTTATCTGGAGGAATTAGCACCGCCTCTCTCCCAGGCTGTTATGAGGAGTGAATGAGAGGGCACAGGCAGCATGGTCAGTATGCTGCGGAGTACACAGGAAGCCTTCGGTGCCAGAAGCTGTGTCACTGAGGCCCAGCCCAGGTGGGCGCTGGGGCAGGAGCTGGCTTCGGCCCCATCACACTGAGCTGGGCTGTCATCAGACACTGGGGCAGGGAGGCTTGACTTTGCACACTTCCTCAAATTGCACCCCTGCTCATCTGGAGCCCCAGGAGGGGCTTCTAAGGATGCTAGGAACTGGTAGCCACAGTTTTGACCCTGGGGGAGCCTACAGTCTAATAAAGGCAACCTGGAACCTTGAAATAGGAGTTCCCCAGAGCAGTGCATCTGCAGGCTGGTCTCTCCGTGCCTCCTGGCAGGAAGCACAGGAAGGCAGAAGGAGCACAGGCCCGGGCCCTCCTGCCTCCTGCATGCCCCCATGCCCACCCTAGCCTCCTGGCAGCCTCAAGGCGGCAGAGCCCAGCTGGGGAGGGCCCAGCCCAGTCCTCACCTTTGTGCTTCAGCAAAATGGGCTGAAATTACCCAGCATGGGTGAAGGTTAGGCTAACAGTTTCCTGACCCAAAGGGCCACATGTAGAGGGTCTGAAAGTTAAGATTTGGGAGTGGATCAGTCACCCAGTGGGAAGGTGGCGAGGTCTTTCTCCAGAGTTGAACCTGACTTGCTCACCCAGGAGCCCGCGCTGAATTAAACTTTAACTGAGGCAACCAGGCAACAACAGTCTAGTTGCTATTTCCTTAGAAACTGTAATTCAGTAACATTGCATTTTAGTTTTTATTTTTTTACCTCTGCCTGACCTCTCACTCCTCGTGCTGGAGAGCCAGGGTGCCTCTGACGCTCAGGCAGCCTGGACCCATGAGCTTTGTGCCCTGATGGCCCTCTAGGGAGTGGCTGGTCAGCCAAGGAGGAGCTTCTCTGAAGCCTCTGGGATATCCCAGGCCTGCCGGGACTGGTTGTTAGACAACTGCCCCACCCTCGCCCCGGGCTGGCCAGGCCTGGGATCCTGTGCTTGTTCACGGCTCCCGCCAGCCAGCCTGACGCCCACTGGCTCCTCGACACCTGGAAGACCTGCCCTCCGTGCAGCCGCTCTGGGCATGGTGTTCGCTGAGCTCTTGGACAAAGCCGGAGGCGCAGGCCTCTTCCAGGTGCTGCAGGTGCTCACCCTCATCTTGCCGTCCATCCTGATGCCCTCCCAGATGCTCTTGGAGAACTTTGTGGCCGCCACCCCAGACCACCGCTGCTGGGCTCACATGTTGGACAATGGCTCCGAGGCCCCGGCAAACCTCACCCCCGAGGCCCTCCTGAGGGTCTCCATCCCACTGGGCCCCAGCCACAGGCCCCACCCGTGTCGCCGCTTCCGCCAACCACAGTGGCAGCTCCTGGACTCCAATACCACAGCCACCAACTGGAGCAAGGCTGCCACGGAGCCGTGCGTGGACGGCTGGGTGTACGACCGCAGCACCTTCACCTCCACCATCGTGGCCGAGGTAAGGGCCTCCCCCAGCCCCACGGCCCTCCTCCTGCCCAGCCTCCCAAGGTGGCCGTCCACCCATGACCAGAACGGTCCCATTGCCCCATCCCCACTATTAAAGGATGTGCTGCTCCCTCCATGCACATTTCTTGACTGCTTATGATGGCCTAGATTCTGTGCTGGGTCCCAGGGTTCCAGGATAAGCAGGGGGCCTTCAAAGAGCTCGTTTCTGCTACTCAGTTCTGAATCAGCCAACATTTAAACCACTATTAGCAGCAGTGAAAGCCCTTGCCTCCTGCCTTGGGGGTGGCAGGCCCTGCCCCAGACCTTTCCTGTGTACTTACCACCTCGCAGCGGTCTCATGAGGTCGATATTATTGTCTGCATTTAATAAGTGACAAAACAGAAGCACAGTGAGATTAAATAATTTGCTGCAGGACACACAGGAAAGGCACACTGGAACCTGACTCAACCTGGGCAGCCAGGGCCGGAGCCTGGGCCTCCACTCCTCTTCCGTCCTGCGGGGCACAAAGGACAGGAGAGAACTGGGAAGGGAGAGGCAGGTGTGGAGGCCCTCTCGGAGGAGGCCGCCTTTAAAATGAGACCTGGATTATGAGAGAAGGAATCAGTCACATGAAGGTAGGAAGAGAGTCCAGCTGGGACAGAAGTCCAAGCAGGAACACAACTGGGGGGTTAAAGAAGCAGAATGAGGCTCAGAGTATCCAGGCATGGGGACGGGGGAGCCAGAGCCACAGTGTGGGGCAAGGGGGGCCAGGGTCCTGGTTTTCTTTAAGTGCAAAAGAAAGCCACTGGAGGCTTTGGGGCAGGGACATGATGTGTGCAGATTTGCACTCAAGAGGGCACTTTGCAGGCGGAGAACACCTTATGGGGACAGGGGGCTCCCAGTGTGGCAGCCCAGGCCAGACAGGCTGAAACGGAGCAACCTGGGTGAGGCTGTAGGTCCTCGTGAAGGACTGACCTGGGGGTTCGGCTGATGGGCGCGCGGTCCTGGGCAGGAGGCCCTGAAGAATCTCAGGGACTCGTGCTCAGCCCTCAGTTCATCCTCCTGGCCTGTGAGAGAAGCAACTCTAGGGCCCCGTTTCTGGACGAGAAGACAGGCCTAGCCAGGTGCGGGTGCTCGTCCAAGGTGGCCAGTGGCAGACTTGGGATCCAGCCTGGTGGTTTCACCACCTCCCACCACTGCCACCACCACCCCCTTGGAGTGACCGTGGCACGTATGTGCCAGGCAGCTAGCTGCAGGAGGAGCATGAGGTCCACACCGCCAGCATACCCCCTCCTCCTCTGTCGCCTGGCCGTAGGAATCTGGGGCCCCCACTGTGGGCGGCTGGACCCTCAGGACCCGGGCTGACCAGGCGGTCCTGGCTGGGAACCCCTAACCTGGACCTCTCTCGATGACCTTGGCCCCACCAGGCCCTGTCCTCTGAGCCAGTATGTCACAGCCTCCTTCTCTTCCAGTGGGAACTGGTGTGTGACAACCAAGGCCTGAAGGCCCTGGCCCAGTCCATCTTCATGGCCGGGATCCTGGTGGGCTCCATGGCCTGGGGCTTGCTCTCCCACCGGTGAGTGTCTCCGCCCCTCCGGCTCCTTCAACCAGGATGAGCACCGGGGGGCAGAGGTCCAGAGCATCACATGGAAGCCCAGGTTACTTAGGAGAAGGGGCTCCGTGGGCCCAGGTCCCGAGGGGGCAGTGACGACGGCCAGGGACCCAACGCCAGGCTAAGCTGTACTGTGGGAAGCCGTCCCATGCGTTCCCTCTCCATCCCCGTGCGCTCCCTCTCCATACTGTCCCCTGCTGACACCACGCCCTCTCCCCTCCCAGCGGGTCTCCCGCCTACCCTTGGCCACCGCCCCTCTGATGAGGAGGCTGCTCCGCTGCAGCACTCAGTGACCGCACAGCCGTGGGTCCAGTCGATGCCAGCCTGGGGTCTTCCAGGCCCTGCCACACCCGGGACAGTCCCTACCTGCTCCTGCCTGGGACTTGGCTTCTCCCTCAGCGTCATGCCAGCCCCTCCTAGGACACTGCCTGCGCCCATGCTCTGAGGTGGCCAGAGGCTGTGTCTCACCCCCTGCAGCTGCTTCATGCCCAGCTCACAGGGCTCAGCTCCAGGCCAACTTTCTGGACACAAGCTGAAGGCCCTGCCCCAACCTGGGCACCATCAGCCATGGCCCGCCTGACGCTCCCCATCAGGCCACCCGGCTCTGCCGGCACCTGCTCCTGGGTTTGCCGGCTCACTTACTGTGTGCGCCCTCACGAGACAGCGCCAAAAGGGCAGGGGCTTCAGTGCTGCATCCCCAGCCCGCGGCCCACGGCACACACTCGATCATCAGTCTGTGAATGGGTGAAGGGCTCCACAACTTTCTCCAGGCTGTGCAGGCCCTGGGCTCTCACCACCAGGGACTCCGTCCTTGCCTCCTGTGTCCCAGAGGGTAGTTTGTCACTTCTCTGTGCCTCAGTTTCCTCCTGTAAGTGGGAGCCCTGTTACCTCCCCAGGGGGTGGTTGTGATGAAGGTAATTGCATACAGAGCTTGGGCCAGGGCTGGGCGCAGAGTTGGCTGTTTGTGCTGTGGCCATGTTACCATTGTCATTTGTGGGCCTCATGTTACCCTGAGCGTGGCGGGGTGGTGGTGGTCTCGTTTGTACTTCCAGAAGACCCCCTGCCTTGCAGCTGTCCCCAGGGGACCCTGCACAAGGGGAGCCAAATCTCCATCAGTCTGCTGATCCCCTGGTGAGCCTGGGGCCAGGGGTCAGCTTCTAGACCTCGTCGCGGGTCTGGACCCGGTGACTTGCTCCTCGTCACTGCTCAGACAGACAGGGCCAAGGTTTGCACACGTGGCTCCCATCTGACCAGCACAGGCTTTAGCTAAATGCAGGCCGTCATTCAGGCTAAGCTGGCCTCAGGAAGCAGCACAGAGAACATGTGGACACAGGGCCCCACGTGCATTGTCTGGTGGGAGCTCCCGCCGCCGCTCACAGGCAGGTGAGGAGCTGGTTGGCCACGTGCACACAGCCTCCCAGCCACACTGCACCCTCGCTCAGTGTCTCAATTTTCCTAACAACTCTGTCATCATGAATACTCCCATTTTACAGATGAGGAAACCGCAGCTCAGAGACATTGAGTCACATGCCTAAGGTCACCCAGGAAGTTCAGAGCTGGACTCAAACCCAGGCATCCAATGCCAAAGCCTGTTCTTGAGCATGAGGCTGTGTGGCTCCTGAGAGTGAGGCATCTGCCATTTCTATAGCGAGCGCACTGTAGTGTGTACCCAGGGCTTCCAGGGAAGGGGTGCCATCCATACGGGATGTGGGCCCAATGCTGGGCTCCAGCCACCCATGCCCCCAGCTTGCTGAGCCCTCCAGGGGAACCATGCCCCTAAGCCCAAGTACCCAGGGCCCCCTCTGGACCCCCGCTGCACTCGTGTCCCAGCAGGTTCGGGCGGAAGCTGATGCTGACCTGGTGCATGCTGCAGGTGGCCCTGGCTGGCACCAGCACCGTCTCTGCCCCCAACTTCCTCGTCTACTGTGGCCTCCGATTTCTGAGCGCTGTGGGAATGGCTGGCATCATCATGGCCTCAGCTGTACTTGGTGCGTCCCTTGCTCAGCCTCTCCTGCCGTGGGGAGGGTGGCGCGAGAGTCCCCACCCGCATTTGTCTGTGTCACCTTGCAGCGGTGGAGTGGACCGTGAGCCGCCAGAGGGCTGTCACCATGACAACACTGGGGTGCTCCTACAGTGCCGGCCAGATGACCCTGGGGGGCTTGGCCTTCGCCCTGAGGGACTGGCGAGACCTCCAGCTGACTGTGTCGACGCCCTTCTTTGCTTTCTTCCTGATATCCTGGTGGGTACAGTGTGCGGCCTCTTCCCTTGGGGAGGACATCACTAAATGGGAGGGAGACTTGGGGAGAGGGGTGCCCCTTGCCCCCACCACCCTGGCTGGCCGTAACATTGGGGGATGCTGAGCACCATGGCGTGTGGGCAAAGATGTGCACAGAGCCCTCTCTGCGGAGAGACATCTGGGGCTTCAGAGTTCCAGGGTGGGTTGCCATGCAGCCCCCTGGCCTCCGGGCCTGCGGCTGAGGCCCCCCCTTCCGACCCATGGGCCTGGGCTCCCTCACACCCACCGGCCTCACACTTTCTCGTTGCCGGCCTGACCCGTGGGCATCCGAGTCAGAGAGGGCTGGCATGGGATATTACAAGATACCATTCTCACCATTACTTTTGGTGCTGCAAGAATCCCTGAGGTCTGGAAATACCTGCTTCAGAGGGGCGAGGGGGAGTTGGAGGAGAGATGCAGGGAACCGAACCCAAGTTCACGGCCTCATAAGTTCTTCTGTGGGGCCGTCAGGGCCCTGTGCCCTGCACCAGGTAAGTCTGCTGTGGGTGGTGGAGAATAACAAAGACTCTTTCGTGCTCATGTATTTACTGCCCCTTGTCAGACATGGTTTTAGCTCTGGGAACGCTCGGGCAAATAGGGCAGACCGGAGGCCCCGACCACGTGGAATCTTATTGCACCAACAGGATCAGTGAGCAAGGGGGAAGGCACCCCGTAGTCACACTTACAGGCCAGCCCGGCCACACTGGGTGTGTCCTGGGTGCTGTTGGTGACAACGGATGTGTCTTGGCCTTCATGGGGGGGATGTGTCATGACCGCCGTTTTCAGACGAGGGTCTGAGGCCCAGAGAGGTTCATCGCCGTGGTGACTGGCCATGGGGTGACCGTGAGCAGCAAGCTGCGCACCAGGCTCCTCCAGCCGCCCCGCCCAGCTGCCTCGGGCAGTGCTTAGCCCCCTCCCTGCAGGCAGGGCTGCGCGCCCACCGCCCAGAGCTCTGCCTGTTTTGCCAGGAGATGCTTCTCCCCACGTGCCCGCCCTGAGGCTGGGGAGCCGCAGTCTGCTTGTACCAAACCAGTTGGCTCTGCCTGGGATGTTTTTAATGTGTTGTTTTATTTATTTATTCATTTTTTAATGTGTTATTGTTTTAATGCAGCATTACGTGAGCTTTCTGTCATAGAAATGGCCCCAGAGTCTCCCCAGGCCCAGGCGTCCTGTGCTCTGGCTACACATGGGGCGCAGGGGGGCAGGATCCTGGTAGCCAGAAGCCAGATAGGGCACCCGGGCAACAAGGTGGCCAGGTGTTGGGACTCATCTTTATTCCAAACCGGTCAGGGGCTGCGGCCTCCCAGCCTGGCATTAGCCATGCAGAGGGAGAGGGGCTGCTGCCCACCCCCCTCCCCCCGCCCTCCCTGCCCTGGGGGGCCCGGCCAAGCACCTGCTTCCTTGACAGGTGGCTGCCAGAATCTGCCTGCTGGCTGATGGTTATGGGCAAACCCGACCAAGCACTGCAGGAACTCAAAAAGGTGGCCAGGATAAATGGCCACAGGGAAGCCGAAAAGACACTGACTGTGGAGGTGAGGTGCTACTGTCTGCGACCCAGGGTGTGGTAGGATATGGCAGGGAGAAGACGTCCACTGCTGCCTTATCAGTATTATCACCAACCTCACCATGACCCGCCCCACCCCTACCTCCATCAGCATCAGCATCAGCATCTCTCCAAACACCAGTGTCTCCGTCAGTCAGCACTGTTACTGTCACCTTCCCCATTGCTCTCATCACCACCACCGTAACCACCACCAGCGGCAGCTATGCAACCATCAACGACACACCCACATCGCCTCCTTTATTATCGACCACTTCAACCCACACAGATTGCAAACTCACCTCTTGGGGCTTCTCAGTGCATTTCGGGAAACAGGAAGTGCTTATTCGAAGGGAATTATTTCAAGGAGGTGGGTGGGGGAGGACATGCTACCAGAGACTAGCCAATGTGGACCTGTGGGGAGTGGGAGGACCAGGGCTTTCCAGGACGGGGCTGGCCAGAGACAACCAGGCCTGCGCTGAGCACAGGCCAGGCAGGGCCCGGGGGTGCAGGAGGGCGCAAGAGGCTCAGGGAGGGCCGGGAGGAGCAGCACAGGGGGAGAAGGCACGCCCTGATGCCAGCCCAGAGGAGGGAGGTGGGTGGTGGGGCTTTGTGTAGTGACCGCCAGGGGCAGCCTGCCGCCCGCGGCTCAGAGGCCAGAGCTGGATACAAGGCCCACTCCCTGGCTTGCAGTAGATCGGCCAAGTCTGCAGAAGAAAGCTCAGCCAGGGGGCCAGAGAAAGAGCTTTCTGCCCCATTCCTGCCCCCAACTCTAGGACTCAACAGTCTCCAAAAGCCAAGGCCAGGTGCCCCCACCTCCCTGCCCACCTGGACACCATTCCCTGGCACGGGGGTGGGGCGGGACCAACACCGCAGTACTCACCGTGCCCCGTCCCCTCGGAGGTGCTGATGTCAAGCATGGAGGAGGAGATGGCCTCTGCAAAGGCCCACAGGTCGGTGTTCAACCTGTTCCGTGTGCCCGAGCTCCGCTGGAGAGCCTGCAGTCTGTTCTTGGTGAAGTACGCCATCCCATCACCCCTCCCAGGGACCGGGCCGAAGGGGAGAAGGGCCCCTGCCAGCCTTGTGGGGCACATTCCCGGCTGGGACAGGCAGCTGCTCCCCCAGGAGCCGGGCCGGCGGGGACAGGCAGGATGCGCAGAGCTGGTCCGGAGGCTGGCTGTGCAGGGCGTCAGCGGGAGGGCAGGGCTGGGGTCCCAGAGCCGAGGGACCGTCAGAGCCTGGAGGGGACCACTGGCCATCCGTGGGCTGCTGGGCTCACTGGCAGCCGTACTCCTGGCGTGCCAACCATGTGCTGGTCACCCACTGACCCCTCAGAGCAACTCTGGGTGGGGAGTTCATTCACACCCCCGCTTTACAGTTAGGGAAAGCCGGGGCCAGAGGGGCAAGAAGCTTGCCCAAGCTGGCAGGGCAGGCGTCTGAACCCAGGCCGAGCTACCTCCTCGCCGGGCTGCCCCCACCAGGTCCCACGTTGAGCGCAGACTCCCAGGAGGCCTTGTCTCAAAACCCCTGGGGCCCCAGGGCCGAGAAAACGTGCCTTAACCAAACAAATTCAGCCAAGTGACTTCCAGAAGCGCATATGCAAAAGTGAGGGTCAGGTTTGACTGGGACTTGATCTGGAATTAAAAATTAAAGATTAGCAAAAAAAGATTCCACGTTATGCTGTATTTAACCACTTGCAGGTTAAAACGGCAAATATTTGCTACATCTTAGAACAGTGAATGGATCAAAAGCTTTTTTCTTTGTTTTCTGGCTTAAGTTTTTCAGACAAATTAGAGGGAATGCCTGGTGCCAGAAATGTCCAGGACTGTTCTTTCAAAACACTTCAAGGCCCCCTGAGGCCTCCCAGGGGTGGCTGTGCGTCCTCTGCCATTCAGATGGCAGGCCGCAGAGTGGCTACCCCGGGGAGGGGCTTCTTGTCTTGACGCTAACCCAGCTGTTACCGGCTAAGGCCCTAGGCCCTGGCCTGCCGGCCACTTTGTGGGAGAGCCCAGCTATTCGCCCTGGTCGCTTTCACCAGGAAACGCTGTGCCCTGCCCGGGTGGCCACTTTGCTCCCAGCTCTTGGCCGGGTGGTGTCCAAGGTGCAATGGGGGCAGCAAGGGGGTGGCGCTGGAGGGGGGCTGGGCGCTCTAAGGTCAGCTGCTCGGAGCCTGCGGCCGAGGGTCCCCCCAGGGAGCGGACTCTGAGATGGAGGTCAGTGAGTGGGCAGTTCATCGGAGAGGGCTCCTGGGGTCGCCTGCTGTGGGAGGAGGGGGCAGGGGGGCAGCACGCGATGCAGTCACGGCCAGGCCACGGGCAGCTCAGGAGCCGGGCGGCCCTTCTGAGAGGGCCTTCTGACCTGTATCATGTGATGCTCTGCCCTGCTAAGGGGCAGGGCTCCCGGGGGCTGGGGAGATGGTCTCGGTCCTGAGGGAGGCCCAGCATGGCCCAGTGGCCCTCACAGAGACTCATTTATTATTAATCCCATCCTTCCACACAAAGAAACTGGCATCCAGTGGGGCAGAGACTTGCCTTAGTTCATAGCTAGCAGAGCAGGGACATGTCATGGCCAGACAATACTAGAGCCAGAACCCAAGGGGCAGCTTGGCTTGACCCACAGAGACCCATCCACCCAGAGAGGGTCAAGTCTTGCAGCTGGTTGCTGGCCAGGGAGCCCGAGAGCCGAGGCTCAGCCTGCTGATGCCAAGGCCTGCGGCCCAGACCCACGGCCCGTCCCAGAAGGGATGAGGCTGCCATCCACTCACCCCTTTCCTGGAACAGCCTGACATGGGGTGGCACGACTTGCATTCAGCGGGCTTCTCAGGGCATGGCAGTGGCAAGCTGTGGACTGGCTGCACCCTCTGGGACGGCCCAGGTGTGTGGCAGTGCCACAGGGCTGCCTCTCCCCTGGGGGGCGAGGGCCCGACTTCTGGCTTTGCCCTGCAGCTTCTTCTTGATGATCTCCTACTACGGGCTGGTCCTTGACCTGCAGAACCTGGGGAGTGACATCTTCCTCCTCCAGGTCCTCTTCGGAGCCGTGGACATCGTGGCCAGGGTCACCACTGTCTTCTTGTTCAGGTTCTTCGGCCGCCGCATGACCCTGGCCAGCTTCCAGACCTTGGCTGGTCTCTGCATCCTGGCCAACATGCTGGTCCCACAGGGTGAGGCCGGGGCAGCGTGGATGGCGGGCTGGGCTGCTGATGGCCTGGGGCACTGGCTTCCTGCCCACCCCTGCCACACTCACCACCTGAGGTTCTTTCCCCTCCCTGGCCCCCAGGATTGGGGGGGCCCCTGTGTGCAGCCTCCATCCACATCCATCACTGTCACACCTTTACCTCGTGTCATCTTTCCCAACCAGCATCCAATCTCCCAACGAGCCGCTCACCTGTTTTCCTGAGTTACTGAGGTTCAGAGAGGTAAAGCCAGGTGCTAGCAAGTGACGTAGCCAGGGCGTGGGCCAGACAAAGCCAGAGGCTGGGACCTCCCGCAGAGGAAGGGCCTAAAAGGCTGAGAAACTTTAAGTTGTCCGAAGTGAGGCAGGAAACGCACAAAGCTGGTGTGTGTGGTTCTTCCTTCTTGCCTGTTAAAGAAGCAAGAGGCACTCGGGGCAGAGGCTGCTCCGGGTCCTTGTCTTGAGATTTTCTTTCTGAATGAGGCTATGATGTCCTGGAAACCCCCTTCCTGTCTCCTTCCATGGCTCAAGGCAGAAGGCTGGTGGACAGGCAGGGACAGGCACCCTGCAGTGACAGCAAGGAGGCCGGGTGGGGACGAGTGAGGCCGGGGGCCAAACAGAGGGTGAGAGGATGCGCTCGGGCAGGAATGTCGGACAGGGACCGGACAGCTTATAAGCCTTCATAAGGACATGCGGGGGAGGAGGCGGGGCCCAGCCCATGGCTGCTGGGTGACCCGGACCTTGGCTTTGTGGCCTGGGCTCCTGCCATCGCTCACTGGCTCCCTGTGAGAGCTAGGGGTCCCCACAGGCAGGCTGAGGGACAACGAGAAGGCTTCTGGCTAGGTGGGGCCTCCAGGGTCCCTGCTGTGGTCTGGGCCTGGCATGGGAAGACACACACGCAGAACCCAAGGAGCCTTGGCACAGTGACTATGCAGGGACAGGCCTCGAGTGTCACCCTCAGCTGCCTCCTATCACCCATCCCAGACCTGCTGGGCTCTGGCCCTGCATCCCCCTCCCTGCCCACCTACCAGAATACCCTGTGCCCTGGGCAGCCTGGTACCAAGTCAGCACTGCCGGGGACCTGAGTTCAACCCAAGGAAGCTTGTGGGAAACCCAGCCCTCTGCCCAGGCTGCCTGGGGTTCTCAGGCAGATGCCACTGTCCCCCTTTCCTCTGCGCAGACATGCAGACCCTGCGTGTGGTCTTCGCAGTGCTGGGAAAGGGGTGTTTTGGCATCATCTTAAACTGTATGATCATCTACAAGCCTGAACTCTTCCCAACTTCCCTACGGTAGGTTGGGCTGCGGGCTGCACCCAGAAGCAGCTGCCGGCCCTGGGGGTGGGCGAGAAAGGGATGCCCCAGGAGGGCTGGAGGGTGGACAGAGGAGCTGGGCATCCAGGAATACCCAGAGGAGGGTGAGCAGGTGGCCCCAGCCTCCCTCCCCAGAGTCCCCGGGGCAGCCCTCCCCAAGCGACTGGGGTCAGGAGGCAGCCCTAGCGGGAGGCCCCTGACGGGCCTCCTGCTTGTGATTGGAAACCGATTTGAGAACAAAATCCTCTCTTTGGGTGGAAAACTGCAAGAACCCTGTAAAGAGGGTGAGCGCTGCCCTGGTAGAGTAGGGGTCTCCTGCTCGCTGCCCACAAGAGCCTTGAACAGCCTCCTTGGGACCCAAGGGCTCCCTGGGACATAGACAGAAAACCAGTGATCTGGTTAGACCACCCCACACTGTTCAGTAGGGTGACCGGTGGCTCCAGCTGGTGAAGGACCTACTCCGGAGAGGGTTGGAGGGGCCCCAGCTCCCCGGGGTCCTAGCCCAGGGCTCTTTCCTTCCCTCACTCATTTGTCCACTCTTGCATTCATTTTTTTTAACACACATTATTGATTTTGTTGATATAAAAACCAAAAGCTGAGCTGGGAGCTCAGTGGTCTAGCAGGAGGAAAGTCCCCAAATTACCTAGAACAGGGAGAATGGTGTGTGGGCCCTAGAGAGTTCTCATGAAGGACCCTGGATGTTCCCAGGAGGCAGAGGCCCCTGTGGCTGGGAAAATCTAGGTGGGCTTTCTGGAGGAGGTGGTGTTAGGGGAGCTTGAGCAGGGCAACTCCTTGAGACCAGCTTCCCCCGACAGAACCCCCTGGCCCAGTCAGAGAGCCCCCCCTCTGGTAAAGACCCCCTGTCTGAAACAGCTACTGTGACAAGGTTCTGGGCCCCCCTCTCCACCCGCAGGATGACAACAGATGGCTTCCTGCAGTCGGCAGGGCGGCTGGGGGCTGTGATAGGTCCCCTGATCAGGATGACCTGCCAGGCCGTGCCCCTGCTGCCCCCCATCTTGTATGGCACTGCCCCCATTGTTGCCAGCCTCATTATTCTGCTCTTCCTCCCGGAAACCCAAGGCCTTCCGCTCCCTGACACCATTGAGGACCTGAAGAACCAGTGAGTGACCCCCGGGAGTGGGACCAGCCTTCCGAGACGTGGCTGGGTGGGGCTGCAGAGGCAGCGGCCGCCCACCCACAGCCCTGGGACAGGACAGCCATGGCAGGAGGACATGCTGGGTGGAGGGGCAGGGGCTGGCTTGTCACCATGACGACACTAGCGGCTAGATTCTGTGTGCCCACAGCACCTGGGGGCTTGTATCTGGAGCCATTTAACAGCTACAGCAACACTGCCCGGAGGAGCCTATTGCTGCCCTCGTTTCCAAGGGGCTCATAGGGAGGCAGTGACTCATTCAAGGTCTCACAGGTTGAAAGGGATTGTACCTTAGGCAGGAAAACATAATGGTTACGAGTGCAGCTCTGCAGCTAGGCGCTCGGGACCGAATCCCCACTGCCTGGGGAAGTTACTTACTGCTCCAACCAAACTCACACAAGAAGACAGAGACAGCCTCAGGCGTCCTAGTTAAATCTTCCCACAAAGAGTTCCAGGCCCAGGCAGATGAACTGGTGAGCACTCGGAGATCTTCCGGAACAGATCACCTGCAGTCGCGTGCACTCTGAGAGCGCCGAGGAGAGGGAGCACGCCTCCACTTTATTTTATAGCCGGCTTGCCTCTGTGTCCGCGTCCTCATTTGTAAATTTGGTGTTAAAAAAAAACAAAAAAACAAAACCCAGCCTAGCTCAAAGAGCTGCTTTCGGGTTTGAGGGAGTAATTATCTTCAAGCACCAAGAACAGGGCCTGCCCCACAGCCCAGGACTGTGGCCGTGGTGTTGGGTGAGGACGTTCGTACGGACGCCCAAAGCTGAGCAGGACCCAAGGTCACTATGACAGCATAATGACAGGTGGCGCCTAGTGAGCCTGTCTTGTTTGCATACAGCGTCTTATTTAATCCAGACAGTGACGCCCCCGCCGAGGTGCTGCTACTTCCGGCTCCACTGTCAGGGAAAGGCAGACGCAGACGGGTTATGTGACTTTCCAAGGGACGCCCAGCCGAGAAGCAGGGACGCTGGACTTTATTTACTCTCTCTCTTAACACCTACTATGTTTCCGGCTTTGAGTACATAGTAGTAAATAAAACCCTAATCCCAGAGATTATACTGCCATAGGATTGGACCCCACTTCTGCCCTCCAAGCACCAAACATGTGGCCGGTTCACCACAAATCATACTCTCTTTTGATTATTTTAGGAGATCAGCAGCAGCCAGGGCCAACCGGCAGAAGGTGGTCATTAAAGAAAACACCTATTTCTAGAAATCCAGCCTGCATGGAACCCCTTTGGTCAAGGAGCCTACAAGGCATTGACTCCCATGGGTGGGAGGGTTTGGCACCCGGGGCCAGGCCACCATGACTGAGTGGGCAGCGTGGCCAACTGCAAGGCCAAAGGCCCTTCACTGGCCGCCTCTCACTCCCCACCCTGGCCAGACTCCGCCCGCCCCAGCCCTGCACACGAGCCTGTGGCGGAGCCACAGCAGACCCGTCCTCTCCCTTCCCGGCCAGGCTCTCGTGTTCACACCTTCCCTTGGCCGCGCTGGACTCACTTCACAGCCCCTGGCACTGCAGCTTCCCACCTCCGAGCCTCCAGGGCCGGGCGCAGGACAGAAAGGGCAGGGGCCGGACACGCCTGCACCCCAAGCTCTTCCCACCCTGGCAGGGTCCTTATCCGTAAATTGGGAAAGACTGCGGAATCAACCTCCCAGGGCGGGTGACAGGGTTAAACACCAGAGTCCAACAAATAGAACCTGCTGGCAGCTGCCAGGTGCTGGGGTCCAGGCTGTGCCCCACTCCAAGGCACCGGCAAGGAGGCACGCTGGCCCAGACACTTACCCTCACCAACGCTGTGCTCATTCTGACAAGAGGTTTTCATCAGCTCCCATCTGCCCTGCTGGTGAGGGCGGGCTCCCTACACTGGACAGGTGAGATAGACTGCTGTTTATTAGTCACAGACTCATGGCCCAGGGAGGACGGCACCCTGCCATGCAGGCACAGGGGGCTGCACCAGGGTCAGGATGGACCACCAGGGGGGTCAGAGGCAGGCTTTGTGGTATCAAGAGGGTGTGCTGACCCCTGCAATGTTCCCACGGAGGATGTGACTGGCTTGTGTGAGGAGTTCCACAGGTGGCAGGGAATTTAAACCCCCTACTTAGGAATGCAGCGATTACACCTGGTCCCCTTGGCAAGCAGTGTGGTCCGGGTGGGGACCCCATCTGCCGGAGTGGAGTGGGAGGGGAGTGTGCCTCAGGCCTCACTGCGTGTCCGGGCAGCGCGTGCTATCAGCCTGCACTGCAGGCCTTCCGCCACAGGGGCACCTTGTGTTGTTTGTCCATCTCAAGGGGCCACCTTTTCCTAATCCATGCAAAGACCCTCCTGGTGCCAGCAGCAGCCTGGGCTGTGAAAACTATGGGGTCATTTTAGCTGACCACCTGCTTTAGAGGTGAGGAGACAAGAGCTCAGAGAGGTGGCATTGCATGCTCGGGGTCACAGGGCAGAGCCTCGGATGACTCCCAGGACCGGCTCCTCACCCTCCCCTGTGCCCCTCAAGCCCTGATATCTGTAGCTCTGTCTCAGAGGTATCCCCAGACCCTTCCCTGGAGATCCAGACCTTCAGACAACCACCCATTCTTCTTGGAAGACCCAGGGGAACCTCTAGCTGGGCGCTCCCCATCCCAGGCATCCCAAACCCCGCTCTCACATCCAGTGCACACAGGCCAGTCAGATCCAGTCCAAATAAAATCCCCTGTCTGCTTAGAATTCTCTGGTGGCTCATGTAAAGGTCACACTTTCCCCACCAATGGATTCCTAGGGGCCCCTGGCCTGACTTCACATGCAATAAAATCGAAAGGATTCCAATCATACAGAGTATGTTTTTGGTTCATTGTGGAATTAAATGAGAAATCAGTAACAGAGAGACATCTAAAAAACACCTTCAAACTAAACAACATACTTCTAAATAACCCATGGGCCAAAGAAGAAATCACAAAGGGAAGGAGAAAATATTTTGAACTGAATGAAAAAATCTTTAAATGACATCAAAGTCTGTGGGATGAAGCTATAACAGGATGCAGAGGAAAGTTTATATCATTAAGTGATTACATTAGAAAGAAAGAAAGTCTCAAATCAAACACCTCAGCTTCTGCAGTAAGAAACTACAAAGGAAGAGCTGACAAAACCCAGCGCAAGCAGAACAAGGACATAATAAGGGGCGGGAATCAGAGAAGCAGAAGATGATAAAGAAAATCAATGAAACCTGAAACTGGTTCTTTGCAAAGGTCAATAAAATTTATAGACCTCTAGACATACTGATCAGAAAAGAAAGGGAAAAAATACAAATTGCCTATGTCAGGATTGAAAGAGGAAGCAACTCTAAAAGTCCTAAAGAGTAAAACATAAGAGAATACTGTGGGTAATATTTTACCAATAAAGCTGACAACTTAGATGAAATTAACAAATTTCTTGAAATCCTTCCAAACTGCCAAAGTGAACTCAAGAACAAATAGATAACATTATTAGTCTTGTATCTATTTTAAAAATTGAAGTTATGGCTTAAACCTTCCCACAGGGGAAACTCCAAGCCCAGATGACTTACCTGGTAATTCTGCCAAACATCTAAGCAAGAAATAATACCAATTCTACACAAAATCTTCCAAAAAATTAAAAAAGATAACACTTCCCAACTCATTCTATGAAGCCAGTGTTTCCCTGATTTCAAAACAGAAGAAGATATTATGAGAAAACTATAAACCAATATCTCTTATGAACATAGATGCAAAAATTCTTAATAAATATTTAGAAAATTGAAGCCACGAATATGTTAGAAAAGGCAATATATTACAACCAAGTAGAGTTTATCCCAGGAA
This sequence comes from Manis pentadactyla, assembly GCF_030020395.1. Lineage (NCBI taxonomy): Eukaryota > Metazoa > Chordata > Mammalia > Pholidota > Manidae > Manis > Manis pentadactyla. The sequence continues at coordinate 13,714,811 of NC_080027.1, read as the reverse complement.
TGCAAAGTTGGTTTAACACTAAAAAATCAAAATTAACAAACTGTAGAAGAAAAACATACGCTCATCTCAGTAGATACAGAAAGTGCATTTGACAAAATTCCTGATAAACAACATTCAACAAATTAGGAATACCAGTGAATTTCCTCAACCTGATAAAGGGCATCTGTGAAAAACCTAGAGGTGACATACTCAATGGTGAAAAACTGAATGCTTTCCTGTTGAGATTAGGAATGAGGCCAGGATAGCTACTTTCACCACTTCTATTCAACATTGGTCCTCGTCAGTGCGATAAGGCAAGAAAAGAATAAATAAAAGGCATACAGACTAGGAAGGAAGACAGGAACTTTCCTTAATTTGCAGATGACATAATTGTAGAAAATCGCAAGAAATCTACAAAAATGTTACTAGAACTAATAAATGAGCTTAGCAAGATTGCAGGATACAAGGTCAATATGCAAAAATCTATTACCTTTCTATATACTGGTAACAACCAGAAATTGAATGTTTTAACACAATACCAGTTAACAACAGCATGGAAACAATGTGATACCTAGGCATAAATTCAACTAAAGAATAACTATAAACTGAAGGCTACAAAACATTTCTGACAGGAATTTTAAAAAATACAAAGAAATGGAGAGAGATAACATACTCATGGATTAGAAGACTCAATATTATCCAGATGTCAGTTCTCAACAAACTAATCTTAGATTCAGTGTAATTCCAGTTGAAAGCCAGCAGATAGTTTTCATATAAACTGACAAGCAGGTCTTAAAGTTTATTAAAAAATGCAAAGGACCTTGATCAGCCAAATTAACTTTGAAAATAAGGAGCAAAATTGAATTACATTTTTTGCTTTAATAGAATCAAGAGTTCAGAAAGAAAGCCATGCATATATGGTTAATTGATTTTCAACCAATATGTCAAATCAAATAAATGAGGAGAGGATAATCTTTCTACAAATGATGCTGGAACAACTGGATAGCCACATAAAAGAAAAAAGAAAGAAAGAGGGAAGGAGGGTCGGAAGGGGAGGAAGGGCAAGAACTCAACTCTAACTCACACCACATACAAAAATTAGCTTTAAATGTGTCATTGACCGAAACATAAGAGCTAAAACTATTAAACTTTTAGAAGAAAACAGGGAAAAACCTCAGCAACTTTGGGTTTGGCAAAGATTTCTTAATTAGGACACAGGAATATGAACTACAAAAGAAAAAAATGATATACTGGGCTTCATAAAAGCAAACTTTTTCTTTCCAAAAGACTGTAACGGAAACAAAAAGGCAAGCCACACACTTGGAAAAAATATTTGAAAAATCTATATCCGACAAAGGACTTCTGGCTAGAAATTTATAAACACTTACAGCCCAGCAATAAAAAAGAGAATCCAATTTTATAACAGGCAAAAGGTTTAAACAGATGCTTCACCAAAGAGGATATATGGATGGCAAATAAACACATGAAAAGATGATCGACGGCATTAGGAAAATGCAAAATCAAAACTACAAAAAAATGCCACCGCACACCGACGAGAATGGCAAAAATCAAAGCAACAACATGCTAATGAGATATGGGCCACCTGTGGGAATGTAAAATGGCACAACCACCCTGGGGAGGTGGGCATCTTCTTCAAAGCTTACACATGTGCCCATCATACCCCCATGCCACTTCTAAGTATTTACCAAAATAAATGGGGGAATATGCCATACAAGGACTTGGGTGTGAATGTCCATCACAGCTTTATTTGCAATTGCCCTAAACTGGAAACAGCCCAGATGTCAACCAGCAGATGGGGAGATCAACAAATTTTGGTGTATCTCTACAATGGAATACAATGGATATAAAATTCATATATTTACATAAAATGCTAGAAATGGAAACTAATCTATAGCGACAGCAAGCAGATAGAGTCTGAGAGGAGAGGGGAGGGAAGAAGGGATTTCAGAGATGCCCCGGAGTATCTTTGGGGTGACGGGTATGTTTAACATGATTATGGAGAGGGTTTCACAGGTGTGTACATATGTGAAAAACCTATTAAATTATACACTTAAATATGTGCTGTCAGTTATCCTCGAGGACGCTGTAATCAAATTGAAAAATTATAATCAAACACCATGTACTTAGGAAATAGGGCCTTACTAGTGCTCGGAGCCCCCGCGGGGCACCCCCTCAAGGTCCTGCATTCTCTAGCTTTCCTCATACATGTGCCTCCCACTCCCACCCCCCTCTCCCCCGATGCGGAAGTCCATGGTGTCCACCACTCACATCTTTCAACTCGACACTGTATGTCTGTGACACGTCTTTGTCGTTGGTGGCTGTGGCTGTGGTTCCTTCCTTTTCACTCCGCTATATGTTTATTAAGCTGGAAAGCAAGCCTCGAGCAGCCTGTCTGTGGGGAGGCAGCTCCCAGTGCAGGCCCGAGGTTGCATGTGCCTGACAGGAGGCCAGTGCAGCTGGGGACATGGGTCCGGGGGCAGGGAAGGTGCTGAGGTCACACCAGTAGCAGGGTGGGGTCACCGGGGCCAGGGGTCTGTTGAAGAGTGCTGTGGTGAGAAGGGGCCCGTGAGAGGTTTTTGGGTGGGGGCTGATGTGACCTGACCTGGACCCTGAAAGGTGGCTCTGGCTGGAGTGGGGACCGGGCGCCAGGGCTGCAGGCTGCGAGCCCGCTGGGAGATGACTCTGTAGGCTGGGGCAGGGGGCCCGCTGTTTCCGGGTGGAGAAGTGGTCAGAGGGAGGGCAGGATCTGGACCAGGAGTCCCTTGGATTTGCTGAAAGGTCAGGAGTGGAATTTGGGAGACAGGAAGAGCCAGGAACACCCTGTGGGGTTTGTCTGGATGACCTGGTGGGGGTTGACCGAGATGGTGACATCTTTCCCCAAGGGGAGAGTGAGGTTGCAAACTCTAAACCTCTGGGGAGACTAGGCCAGGGGGGACACCAGGGGGCGGGGACATGCAGGGCTGGCCGCGGGGGCGGTGGCCACTCAGGCCCAGCCAGTGTCATCCTGGAGCTTGAGCCCAAGGTCGCCAACTTTTCCTGCTATTTTTAACTCAGAGGTCACAACGTTTATGTGAAATCTCCAAAATATTTAACACCGGCTGTTTGCAGTGCAGCATTTGGGCCACTCCAGATGTGTCGGGAGGAGCCGAGCCACTCTAATCCTCTAGCCGTGCCGGACCGGCAGGCCACACGGGGACACTCTGGCCAGAGCAGGCCCCCAGCCTCCAGCCGCTTCCCTCCCCGAGCCCCTCTGGCCAGACTCCCCAAGACAGGACATCCGCGCCGCTGCAGGACCTGCCCCACACCCAGCGGGGACCCGAAAGCCCGGTGCACTGCCTTCCTGACATCTGGACCTCAGCACAGCCCACACTGAAGTCTTGACCTTCCCCTCGACCTAGGTGGCCCCATCTCCAGTCAATGTTGAAGCCAGAAACCTAGGAGTTGACCTTGAGACACCCCCTTATCACATGTCATTAAGTCCCCACCGCATCACCAAGTCCAAGCCATAATGGACAAATGCGTTACATTTTGAGCCAAATTACACCAACCTTATTCCATGGTGTATATCTGATAGATACTTGTCCTTGTTCCCCCAATATCTACCCCTGCCTGAGCTGCCCCTGGATCGCCCCCGCTCCCTAGGGACTCCCGTGTGTCTCACAGTCCACGTGGTCGAAACAAAAATAATGAGGCTGACGACAATGAGAGCATTAATGAAGGGCCCTCGCTGCTTGCTGGACTCTTTTGCAGATGGTCTGCATAAGCTCCGTTAGTCCTCACAGGAGCTTTGTGAGATCAGAAAGACTGTCGTCCCCATTTTACAGAGGACAAAACTGAGGCACAGAGAGGCTAAGCGCCTTTCCTGAGGCCAAACGGCTTGGGCAGAGTGAGGACTCAAATCCACACAGCCTGCTCCCGAGTCCGTGCACGGACCCACTTGGCCACACCGCCTCTCGCTGTGGGAGAATTTACGGGTTTGTTAAAGCCAAGGCCAGCCTTGGCTACTCTGGTCTCAGGCTGCTTGCTTCTCATCCACAGAAGCAGAGAGGAAAGATCCTGATTCCGCAGTGTGTTTGCATGCTGCTGGCCAAATCCCACCGCTGTGTTTTCCGGTGAAACGAAAGGGATTTTGCCAAAATCCATGTCACGCCTTCCCCCACCCTCCTTCCAGCTTGTCCTTGCATCCACTGAATATCAATCTTACCGATAGGCTGCAACTCCCCAAATCAAAGAGAGACAGGGCTTTGCCAGAGAGCCAGGCATTCCTAAGGACGCGGCTGGCCCAGCACATGACTTATGCAGCCAAATATTGGAACCCTAAAGTAAAGGCTGAGAACCTGGGTGCGAGCACCCAGCCAGGCCCAGCCCCCGCCGAAGAGGTGCCCTGCAGGACAGGCTGCAGGGAAACGGTGCATGGGGCTGAAGGGCAGAGGGGCAGAATTTGCACACAGCGTCATTAAAATGTGCCAGCTGGTTGCTGTGAGCCGTGGGCAAGACCCTCCACAGCGCAAGGCAAAGTTCAGCCTGTTTGAGCAGTGCTTGTTCTGACACATCCCATTCCTGTGGCTGGTTAACATCTCTCCGTTGAATTTTAACATGAAATATCTTTCAGACACATCACGGAGAGCGAAGTCCCTTTGGTGAGGGAAGGCCGGACTTGCAGGAACCACCAGGCACCCAAAAGGGGAAGAACACAGAGCCGCACTGCCCAGCGCTCTTCTTGACCTACTTAGAATGAATTTGTTCAATGGCCAGAGCAACCTGGGGCCAGGGGCTTCTGGGGGCTGTGGTCAGGGCCACAGCAGCTCACACGAGGGGGCCAATTAAAGCCATGATATACTCACCCCTAAGCCTGGTCACCTGCCCGAGATGGCGCCCAGCCGGCAGCTCATGGCTGCCCCCATCGCCAACCTGCCCAGCACGCGGCCTCTGTGTGGGCGGTGGGTACACGCAGGTGGCCAGCCTCATCGGCTCCCAGGGGTCAGCAGCCTTGAGGCAGGAGAAAAGTGCATTTCAATACAGCCAATGCCTGTGACTGCCCTGGAGCGATGCCAGGGGTAGGAGGCAAGGGTTCTGCTCATGAGCGCCAGCTGGGTACCAGGCTGGCACCACACGCGGGGCAGCAAAGGCTTGAGGGGAAGGCTGACTTTCTGTCTGGGAAAGGCTTTTTCTGGGCCTTTTAGCTGCACAAAGGTAAGGTTAGGATCTGGTCCAGAGGAAGAGGTTGAGCTGGTAGCATCGAGGGGCAAAGGGATCTCTGCCCTGGGCACTGAGGGGCTCTGACACAGGTTGACGTGGGTATCTTTGGAGGGAGGTGCTGAGCCAGGAGAGGAGGGGCACTGGGGCCAAGGAAGAGAGGACGTGAGGGAAGGGGCTGCTGGCCTGGAGGAGGGAGGCCCTGGAGGGCGGGAGAGGCTGAGGTGGGATGCCTACCTTGCGGCTCTCCACAGCCTCCGGCACCCTCCTTGGCTGCCCACAAGCCTTCAGCCAACGTTGGAAGCTAACAACATAGCTACTGGAGCTGGACAGACCTGGGCTGGAGTCCTGATTCTGCCCCAGAGTAGCTGTGTGACTTCTCCGAGCCTCAGTTTACACATCTGTAAAAATAGGTATAAGTAAGGTCTTCTTGTCGACTTGGAAGGGTTGTTGAAGGATTGAATGAGTTACAGGGAGAGAACTTAGGTGCCCACCACATAATAAAGACACGGTGACCCTTAGGCACCATCACCACCACCACCACCATCGCCGTCAAGCTTTGAGTCATGTCTCAGCTATTCTGTGGGGAATTCTGAGTGGGGCCTGCGGGCACATTTGGGGCACATGGTATGGTGAGGGGTGTGACCACTGTCATACATTCTTCCAGGAATGTGGTGGCCCAGACTTTCTGAAATGCCCAGAATAGTAGTTTGGAACAAGTAACACCCAAGAGACCAGACTTGGGGGCTGGAGGAGCTGGAGCTCCAGGCATCGCATGTGTTGGGGGCTCTAGTTATCCTTGTCTGGACACTTGGGGGGCCAGAGAAGGTGAGGCCCTCAGAGACCGTGATGTCTTGTCCAGAGAACAACCTTGCATAGAGGCATCTCTGATGCTCTTGTCACAGATGAGGAAATGGGGGACCAGAGAACCTGGACTCAAACGGGGCCTGTGAAGACCTCGTGGCCTCCCCTGCCTCTCAGGGGCCCTGGTCTGCATGCCAGGTCCCTCTCTGGCCACTGTCCAGGACACGATGACTCAGACCCAGCCCTTGGAAGTGAGGGGCCCTTACCTGGCAGAGGGAGGAGCTGGAGGCTGCTCGAGGGGTGGGGCGGTGCTGGAAGTGTGAGGGGCAGAGAGGGAGCAGCTTGGAGGGCAGGTGGGTTTGGACTGGGGGGTTGGCAATGGCTGGGGGCATGAAAGAAATGCAAACGCGGGGAGGCAGGCGCAGGCCCTGCGGGAGCAAGGCCATGCTCTGGTGCTGGCTGGACCCAGGCCACGTGACAGAGGCAGCAAAGAGGAGGCTTGAGAGTGGGCTGGTCTCGGAGAGGAGGGCTGCGGGTGGCTTGGCCTGTCCCTGCAGCACTAGGGAGTCATGGAGGGCTCTGAGCAGGGGCCCCAAGCTGGAGGTGGCAGACACCTTCACAGGGGCCAACCCAGAGCATCTTCCCAGGACCACCCTCCTGTCTCCAGGAGCTCAGCCCGTGGCGATGAGGGACAGGAGGAAGGGGAGTGAGTGAAGGCTCTGATGCCACATTAATACTAGGCCCCAAGTCCTGGGGCCCCTGGGGGCCTGGGCAGACCCTGCCGGCTGCGGCTACTACTTCCTCCAGCCGCCTGCCTGGACTCAGCCAGCCCTGCTGGCCGCATGGGGACTTTGCTGAGTCACCAACAGTAAGCACTCCTGCGTGGCCTTTCTCCTGCCTGGCCTAGGACCAGGGGCAGCTGCTGTCGCTGCAGGACCTCGGGGGCTGGGAGGAATCGCAAAGAACCTGCTGCACAGTCCAGCTGGGAAGACGTCCACAGAGCATTCCTGTGCCCCCAAAAATACCAGCCAAGAAACAGCCTGCCTGCACCCATTTTCAGGGAGTGCACAGTCTCTCCAGTAATAACACCGGAGATTTGCCTAGGCTGGCTCCTGGCGGTGGACGCTGAGGCTCTCTGTGACGCGATCGTCCTCGTGTCTTTTGCCCCGACTGCCTCACCTCTCTGCTCCTTGTCTGGCCACTCACCCCACTGTCATCATCTAGAACACTCTCTTTAGTGGGCCTTCCTCTGCCTGCCTGCTAAAAATCTGAGATTTTTTTTTCAGGGCTCAGTTTGAAACCTCATTTCTTTGCTGGGAAAGGTGGCTTCCTGGTGAGATCACCCAGTCCTGGACCTGAAATGTCTGTCAGCCTAAGACATCAAGGGGGCAACCCACCCGTCACCTACATTATCATTGGTTTGATTCTTTTTATTAGGAGATTCTCGGCTGAGATGGAAATCGAAAGATTCCTGGGTTCTAGAGCTGTTCCTCTTTGGGATGCATCTCTTTCCCCATGGGTGCTATAATTTCATTTTAGCTCAGTGGAGAAAGACTAAACAAATCTTCCTATCAGGGTCTGAATATCAGCTTCCAATCTGGCCAACTTCTGACCATACAGCTACTTTTTTTTTTTTTTTTTTTTCAAAATCCTTTGAAATATCTTGTCAAGTTTCAGCCAGGACACACAGTAAATACTCCTGGCAGTACTGAGCAACCCCTGAGACGCAAGAGGCGTCGCCGAAGAGGAAATACCAAAGGTACTGCCCTTCCACAATCCAGGGCCGCTCCCAAAGATGGCCAGAGGAAAGAGGGCCTTAGACAATTCCCCTGGCAACAGAGGGGAGCACCTAGCCACAAATGGGGTGCAACCCATATTTCTGTCCAGCCATATTTTTGGGCCCCCCGACCTGAGGACCGAGCTGCCTGCATGTGCACCTACACGCCGCATGCGTGCTCCAGGCAGACCGCCAAGCCAAGCCGTCAGGACACAATTCGAGACACACAAGAAGGCAAGTAGCTGTCCGTGGGAGACGAAGGATTGGCAGCCAGTGGGTACCCGAATTCACAAGAATCTGGATTCGGAAAGGAAGGGACATGTGAAATTTCACCTTCCTTTCTCGGTGGGGCACCGCAGAGGTTGGGGGAGCTGACTCCAGTAGGAATTCTCACCCCTTGCCAGCTTCTGCCAGTTTGCCCAGGGTCCCAGCCACAGCCTCTGGAGCAAGTGGGGTTTAATGATAGAGCCCCAGTATCTACCAGAGTTTGTCAAGGTTTCCCATTAACCTTAATCTTTATTTCCCCTTGGCTGTTGAAGGGAATAACTGGCAGCAGTTTACTGGAGAATCCCGTGGAGTCCCATCAGCCCTGGGAGGGGCCCATACAGAGACCCTCCTTTGCAGGCAGAAATGGGTGCATTTGAGTTGGTGTCAAAGGATTTGCACACAGCCTCCGAAGACAATCTCTTTTCCAGTGTCGCAGTTGATTCTGGGCCAGCATTTTGACAATGGACCCCAAAGAGCGTTCTGGCCTTGGAGCTATTGCAGCTATAAGGCCACTAACTTGGCGGACCTCTGTTGATGGACCTGTGATCTCTTCGGAGGAGAAAGGCGGTTCCGAGAGAGCGTGAGTGGACTGTGAGCAATCAGAGGCGCGCAGGAGGAGTCGGCCCTACAGGCTATTGTTTTAGGTACCTCTCGTGTCTTTAATTTCTCACTAGCCTTTTGCAATGACTCTTTCAATGAAGCTATTTTGGAATCTTGAAGGCTTTTGGAGGCTTTCGCGTGCCAACTGAAATAGGTATCCCATTCTGTTTGTTCATTTAGGAACCCTTACTTTCAAGTGCGTTTCTGAAAGAAACAATCTCGTCTAATCGGCATGATGACCGTTGTAATTTCAGAGCCAAAATAATACCAAGAGGGATGTGCTGCTGGTTTGGGGTTTCACAGGGTTTCACAGTGAACCTTGTTTGCACGGAAATTTTCTTGAGGTTATTATACCTAATAACCTCGTGTGGGACCGTTCTGTGACCAGCTTCCTAGCACGGGAGCCTTGGAGTAGGTGGCAAGTGCTCTAACAGCTTCTAAGTGCTTGACCTGGGCCCAGTTTTGCAGCTCCGACTTCCGAGATTCCCATTAGCAATAGCTCTATATTCCTTTCATGAGGGAATTTCCTCACAATGGTGGGCGCCCTGATGGCTTTTAATAGTCTGACTTGCAGCTACTTAGATTTTGACGTGCTGTTGGTCAGTCTGAATTTCTTGTCTTAATGAATTTCCCCACAAAGACCCTTAGTGGTTTCTGCACGGACTTACCTTCGTGTGTCCCCTCATGGCCACCACCTGTAGTTGCAGATTCCCAATATAACTACCCAGAACCTTTCTAGGAACTACATGTATATATATATATATTTTTTTTTAAATAAATTTTGTTTGGATCAGAGAGCTACACATGAGGGAGCAGAGCTCATATCTGAGAGTGACTTACCCATAGCCTTCAGTAACCAGGAGAACAGTGAACTCTAAGGGCCAGCAGGCATTTGTCTGTATGTCTCATCCTCCAAGCCTTTAGCAATTGGCTTAGAATCCCATCCTCATCACCAAAAACTGCTTAAAGTGATTAAAGAAGACAGTTTGGGTGATACAAACACACTTTATTTAACACTTCATGAAGCGGACACTTTCCATTCATAGAATTGCAAAATGGGACAGAGCAGAAATCCTCTACAGGATAAAGAATAAAGAACAAGGAAGAGAAAAATAGGAAAAGCCTGATTGGCTGGGGCCATATAGTCACCCTTGTTTGGAGCAAGAAGGAACAAGAAAATAAGATTAGAGGCCAGAGCTGGCATGGGTTTGGGGACTGGCTGAATGGATATACCACTTTCCCGGTCAAGCAGAGCATTAACAGGGACACGAAATGATCAGTTTCAGTCTGCTGACGCGGTGTCCCCAGCAGGAGAGGCTCTATCTTATTTTAACAAGCCCCTAAATTTAGGCAGTTGGGTTAAAGTCTAGCATTCCAAGAAGAGGTCCTTGAAGATGCAAATTATCCCAAAGATAGAGAAGACAGAGACAGGACCAAGGATCGAGCCCTGCGGCCCCTGACGGTAAGAGCGCGGCGGGAAGACGAGGAGCCAGCAAAAGAGGCTGAGAAGCGGGTGGTGAGGGCTGGAGAGCCAGCGAGCCCTGCAGGCCCAGGGAGGAGGGGTCTTCTGGAGGGAGGAGGGTCAGAGCTGAGGTGACTCGAGGAAGATGAGGGCAAAAAATGCCACTGCAACCAGCAGTGGTGAGGTCACTGGCGTCCATGGAGTGACAGGGGCAAAGACTTGATGGGAATGAATCCAAAGGAGAGCGGGAAGAGAGAACTTGATGAGCGTTGGCAGTGCTTTTGTGGGATTGTACTGTAAATAGGAGCAGAAATGGAGCGGCAGCTGAAGAGAGAAGAGGAGCTAAAAGGAAAAGGGTTTTTTTGAGGATAGGAGGAAAAACAGCACATTTGTATTTTGGGGGGGGATTTATCCAGCAAGGAGGGAAATACATAGACACCAAGGAGAGAGGGAGAGGTGGGAGCAGGTGGGGAGGTGGGCTTCGGGGCACACGTGCAGAGACCGGCTGGGATGAGGGGCAGCGAGCAGACCATCTCCGGGGGCAGGAGGGAAGGCAGGACGTGGGCCCACCGAGGCGGGTGGGCTGCTGAGAGGTCAGACTGTTGGCTTCCGATGGCTTCTATTTTCTTAGTGAAAGAAGGAGAAAGGACATCTATGAGGGAGGACGGAGAAGGAGGGGGGGAGGTTTGAAAAGAGGAGATGGTATAAAATACGTCTTAGTTTGTTTGTTCAAATATAAGCCTAACAGAAATAAAAGTACCATTGCCAAACCAAGAGAGAAGAAAAACAGAACATGAAAACACAATGGATGCAGTAGAAAATAAGAACTAGCAAACAAAGATTTAAAGGGAAAATATGGCAAAGAAGAAAACGTAGCGAAAGTCCAAACTTGACAGAGATCCCAATAAATGTGAATAGGCTAGAATCACCAGCTAAAAATCAGAGGCTTTTCATGTGGACTTTACAAAAGCAGCTGTAGCTCGGCTTGTAGCCTCGGCCTGAAGCCGAACATGCCAGTGACTGTAGAGTCTGGAAGCACTTACCCCAAAGTGTTAACAGCGGTGATCACTGCTTGGTGAGTTTAGGAGTGAACCTTGTTTTCTTTATACTTCTCAATATTTCTGAATTTGGGGGAAGGTGTATACATTAATTTAGTAGAAGCTCTTTTTAAAACCAGCTGAAACAAGTCTTATGGAACCTTCGTTTGCTGTCCAAACAGTGCTGGGTTCCAAGGATGTTCTCAGGAGGGTCCCTGCCCTCCAGCAGCTGGCTAGAAACAAGACGAGCTGCCCCGAGAAGAGTTCGGGGCAGTGTGACAGTAGGGCTGCACTGCCACCTCCAAGCCCCTGGGGCACGAGGCACCTCTGGTGTGTGCAGGGATGTGGCCAAAGGGCAGGAACCCATCGGGCCAGCACTGGGCACAGGAGGGAAGCAGTGGGTGAGCTGGGCACAGAGGCCAGGGAGGCAAAGAGGCTGTACCTGGTGAGCTGCATGATGGGCAGAGGGCAGAGGGGGCAAGGCAAAAATAAGCAGTGTGAGTTATTCCTAAAATGGGCAGCCTTGTGGCCCGAAGCACATGAGAACAAATGGCTGGGTCACCGTCACTGCGGCATTGCCTCCCTCTATCTACCACCCATCTCACACACACACGCACACACACATTCACGCACTTGTGCACAAACATGCACACACACTTTGTTGCTGCCTTGTAGTCTCTGGTCCTTTAGCCTGGAGAATCAACTATCACAACCAAGGGCCTCTCTTGGTCCCAGTCCTACCTGTCCTAACCCCCCCTTGCCCCCAGCAGGCACTGCACACCCCCTATCCTGGCCATGGGAGGTGTCAGCCAGCTACTGTTGAGAGGAAACCCCCTGGCTTTTGAGCAGCATTTGACAGGAGGGTTTTGCAGTATGGGGGATGGCTTGAAGGGGCAGGAACAGAGGCGGGGGGTGGGGACAGCTGTGGATGGGGAGCAGGGCTTAGCCACTGATGGACTGGGAGGTAAGAAGCAGGAGGGTGACAAGGACCCTGGCTCCTGGTCAGGGCAGTGCAGCCATGGGAGGCGCAGCCAAGTGGAGACTCCTGAGAGAGGTGAATCTGGGGAGCGAGAAGCAATCTTGGGTTGCTTTGGGCAAATTGAGCTGGAGGAGCCCAGGGGGTGTCTGGTGACATTGGAAAGCCCCATTGAGGGCTTGGCTGAAGGTGGCAGCCCAGGGGGATGGGCATCAGCGACAGCAGGCAGGTAGAAGTGAGGGGCCGTAGGCCAGGGGGTGGGCCACGTGGGGACTTGGGTTCAGATGCCTGCAGGTCACCTGGCCGCCCACAGCCATACGCGAAGGGCCTACAGTGCCCACGATGTTCCACGCTCCTGCCAGCCCCAAGGTCAGGAGGATCCCTGGTTGGTGCCTCTCCTGGGTCAGCCCACAGCACTGGTACACCCACTGCGGGAGGCAGTCAGGGGGCCGAGGGCCCCCCCCACTGCCAGAGAGCAGGCTCCTCGGTGGGGCCTCCCTGCCACGCAGGGAGGGAGCTGCTGCTCTTCGCATACCTGCCTCCCTCAGAGCCAGGTTAAACTTTGACTGAGGGAATGATTACCCCTGTTCCATGAGGGTCACCTGCTCACAGTTTAATTCCAGTCTGGTGGCTTTGGTCTCCACTTCCCCCATTTCTCAGATTCAGTGTCCCTGGAGGTACAGGAGCAGTCCCCTGTCTGCGGAGATGCAGGTGGCTTCAGGGTCGCACCCCGCAGCCACAGGGCCTGGTCACAGCCCCTGAGCGACAGCTGCTGGGCGGGCGAGCAGAGAGCCCCGACCCAGAGTCAGAGCGGCAGGTGGCCGCTGCCATGCTCCAGGCCTCCCAGCTGGCCACGCCAGCACTGCTGTGCGGTGAGCAGGCCCCCCGCGGCAGCCCCTTTGCCCTGGATCAGCCCCTGTGAAGTGGGTACCTCCACCAGGCCCACTGGAAGGCTCCATGGCATTTCCTGAACTCCTGGACCAAGTGGGTGGCCTGGGCAGGTTCCAGGCTCTCCAGACAGTGGCCCTGGTGGTCCCCACCATTTGGCTCACTACCCAGAACATGCTGGAGAACTTCTCGGCTGCAGTGCCCAGCCACCGCTGCTGGGTGCCCCTCCTGGACAACGGCACTGCTCAGGCCAGTGCCCCTGGGGCCCTGGGCCCCAAGGACCTCCTGACCGTCTCCATCCCACCAGGCCCCAACCACGGGCCCCACCCATGTCGCCGCTTCCGCCAACCACAGTGGCAGCTCCTGGATCCCAACACCACGGCCACCAACTGGAGCGAGGCTGCCACGGAGCCGTGTGTGGACGGCTGGGTGTACGACCGCAGCACCTTCACCTCCACCATCGTGGCCGAGGTAAGGGCCTCCCCCAACCCACTCCCCAAGTCCTGGGACCCTAGAGGCCAAACTCAGAGCTCCCGTTTGGCAGGACTCAGAATGGCCTGGTCCTGCGAGGCACCCACTTCCACGGGCCTCCTTGCTGGCAGGAAGGCTCCCAGCCCTTCCTGGGCCACATTGCCTAAAGGGGGGCTGGTAGCAGGTATCAGCCTACAGGCGGGTACCGGCCCCAGGCTTGTGGAAGAGTGGGAGCCCTGGGCGACCAGGCTGCCCTTGCTGTCGCTTGTCGGCTGTGGCTCAGGCAGCTCTCTGCACCCCCGGGCCCACTTCCTCCACCTGTCTCAGGGGAGCTTGGGGGCGATTCCCTGGGTTCCTGGGGGTGTCCTCAAGAGGTAGCATCAGGCAGATCTGGAAAGGGGCGAGGGGCGGCCCATCTCAGCAGGGGCGCAGGCCTCTTCTTGGAACCTGAGGGTGGTAGCCTCAGAAAGTGGGAAGGAGATGCCAGCCCCAGCGGCTGCTGCAGAGTGGGCCGGGCAGGGGAGGGCAGACGCACTTGGAGAGGAGCAGCCCAGCCACCCGCACCCACCTCCCTGGAGCCTTCCCGCGTAGCTCCTCTGCCCTCCCACCTGGGCTCAGCTGCCCTCCTCCCCTGCCAGTGGGACCTGGTGTGTGACTCCCAGGCCCTGAAGCCCATGGCCCAGTCCATCTATCTGTCTGGAGTCCTGGTGGGAGCTGCAGTGTGTGGCCATATCTCTGACAGGTGAGTTCCCCGGGGACAGGGAGGCCCCCTTTTCCCTCGCTGTGCCTGTGCTCCCAGTCCCCTGGCCCTCGCTTGCCCGGAGCTGGCCTGCCACAGCTGGGTCTGGGGAGGAAGCCCTCTGCTGGCAGTTGGAATGCCCGTGGGTGGGTCTTGCTCCTGACACCCTCTGGCGTGCGGCCGAGCAAGGCTGTACCTCCTCCGGGCCTCGGTTCCGCTGCTCTCCTGGGGGGGCTGCTCATCGGTCCTGTCGTTCGCTGTGCACACCTGCTCAGCCACACCCCCGCCTCCAGCAGGGAGCTCTTTCCCTGTCGGAGGCCCTTTCAGTCCACCTGGGCCTCCAGGACGCTGTCTGTGCACACCAGCCTTCTGGGGGTGACAAGCCCAGGTCTACAGATGTTGCTGTAGCATTAATCTCTGCTCAGCAGGCAAGCCCAGGGTGGGCGCTGGTGGCTGGTGCCCTGGCACACCGTGGACCCAGCCCCCCACCTGCCCCTGGTTGTGCCGCAGGTTTGGGCGCAGGCTGGTGCTGACCTGGAGCTACCTTCAGGCGGCCGTGTCGGGCACGGCGGCAGCCTTTTCCCCCACCTTCCCCGTGTACTGCCTGTTCCGCTTCCTGGTGGCCTTCGTGGTGGCGGGCATCATGATGAACACCAGCGCTCTCCGTAGGTCACCTGACCGGGCCATGCGGGGGAGGCTTGTGCAGGCTCCGGGCTGACCCATGTGGTCTCTCTGCAGTGATGGAGTGGACGTCGGCACGTGCCCGGGTTCTGGTGATGACTTTGAACACCATGGCCTTCAGCGTTGGCCAGGTCCTGATGGCCACAGTGGCCTACGGTGTGCGTGACTGGGCACTGCTGCAGCTGACCGTCTCCGTCCCCTTCTTCCTCTGCTTTGTGTATTCTTGGTGGGTGGTGTGCCCCCTCCCCTCCCTGCCCGCCCCTCCTGAGGAGACCCTCCACATGGGGGGCAGAGCGCTGGGGATGCAGAGGGTCAGGGGAGCACAGCAGGCAGGGAGTCGCAGGAGCAGGTCATGGCTGGTGGCCACAAGCCCGTGATGCCCACCCACTCGAACCCAGGACTCAAGTGCCTGGCTCACTTTTCCTTCCCCTGCTCGCTGATGCTTCCTCCTCCCAGACTGACCCATCTCCCTCCTCCTCTCTTTCCCACCCCTTTGGCCCCTTCCCTCTCCTGTCCCTGCTGACCTTGGCATGGGTGATCCCAGACACGTTTTTTGAGCCCTTCCTCTGTGCCAGGCCTGGCAGCACTAGGCCAGGCTCAGGAGTGGGATGCAAAAATACAACACACACACACACACACACACACACACACACACACACACACACACCACTCCCAGGCCACAGCCACAGGCAGCCTTATGTACCTACATTACAACAAAGAACAGGACCATAATTCAGTGGTCAGAGGGGACCCCAGCCCACCACACAGGGCTGACGTCTATGGGAGGTTAGGAAATATCTGTACTGCCCTGAAATAAATCAAGCATGGCTCTTGCCAAGCACCTACCACATGATAGGGACACAGTATTGATACCTGGATGAATAGATGATGAATGATGGATGAATAGATACAGATATAGATACAGACAGATGATGACAGATAAATAGATAGATATAGATAGATACATAGATACATAGATAGATACATAGATATAGATAGATGATAGATGATAGATGGATAGATAGATAAGAGATATATAGATAGATGATGATAGATGATAGATAGATAGATAGATAGATAGATAGATAGATAGATAGATAGATAGATAGATAGATAGATAGATGATAGATATAGATAGATAGAAAGTAGATAGATGAGTGAGTAGACAGTGGGTGGTGGGTAGGTAGGTGCTGGAGGCCCTTCAGGGCAGGGCTGAGCCTGACTCACTCACATAAAGACCTAGCAGTTTAGTAGTCGCTCAGCAACTGCAGAGAGCATAGCGGAGGCCCAGTGGAGGACAGGGCACCTGCACCTACAGTAGGAGGAAGGATGCTTCCAGAAATCTCTCCCAGTCCAACAGCTTGGTGCAGAGCAGCTCTAAAAATGGAGCCTTTAACAGCGAATCGGCAGTCACTCTCCAGAGCAGGAGACACTTCCATCATTTCAGGGCACACCTCCAGGCTCTCTGATGCTAGGTCAGCCCTCAGGACTGGCATTCACCTTCCTCAGCAGTGTGAGCGCCCACAACCACTCATTACTCCCCTACTCATTAGTCACTAAGTCGCCCCTGAGTGCCCACCTGCAGGGCACTGGCTGATGCTGGCGGGGCAGTGCTGAGAAGGGGCACCACCCATGTGGAGCTTGTGCGAGTCCCACACACCGTGGCCTTGCACACCACACTGGGCCTGGCCCGTCCGCAGACACGTGGCCTCTGAGGATGGGACGCCATGGCCCCTTCAGCTCCCACCATCTTCTCTGCTTCTCCTCCAAACCGATTTCTCCTCGTGAGAAGTGTTTGCATGGCTGTCCCCACCTCCTCCCTCTCAGGCTCCAGGGACCACCCCCATCTGACCTGTCACCATGGCCTGGCCCTGCCCCCAGTGCTCAGCCCTGCAGCACCGCGGGCAGCCTCCCCAGGCTCTCTCTCTGGCATCTTTGGGTGCCCCCAGCTCTGACCCCCTCCAAATGCTGCTGACCCTGAATCTCCTGTTCAGTCCTGCCTCTCCCTGGCCCCAGACAGTTTCCAGCCATTTGCGTGACATATCCATTATGGCATCTCAGCATTCCAAACATAACCTCTCTGTACTCCTGCCCCTTCCCAAGGTTTCTCCAACGTTGATAGCAGCCCCCTACCTCTAGGTCCTGGAATCAGAGTCGCCGTGACACCACCCTCTCCCTTCCCGAACCCCCCAAGTCCAGCACGTCACCAGGTCTTTGTCAACTCTACCCCTAATGTGTGCCTGAGCCCCCCTCTCTTCCCCGTTCTGCAAACCCCAAAGGACTGCGGGGCCCGGGTGGGTGTGAAGCAGGTGGCCCCACCACTGGCTGCTGCTCACAGGGGAAAGCATGCGTGGCCGGAGGACCAGTGTGGGCACAGGCCTGGAGGCTGGGGGACAGCATAGAGTGGTGGGCACTGCTGGGGGCTCAGAGGGCTGGGCCAAAGGGTGCAGGGGGTCTGGGCTTGAATGGGGGTGTGTGTGGAAGCTGCTTAGTGTTAGGGGCTGGGTCCTGGCATGGGGACAGGGAGCTGGGATGTGTGGGGCCACCTGCGTGCAAGAGGCAGCAGCTGCTGTCCTGGGTGGTGGGGCCCAAAGTGAAGCCAGGGAGGGGGGCCAGTCAGGTGCAGGGGTGCTAGAGTTGACAGGAGTTGGTGACCTGCTGGCCCTGGGGCTGCAGGCAGTGACCCTCCCCCCGACCCCAGGTGGCTGGCAGAGTCGGCGAGATGGCTCCTCCTGGCGGGCAGGCTGGAAGAGGGCCTGCGGGAGCTGCAGAGGGTGGCTGCCATCAACGGGAGGAAGGCAGTGGGGAATGCACTGACCATGGAGGTGAGGTGGGGCTGGACCTTCCCCCAGGGCTTGATCCCAGGCCCTCTCCTGTCCAAGGGCTCCAGCTCCCCAGGATGAGGGTCTTTGAGAGAAAGGCCTGCCCAGGC
Source organism: Manis pentadactyla (assembly GCF_030020395.1). Taxonomy (NCBI): domain Eukaryota; kingdom Metazoa; phylum Chordata; class Mammalia; order Pholidota; family Manidae; genus Manis; species Manis pentadactyla. The sequence continues at coordinate 13,696,981 of NC_080027.1, read as the reverse complement.
CCCCAGTGCTGACAGTACCACCAGCCCCGCAGGTGTTGCTCTCAGCCATGCAGGAGGAGCTGAGTGTGGGCCAGGGTCCCGCCAGCCCGGGCGCCCTCTTCCGCACACCTGGCCTGCGCCTCCGGACCTGTGTCTCCACCCTGTGCTGGTAGGTGCCCCTTTAACCCCCTCCCCAGCCGAGCCACAGCCTCCACCTCTGACCTGCCCTTAGTCTGCCTGCAGCCCAGGGATTTGGAATAAGGGCTCTGGCTGGCATCCAGACATCCACAGACATCCCCTCCATGTCACCTCCTGAAAGGAGGCAGCCCAGGCAGGTGGGCTCAGGTCTGGGAGAGTTGCTAGAAGACACTGATAAGGAGGATTCATGACCAAGGCGCTGGGAGAGCCGAAGAGCCCAGCAGAGGAGGCAGAGATCAGCGAGGGCAGAAAGGCACATCCACCCTCATTTGGAAGGGCAGGGAGGAGGGAGGGGTATTATCAGAGCCCAGGAGCCAGGGCTACCCAACAAAGACTGAAACCACCAAGGCCATGGAGGAAGTCCTGCTCAGTGGAAGCAGCAGCCCCGGAGGAGAAAGACCACCACTGCCCAGCAGGGCACAGGGAGAGAGGAATGCCCCAGTTTCTCCCCTGGTCCTGCCTCCAGCCTCTCACCAGTGCCTCCTGTTGGCCAAACCTAGTGAGCAGCCGTACATGCAAGGGAACCTGGGAAATGTAGTCTACAGAGACACCGCACCACCACCACCGCGCAGAGCCAGCAGGAGGGTGGAAACTGGCAGGTCTAAGAACAAACAAGCAAATGAACAGCCCACTCCTTAGACTGACTCCACATGTCCTGACCCCAGGTTCGCCTTTGGCTTCACCTTCTACGGCCTAGCCCTGGACCTGCAGGCCATAAGCAGCAACATCTTCCTGCTCTCGGTCCTCATTGGGGTTGTGGACATCCCGGCCAAGATAGGCATCCTGCTGCTGCTGAACCGGCTGGGCCGCCGGCCCTCGCAGGTGGTGTCGCTGGTGCTGGCAGGGCTCTGCATCCTGGCCAACACACTGGTGCCCCCTGGTGAGCGGGTGGGCCTGGATGCATCCCTGCCTGGGGGGACCAGAGCCAGGCAAAGACTCCCTGCCCCTCCTCAGAGGGCACAGGACTAGAACAGGGGCCTGGTTAGGAAGATGCTGGGGCATCTGGGAGACATGGTGGTGGCCTGAGCTAGGAAACAGGAGCAAGGATGGAGTGGAGGGGGCAGCATCGTGAAAAATCATGGAGATAAAATAAGAATGCAGTGACGGATTGCAGGAGGGACAGGGAGATGCGGGGGTCAAGGAGGACTCCCAGGGCCTGGCTCTGATTGTCAGGGTGGGGAGCAGGCTTCAGGGGTAGGCAATGTGGCCATGAGGTCACTCAGGATATGGTGCACATGTGGGGTCTAGAGACATTCGGAAGGTACGGGAAAGGTCTGGGCTGGAGAAAGCCCCCATCTGACCCCCCCAACCAAGCCCCCCTAACCCTATTTCTATCCACAGAGACAGGGATCCTGCGTTCAGCCCTGGCTGTGCTGGGGCTCGTGGGATTGGGGGCCGCCTTCACTAGCACCATCATCTACACAGGCGAGCTCTTCCCCACAGTGCTCAGGTGAGGCTGTGCCTGGGCCCAAGGAGGGGAGCACCTGGGCTGGGAGGGCAGGTGGACTGTTGTGCTGAGCATCTCCCTTCCACGTGGTCTCAGTGCTGGCCAGTCCGCCCCCTCCCAGCCTGAACCACTGTGCCTCCCTGGGCAGAATGGGACTGGGCCGGGTGGGCAGGCAGTGTGGCCCCTCACAGGGACATCTGCTGTGGCAGGATGACCTTTGTGGGCATGGGCCAGATGGCAGCCCGCGGAGGAGCCATCCTGGGGCCTCCAGTCCGGCTGCTGGGTGTATATGGCCCTTCACTGCCACTGCTGGTTTACGGGGCTGTACCTGTGCTGAGTGGCCTGGCTGCGCTACTGCTGCCAGAGACCCGGAGCCTACCGCTGCCTGACACCATCCAAGATGTGCAGAGCCAGTGAGTGAGCCCACCCAGGACCACTCGGCCCCTACCCCCACCCCCTGTCCCTCCAGGGAACCGCAGAACGGGGCAGGCCTGGCCACTCACCCCCATCGCCTGCTCAGGGAGCTCTGTTCTGGGCCCCTAAAAATGGGAGCAGCACCTCCTGAGTTCTCAGAAGGGGCACATGTCAGGAGTCAGGGGTCACTCCGCAGTCATGAAGCACAACCTCCCCATGTCCTTCCTGAACAGGGCAGTGAAGAAGGTGACCCAGGCCATCCAGGAGGGCTCTGTCCTGAAATCCACACACTTTTAGGCCTCCTGGGAAGCCGTTGACGAGACACTGGCAGGAGGCAGCTTTTCTCCTCTGGCAAAGGCGGAAGGGGAGCAAAGGCCTCAATTTTCACAGGGCCTGAGGGCTGGCCCTCGAGCCAAGCCCTGCCTCTCTGTATGAGGAGCCACTTGCAACACAGAGGGGGCAAAGGATGGTTGGATTGACAGGAGGCTGCCCAGTGCACCGTCTCCTGACCCTCCCTCATGGCTGCAAAGAAGAGTGGGGACCAGGACAGGGAAGGTCTGGCCTGTCCACACCATGCTCCCCCCTCACTGCTCAAGGTCGCCAACTATCCATCTGTGCCCCCAAACTCAGGGGATGACCATCACCCCAGCTTCTCACTCTACTGAGGGTTCTGCACAAGCAACGTAGCTAATGTCACCAGAAAGGTGCCTCTGACCCCTCTCGCCTCTCCCCACACTCCAGCCACACGAGAGTCCTGTCTGGAAGGCCCCCACTGCCTTCTCTACCTGACAGACTCCCACTCAGCCTCCCAGGCTCAGGCACCGGCCTCCCTCTGGGCCCGGGCTGAGGCTCTAGTGAAGCCCTTCCCCACAGCTGTGGCCACACTCCTGCCTCCCACCCCACCAGCCTATGAGTTTCCACAGGGTTGGGTGGTCCCTTTGTCCCTTGTTCCCAGCTCCCACACAGAGCCCAGCAGGAGGGGTGCTGGTGTGAGGGAGATGAGAGAGTGAATAAAGGAACAAATGACTGCCTCTCACCGACTCCAGGGATCAGCCTGAGGGACAGGGGTGCAGAGGAGAGTGCTGGGAGGCCCCTCGATGAAATGGCCCTTTCCCAGGCCAGCTTTCCTGCCCTGAGTGCCAGGCCAGAGGGGCTGCCCTTCCCAGCCACTGTTGTGGGCCAGGCAACGTGCTGGACGCCTCCAAGTATCATCTCATCTCTTCTTCTCCTGAACCCTTCCATGTAGATGTGGCCCCATTTTATAGGAGGGAAAACTAAAGTTCAGAGGAACTGACTGCCCCTGACACAGCAAGGAAAGGGCAGAATCAGGAGTCAAGCCCAGTCTACAGGCCTGCAGAGCCCAGCTCTGACCACCACTCCTGCCACCTGCCCCCAGGCCCCACAGTCTGGGCATCTCATGATGCTTCTCGAGAGCAGGAGCCTCCCTCTCAGAACCAGCCAGGACCCCACAAGGTCCACTGGCACTGCATACGAGGAAGTCTAGTGTAAGGGCTCAGGCAGGGAGTGACAAGCCCCCAGGCACCCCTACCCCGGCTAATACAGACGTGGGTGCAGACAGGAGCCATTTACTGCCCAGAAGGGTCCCTTCCAGCTGCCAACCTGCTGAGTCATGCCAGAGCTGTGTCCAGGTGGTCTCTGGTCCACCTGTGCCCATGTCACTGCTTCCAGGCATCTCAGCAGAGGGCTGTGTCCCTCTACACACACACACGTACCCCCCACCATCCCCACTAAGTGATATGGACACTCATGCTTGCACACAGATGAGAAGGTAAGTGGGAAACCAGAAAGCAGCCACTGGGAGACAGGCTCACCCCTGGCCTGGTCCTATCAGCTGCAACCCCTGGGCCTCAGCAGGTGCTGTGTCCTTCAGTTGTCTGCCTGCGGCCACCCTTCCAAGAAGAGCCCCCAGGACAAAGGGGGTGGGCACAGGGAATGTGTTTGTGAAGATGCCCAAAGGCCAGGTTGCCCAACTCACCTGGGACTTTCCATCTTGTCTGCCCGCTGCCCAGCTGAGCTCCAGCCCCTTTCTTACCCTCTCAGATTTCCTGGGGCCTCAGGGTATCCAGAAGCTTCCACAAGGCAGATTACAGGCCTGGTGGGAGAAGGCTCCTCCTCTCCCCTGGGATGACCCCCAACTCACCTAGTGGTCAGATCTGTCCCTCCGCCACACTCGGGGTGCCTTTGCTCTTGGCCCTTCCAGGTAGTCAGGGTTCCAGGGCCCAGGGCCTGCCTGCTTCTGACATAGCCGCCCTCACTTAACTCACCAGGACTGGGAACTGGAGGGCCCAGGGCCCTGCCTCTCTGGGGCAGCTAGGGAGTGGGGTGGGTGTCATCACCACGGTGGAGTGGGCATCCTGCAAAGGGAGAAAGTGCCTCCCTTGGCAGCAGCCACAGGCCTGCATCCTAGCTGGGTGCTGCCACCCACATGGCAGGCCCTCCCTGGGACATACCCCCCTTTTTGATGCCCACCACAGGGACTCACGAGCCCAGAAGCTGCTGCAACTCCCTGCAATGGAAGAGCCGAGGGAATTGGGTGTGGGAAAGAACCTATCAGCCACCCCCATACTCATCCTCCCATGACAGTGGAGATCTCAGGCAGCAAAGGGGACAGAAAAGCAGCTCAGAAACCACTGTAGCCATTCTCCTGCCTCCAGCCAGGCCTGTGGCTCACCCAGGGGTGTGTGCGGGGAGGCACAGTGCCAGGTTCTATATCCACCTCGGGGGCTGGCAGGCATCTTCCCAAAAGAGCCCCAGCGCTGGCTGAGCTTGTGTTCCCTCTCCTAGGAGCTTGCATAGCCAGGGCAGATCTTCAAGGTCAAAGACATTAGCTAGACTTAAGCGTCTTCCTCAACCCCCACCCTTGGTCCCCACCAGGTAAAATCTCCTGACACATCCCTGCAAGTACCACTGTCAAAGAGCAGGGTCCACGGGATTTCAGGCACTCCCAGATGCTATTTGGGGCCATTGCCAGGCCAGCCAGACCCTCAGGGAGCCCAGCTCAGGCCCAGGTGTTAAGGAGCTGAGACCCAGGTGACCATCTCTTACAGATGGTAAACTGGGTCAATGGCAAAGTCCAGGAATCTTTCCTCTTACAATCAAGCCCTTGTATGATAGGAGCTCTTGGCCTCCTTATGCAGAGAGGAAAATACCCAGTCCCACATGGCAATGAGCAGGACTGGGAGCCATCCTTCCAACTCCTGTACTGTCCCTCTTTCTGGTCTCCTATTCTGACAGACTGTTCAGGGCCAGTGTAGGAATTTCTGGAATAAGGATGTTCCCTCTTGACACTAAGGAACTGCCTGCCTGCCTGCCTGCCTGCCTGCCTTGGTTTTCTTTGGCTTGTGCTGATGGGGACAGGGGAAGCTTAGACAGTCTCTATCCCTTGGACAGAGAGAACAGCATCAGAGGACCCAGGGGCAAAGCCATCACCAGCACAGGGGCAGGACCTCAGGCTCCCAGGCTGTGATCAGTGGGGGACAAGCAAGGTCCACGCCTCCTCCCAGGCAGCTGTTTCAGGAGGGCAAGGAGAGACCAAGTCTGTGGAAATCCGTATCACCCAAGGGTGGCTGGGGCAGGACTCACTCTCCCACCCATAAGGCTCTGGGGCCCTTGGGGGGCACACCCCAGGGTAGGGAGGGATCCAAGATAAAAGCTTCACTCCAGACTGGAGGGAGGGAGGAGATGAGGCTAACCTGGGTGGGGCTCCCGTGGACATCAAGCCCAAGGGCCCTAGGAGCTGTGCAGGCTGAAACATGGACCAGGCTTGCGATCTGGAAAATGCTACAATAATGAGCTGGCCAGCAGCAGAGCCATCCGCAGATAGAGGTTCCTGAAGCAGAACAGGGCAGTGAAGGGTGATGCCCAGCCAAGGTCCTGAGAAGCAGAGCAGGGCAGGGGAGGCAAGATCCACCAAGCAGCGGGAGAGGAGGCCTCAGGGACAGAAGCATGGCTGAGTCACGTCTCCTGCGTCCAGCGGCATGGCGATGCACCTCACCACGCTGGCGACGCAGACCCGCCCACAGTCTGCTCCCCCAAGGATGCCTGCACACTCAGGTCCTCATGCACAGACCCCACCTCAAGAGTCTCTGCTCCTTATAACTGAGAGGCTTAATAATGTCCCTCGGCATGATTGGGCCCATGGGCCTGTTTAGTGTCTCCACAAATAGCAAACACCTGGGGATGAGATGTGCTAGCTTTACCTCTACCCAGGAGCCCCAGGAGCTGCCCATCGGCCAGAAGGACATTGGCAGCAGGGTAGGGGGTCCAAAGCACGCAAGAGGCAGAAGCAGCAGCAGTGAGTCTGAAGTTGGGCAGAACTGGGGGCATATTTGGACTCAGCCACTGATTTGCCTTGAGACTTTGGACCCACCACTGAAGCTTCTGCCACCCAGGAGTGACACTGCCTCCCCCAGGAGCGGTGGTCAGGCCAGGGCATGCACGTGAAGCCCCCACAGTGCAGGCCTCTTTAGCCACAAGGGGCAACTCCACGCTTCTGCCTCTGGGCATTTGTCCTCCTCCTGAGAAGCTAAAGTGGGTTGGCTCAACAAGGGCTAGAGACCAGCCATTGTCCACAAGCCTGGAGGCTGTTTCCTTACCCCATCCCCGGACCAGCGGGGATATAGGGGTGAGACAAAAACAAGCCACCCCAAGAAACCAAAGCCATGCTCAACCCAAAACTTTGGGTGCTACTTACCAGCTCTCATGGGCCCCACTTCCAGCCCAGAGCCAGGACCAATGTCCCAACACCCACCCGGAACAAACTGCACAGGACTGTTGGATTTGGAAAGTTTCGTTTTCTTTTCCCACACATTTCCGGGGTTGGGGTGTTTTCCAAGACTCAGACACATTTGTTAACAAAGAGAAAAAAAATTGGGGTAGCAGGGAGCCCGTGGGCAGAGAAGTGACCCCAGCAGTCTGCGGGCAAAGCCTCGCTCGCTCTTTTCCTGCTGCCCGCGCCCAACGGGTGCTGCTCGCGGTATCTAGATTATTTGTCTTTAATATATATCTGCATTTGCCTTTCCCCTCCCCCCCGCCCCCCACCCCTGCTCCTCCAGCAGCTTCCCCATCAATGCACGTCGCCCGGCGGCACACCACAGAACAGGCCTTCCCGGCCCGAGCCCATTCCCTGGGCGGCAGGCGCCTCCAGCCGGCGGGCGGGGCCGGGGCGCTCGGGGCACCCCACGGCCCTGCCCCCCGCCCCCTGGGCCGCTCCGCCCACCCGCCCGCCAACTCTGGAAACCCAAAGGGAGGAAAGGAAGCGAGAAACAGACACACACACGAGGAGAAGTGGGGCAGGAGGGTGGGGGCGAAGACACAGCAAGCGTGGGGTGGGGACCGGAGAGCTTGGGAAGGGAAGGAAGGCAGGAAGGACAGAGGGAGAAGAAAAACGGAGGAAAATCAACAGAACGAGTAGTGGACACTTTACAAAACCCCTAGCCTTCCTTCCCGCCCAACCCCACCAAAATAAAACTACCCCCACTTAAAAAAATAAATCAACCCAGGGCTGTCAGCCCGTGCCCTGCCTGGTGGGCATAGAGCTGCGGGGACAGACAGCCCCAGGACTGACGATGCCGCGGTGCAGGGCGGCAGGAGGAAGGGGACGAGCACGGGGTTTTCCTTTTTTTTTCTTTTTCTTTTTTTGCTTATCCTCTTCGTGATAGAAGTCTGAGGAAGCCAGGGGATGGGTCCCCTGGCAGGGCGAGTGCCGCACTCTCCCCCTGGGCCCTCCCGGGCAGGGCAGCTGGCAGTGGGCGCGGTGCTGGAGGCTCAGACGTAATACTCCTTGTCTTTGTTCTTCTTTGCTTTGCTGGGCGTTTTGGGGGCAGCCGGGGCCTTCTCCTTCACCACCGCCCCATTGCTCTGGGCCGAGTTACTGATGTAGTTCCGGCTCTGGTCCACCTGGTAGGAGCCCTCGTCGCGGTTGCGGTACTTGTACATGGCATAGAGGAGGATGAGGATGCAGAGCGCCGCGGCCGCCACGATGCCCACCACCATGCCCGTGGTGCTGCTGGACTCCCGGATCACCTCCACTGCGCCCGGCGGGCCCCGCTCCCCAGGCCCGGTGGGGTTGGCTGTGGGCAGATGGGGGAAACCAGGGGCGGAGGTCACGCCGGGGCGCAGGGGAGGGGGCCTCCTCGGCTCGAAGGACGTGGGGGCCCCGGGCCCCTGGGGTGGGTTCTCCAGCAGGGGCTGCAGCGGGTCTCGGTGGTTCATTTTGCCCGCCGGTAGGTTGGGGGCCGGGGCGGAGGGGGCTAGCAGCACCCCAGGGGCGCCCGTGGCCCCATCTGTCCTGAGGTTGGGCCGGGGAGCGGGTTTGCGGGGGGAGAGGAGGGTGGTGCGGTCCGTGACCAAGGGGAAGGTGGTGTAAAAGTCCTCGTCGTCCGTGGGGGGAAGGCTGGAGTCAAAGACCTCCCCCGAGGCAAAGCCCGAGGCCTCGATGGGCTCCTCGCAGTCGCTGTCATCCTGCTCGGCCTGGCACGGGCCGCCGGCGGGCGGGCGGCGGGCCGCGGGCGGGGGCAGGGTGTCTTGGGTTGCGCCCACGCCCGTGAGGAAGGGGTAGAAGGTGGGGGGTGGGGGCACGAAGGGGGACCGGGTGGCCACGGGAGGGGGGTCTAGGGAGTCCTCCGTGATTATGGGCAATATTAACTCTCCTCCTAGAACAAGAGAGAGAAGAGAAAAGAGAGGGCGTCAGCGAGGGCCCGGGGCGCAGGCGGCCGGCACAGAGAGAGAAACAACAGCCTCACACACCCAAATCAGTTCCAATTGGCTTTGGCGGAGACTAGAGCGGGCTGCGCCCGCCCGCCAGCCTGCCGGAGCACTGCGCTTTAAGCGAGCAGCGGCTCGGATGCCCTGGGCACCCCACGCACGGGCTCTGTGGCTCTCTGGGTTTTGGTCTTTTGTTTGTCTTTAAGAAACTAAAAGGAACAGAAAGGAAAGGAAATCGAAAAGAAACAGAAAAAAACTACTGGTTTAAGGATTTAAAAACAGATACAAGAGCAGCATTTAAACAAACCTAATAACAATATCTTTTACGGGTTTTTTCTAGATTTTTCTCTTTTGCTTTTTTTTTTTTCTTTTGTTTTTAAAAAAGAAGATAGCATACCACGGAATTCAGGCAACTTACATCAACAAATAGGCCGTGTGATTTTAGCATGAAGAAAAAAATTACAAACAGAGCTGTGTAAGCGGGTTCTCCCGGAAAAAATAAGAAAAACAACTTTTCCGTACAACGTTTTCTGTCTATCTGTTTGGTATCTCCCTCCCTCACTCTCCTCTCCCTGGACACCTCGCTTCCTCCTGAATCCTCGTCCTCCTCCCTCACTTGCGCCCTCTCCCCTCATCAAACACAGAACTGAAATCTGCACAGTGCAGTCTGGCCTTGAGGACCTGCCACCACCACCTGCTTCAGCACGTGACGGAGGGAGGGAGCACGGGAAGGAGGGTCTGGGGAAGGGGTACAGGACCCGCAGTTATGTAGGAACCGCTACACAGATGGGAGGGTCTGGTCATGATTAGGGGCTTCGAAGGCTGACTGCAGGTTAGCCATGGGGGAGGAGGAGAAATTGAAGGTGGGGGGGTGACAAGGTCCACGAGGAAGAGTGGGCAGGGGGGAGACGCACACGGAAGGTACTGTCCCATAGACTTTGGGAAGGGTGGTGAGAAGCTGTGTAGAGGCGGGGCGGTGGGGAGGGGCAGGGAATGAGTGAAGGAACTGGGCAGGGTCACATAAGTCCTGAGCTAACCCTAATTCCCCAACTTTCTCTTTCTTCACCCTCCACCTCTGACCCCCACTTTCTTCCCCCCCTCCCCCTCCCCAGAACCCCCATGGGCCTCCAGGACCTGGCCAGGGCTTGACTGCCTCTGGCTTTCTTATTATTGTTAAAACAATAATAAAACAACGGAAAGAAGAAGAAAACAAAAAAAGAAAAGAAAATACACAGCCATCTGGGAGGCACTTGTTAATATGGGGCCCGGGAAAAACCAGTGGAAAGGCTTTTGTGGGGGTCAGGTCTCTACTCTCCCTAAGTCTGGTAACGGGGGTCCCCTGGGCAGAAACTGCAATTCCCATCAGCCCCAGAGGGTGAGAACTACAACTCCCACTAGCCCTCAGAGGGGTGTGTACTACAACTCCCATCAGCCCACTGAACCACCTGCCTCCCCCACCCCACCCCCACCCCCGATCCTAACAGAAGTACTGCAACTCTGGTTTGGGGTAAAAGGGAGCTGGAGCCCAGATCCAGGAGGTTGGTGGGAGGGTGCCCTCCTCTTGCAGGGGCACCTCAAGGCCTGGAGGTTTCCTCTCCACCTCTCCCTCTAAAGCAGCCCAAGCCCTGACCCCATCTGAGCACTTCTCCCTGGTCTCTGCAGGGTGCGGTTTTCACAGATCACACCACACACCCTCAGCCCCACCCCCACCCCCAGGATGCACCTCTGGGGAACCACTGTCAGGTCACACCTGCCCTACTGCCTCCAGGCCAGCAATTAGCATATCTTGGTTCCTCTTCCCCTGCTCCCTCCACTCAAAGCCCTCTGGTCTCTGTGCTGCTGTTCAAACACTTCTGCTGATCGTCCAATCACAAACTCTAGCTATCTGTCAAAGCCATCCTTGTTCACACTAGCCAGCCGCAGCCAAGATCTTACCATCAAACTTTCTGCCTTGCCAGGCTCCTCAAGCTGCTCTTTCTCCAGAGCTCTAATCTCCACCTGGGTAGGGGCTCACCTGAACCACAGATTGTGAAGCCCCAGGGTGCCCAGCCCTCCAGGGGCTCAGCCAAGAGCAGAGAAGCATGTTTCATGGAACTGGGACAGCCAACCCCAACTTTTTATGGAAGAGGATGCTGAGACCTGGGGTGGGCAGGACTACCCAACGTCACCGAGTGTTGGTGTCAGGCTAGGCAAATGAATGGACTGTCCAGTCCCTTCTGTGGCTCTCAGAGGCCAGGGAAGGGCCATCTCAGAAGGAGCTCAGGAAGGCCTGATACATCTTCCCCATGACTACAGAAATCTGCTAGGCTGCTTGACCCTTGGCTTGGATGTTAACCTCAGAGGCCACAGACCTGTTCTGTCATTAATTCCTGTGTGACATGAGTAAACTTCTTTCATTCTCAGGGCCTCAGTTTCCTCATCTATAAAGTTAGGGTATTGAGCTCCAGGCCCGGGGTGGAACACCAGCCTACAGATGAACATTTTGTCCTCCCATCCCCACCTGAGCCCCAGACCAACGCCTGGCACCCTGGTCTCTGGGGAAGAGGTAAACTCAGCTCTCAGTCCTGGAGAGGAGGCTGGCAGCTTGGGTCCACTCATGGCATGGTTCCCGTTCCTGCACAGATCCTGGGAGTATCTGGAGTCCTTCACTGTTGGCCCATATGACCGGCCCTCTTCCTGACCTTTCTTCTATTCACAATACCTTTCCCCTTCCTACTCAGCCTTTGAATCCAGCCAAACCCCTTCCCTTCCAGGAAGACTTCTGGTTTGGACTCAGTGCGAGGGAAGGCCCAAGACCCATCTGTTGGTCTCTCTAGCATCCAGCACTGGGCCTGGCATGGAGCAGAAGCTTATTGTGTTTTAACCAGGGGAAGGGGAGGAATATTCATCAAGCATTTTCTGAGCCAGGTCAGGTATCTGGGAAGCAGGTGGAAGCCCCTCACGAGCCAGAGCAACTGAGTTCTGAACACTGTTCCTCCCCACCCCCACTGCAGAGTATTCAGCCTGGGAGGAGCCTTGCTCCCTGGGCCCAGCTCTCACCTATAACATCTCTGCCTTGGATCTTAGACTGAGCCACCAGCTGCTTCTAGAAACTTCAGGATCAAGGCTTGTCTTAGGCAGGCTGGTGGCCCTTAACCAGCTGGCCATAGTCAGGGCCCCAGTGGCATACCAAGCCAAGGCATAGGACGAGGAGGCCCTTGCCAGGGACACACCGTCATAGGCTGATCAGGGTACACATCTGGCTCTCTACCTTTTTGCTCATTGCCAGCTAGACTAGGTTGTATAGGGGCTTCAGGCCTTGGACCACAGACAAAGCCTGCCCAGCCTGAGTCCCTCACAACCGAATGCCTCAACCCACTTTGGCAAACAGTATCTCTGTGCGTAACAGGAAAAGGTTTCCTGTTCTCCTGGTGGACATAGCCCTGCTCCAGAGCCCAGGACACGCAGCTTGGTAAGCAGAGCAGAGCGTCGGCTAGATTTCAACCCTTACTCACCTGTTCCAGCAGCAAACAACCTGTGCATCTGTGGGCAGTGAGCTGAAGGACGGTGCCCTTCCCCTCATGGAAATACCAGCACAGCAAGGGCAAAAGCCAAGGCGGATTCAAGGTCAGAGGTGGAGGTGCATCATGTACACGTGGAGGAACACACCCTCTGAGGGCCTGTCCTGGGCATGTGCCCCTGGGCATGTATCTCTATGTGTGTGTGTGTCTGTGTGTGTGTGTGTGTGTGTGTACACATGAACCTCAACGGATCTGAGCATATGAGCATGGATATGAGTCTGAACAGACATGTGCGCATGTAAGTAAACCTCTGGCTGTGTGTCCACCTGCCTCTGAGCCTGGAACTGAACTCATGTGTGCACGTGTGAATATACAAAGTTGCCACTGAAAACACGGAAGTGTGCCACCGTGGATCTGAGCACACATGGTGTGTGTCTGTGAATACCTCCTTCCCCAAACTCATTTTCTTCTTCTCCTGGGCAGCAAGGCCACATTGCCCAGCGTCCTTTGCCATTAGGTGTGGTCATATAACTGGGCAGTGGGCACTGCGTGCAAGTACTGGCCCATAAAAGCCTCCTACCTGCGATCCTTCATGCTCTTTCTCCTCCTTCCAGTGGACTTGCAAACCACATGTTGAAAGTGGAGGAGTCACAAGATGGAAGGAGTCTGGATTCCCCAAGCACCCCTTGGGGCAGAGCCACCTGCTGATCAGGAGAACCCAGGAAGGGCTTCACCTGAGTGAGAAATTTCCCTTGAAGTTCCCCCTGACATTCAGGGGTTATCTGTTACAGACACAAGTATTACCTCAACTTAGACACTGAACCAGAAACGGCTGTCACAAAAACCTGCGCATCATGTAACAGTCCAAGGAAGCAGATTTGGAAGCTGGAAAGATGAAACCATATGAGCAGCAGCAGGATGTTTGGTACCAGCCATTGCTTGTGGTGACCTAGAGGGCAGGCCACGCACCTGTGGAGATTGAGGCACAAAGGGAAAATGCCAGGAAGGTCGGATGACGATGCCAGCTTCGACTTTCTGCTTTTCATAATGTATTATAAGAAAGAGAGAATACTAGGCAAGAATTCACATATTCTTTGCAAGCAGAGGTGAAAGAAATAGAGCCCAGAAATATAGGGCCTAATATGTCAGAAGAGTCCCTGTTTCTAAATCCTGAGTCTCCAGAGAGAAGAGGAACATGGCTTTGAGGAAAATGACCAGCCCACTGAAACTTCCAACTGAATAAGGGGGCTCAGCCTTGCACAAGGATAGGGATTAAGGTTGTGGCCTCCCCACCTCCTGTTTCAAATGCCCTCAAGATAGTTGCCAATAAATTAAGAGATGGGCATGGGGTCAGAGAAATAAGGAAGTGGATTTGAGAATTATGACTAGGAAAGAACTCTAAGTGTAGTCACTTGGACTGTTTGAGCCAAACCACCTTTCACCCCCAAATATGCACGAGCAGAAAGTGGGCTGTCAAAGCTCAAGGGTTCCTAGAAGGACATTTCCCCACACCCACTTCAGAAATGGCCATGGACGATGGGCACTGGGAAGAAACCCCCTGAGGGCAGCACCAGGCCCTCACAGCAGAGAGGGCGTCTCTCCCAGACCACAGAGGTGGGGGTTTAAGGGAGAAACTTCCCCACTGTAGGAGCAGAGCCTCAAGAACTGCAAGCTGCACGCACTGGCTGGATTTACTCAATGCTAGTGCATCTTCCATCCTGCCCTTTTTCGAATAGGTTTTATTATGGTGCTTGTCCCTGACCCACCACTGTATTCCAGATGTGTGTTGGGCTGTGTGGGCAGTGAGATCAATTGCCCTTTCAGTTTATGGGTATCCAGATCACACACATGGGTACCCAGGAGCCAGATCTGGACCCCATGGAGAAGGCCTCACCTTTGAGATGACTGCCCTAACTGGCTGGGGCTTTGGGGTACCTCCCTTGGGGAGGGGTAGGTGTGCTCTGTGAGTACAAAGAATGGAATGGATCTTTGGTGACCCAAAGACCAGACTGTGGCAAATAAATCACTAGCTCATCACCAAATCGGTTTGTGCTTCCTCCTGGAGGCACAGCAGGGCCGTACCTTCCAACCTTCTGGAAATGGGTTGTGGCCACATGACTGAGCTCCTGGCAGCAGAATCAGCAGGAGCAACGTGCCCCTCTCCTTCCCAGGCCTGGTCCTTGGCGACCCACCCTGCCCATCCCCTTCCACCACGGCTCAGGAAGTCACATGGTGAAGATGGTACAGCTTCAAGATGCAAGGAGGCCAGGCCCTGAACCAGCACTTGGAGAAGAGCTGTCCACCAACCAGGAAGCTTTATTTATAACTACATGAAGGAGAAATAAATTTCTGTATATTAAACCACGGAGGTTGTGGAGTTTATCTGTTATAGCAACTAGTGTTACCTTAAGACACTCTGGAATCTGAACACATTTGTGCCTCTGTGACTCTGAGCTTAATGTATGGGTCTCAGCAAATGGTGTGTCTGTGTCACTAACCCTGTGTACACCTCTGGGGAGCTCATGTATGTGTTCACAGGGCAGTGCCTCAGAGGGGACACACACGTAAGGGGTACGTTCAGGAGACTGCTTCCGTGGGTCTGAGCACAGTGGACTTCTGTGAATCTGAGTACACACGTGTGTGTGCGCCCTGTAGGTCTGCACAGCTGTTTGTGCTCACCTGTGTGTGAACACAGGGGCATGCATTTACTGGGTCTGAACATGTGGGTATGGCCTTGAGGGTCTGGGTCTCTGTGTCCTTCCATGGGCCGCTCTGAGCAGAGGAGCAAATGCATCAGTAGCTGTGAGTGCCTGTGTGAGCCAGTGTGGATCTGAGTATGTGTGTGTATTCCACTGTGGGACTGGGTACTCATATGTATGCCTTGAGGGGTCTGAGCACGTGTGTGTCTCTCTGAGCATATGTGTCTCTAAGTGTGTCTGAGCATGTGTGTGTCTTGGAGTGTGTGTGTGCATCTCTGAGAGTGCATGCATCTGAGCATATGGGTACAAATGTAAGAATGAGTCTTTACATGTCTGAGCTAAGATGGGCTGCCAGGGGTCTCCTCTCATGGGGCAGTGTGGGAGAGGTTCAAGTCTGTAAGTCTGGACAAATGTGTGCGTGTTTGGGACCCCTGGGTCTGGACACACACAACCTACCTCTGAGCATGTGCACATCTGTACCTTTGTGGGTCTCAGCACACAGGGGCACTTTGTGTGCACCCAGGCATGCCTCCATGGGAATAAGCACACACTGATACACGAGGACATCCCTCTGAGGATGTGTGTGTGTGTCTTGGTGGATGTGAACATACACACACACAACTACAGATCTGAGCACAAGGGTAGACCTGGATGGAGGTGGGACACATGTGCACTTGAGAGCCTGGGAACAGATGTGTGCATCCCTGAATTCATGCCCGTGTGTGTGCACATGCACCTGCACCTCAGTAGTCTGAGTGCACTGGGTATGTGGCTGCTCTGAACATGCACCTGTCATTCTGAAACTTCTGTGAGCACCTCTAAGTCTGAGCATGCGCGTTGGAGTCTGTGGTCTGAATGCCCCCCTACAGTCATGCCCATTCAAAAGAATCTGGACATCAAACAATACCCTTTTTTGGCTGGGTTACCAACATCAGGTAAGATAGCTGTGTTAGATGGTGGTCTCCACAAGTCAGAGGGAGGAAGTGTAGGGCCTGGAGTCTGTGGAGAGGCCCAGGTCCAGGGAAAAAATGGAAAGGTAAGCAGGGATGATCGCAGGCTTCACAGCTGGGCCCAGGGAGGAGGGTCTGGCAGGTGGGAGGGATGAAAACACCTAGCAGTGAGCCCCTGGGCAGCCGCTGTCTCCAGCCAGTCTGCTTCCACCTCTAACACTGACCTTGGTGCCCAAGGAGGCCTGGTTCTTTGCTGGAGAAAATGCCTCCCTGCACTGGGAGCTCAGAGTCCCCTACCCCTCCAGGTAGGTAGGGAGTGCCATGGTCTAGATCAGCCTGTGGGACCCTGGAGTCATCTTGGTCCTTGCCTGGCCTCCCATCAGGATAAAAATCCGACTTTAAGCATGTCAGAGTGGTATGAGTGTGGAAATGCAGAAGTGTGATGACTTGTTGGGGAGAGCCTGTCTCCGTCAGTTTCCTCCAGGGACCCAAGCATGCACTCTGCCCTCCTTCCCCCTTATTTTTTTAAGCTGGGTGCTGGGCTGCCCACCATCCTCTCCCCATCCCCCAACTTCAGTTTCCTCCTCTATTCTCCCCTTACAGACTTGGCCCTTTGATGGGGGGAGGACTACCTCAGCTCTTCCTCCCTCCCCTGTCTCAACCGTCCCTAAAGGAGCTCACCCACCCGTGCACACACCAGTCACACCAGAGCCCCTGACAAGACTCGGGCTGGGGCTAGGAAGCTACAACCTCAGTGCACAGCATATGGCTCTGATGCAGCCCAGTGTCCCTGTGTGGTGGCCATCTGGCCCAACACTGCTCTCTGCAGGGTCCAGGGAGAGCAAAGATTCTTCTCTTACCCTGCAGTTCCTGTCCCAGAGTGTGCAAACACGGGCAGTGTGCAAATATGCAAGCTAGGGCTCAGCAGCACCCTTTTCTCAGGACCCACAGAAGTGCCTTCTTCCCAGCCCTTTGTCACCAGAGTCTTATCCCAGGGCTCTCCTGGGCTATTCATCTCAGCCACTCCTAGCAGGCCCAGGCTGGAGGCACTGGGTCCACCTACAGGAAACCTTAGTAAGTGACTAGTTAGTGTGGCAAAGCAGGGCGGAAGGGGAGAGCTGTGTTAAAGCTGCCAGATGCCCAAAGCAATGGCAGAGTGTGAGGAGGCGTCCCTGAGCAGAGGTCACCCAGTGAGACAGAGCGAATAGGCCCTGGCGGAGAGGCCTCCTGACAGTGGAGAGCGTCTGTTCCAGAAAGCACCAGCCCTTGGCTGTGGACAGGAGGGACTTTCCAGCCCAGAAGCCTGTGGCTCTCCCAAGTGGCCCAGGGCTCAGGACTATCAGAACAACCCCTAGTCTACTCAGGGGACATAGAAGGTGGTCAGACTTCATCCACTGGGTCTGGGGACCTGCACCCCAGAAATCCCTCTGCCGTTGGGCTCTGGAACCTGAGCCTCTGTCCCTAGGCTCCACTGTCTTCTTTCTCTACCCATACTCCTTCCAGGGTTGCAGCTCACCCTGAGCCTGACCATCACCCCTGAGGCTGGCAGAACCCAGGCCCATCCCCAAGGTCAGATCCATAGGCTGTGAATCTACCTCAGCTGACCACATCACCTCCCCTGACCCTCTGCAGGCACCTGCCCCAACCTCCAGCCTTCAGGTACCAACGGCCCAGGTGCCATCCATTGCAAGGTAACAGGGAGCAGCCTCTGGAAACCCAAGCAAGGGATGAGGCTCCTAAGGGCTCGTCCAGGCCACCATCAAGGCCCACACTCCCCACTGGGAGATCTGGCTACAGCCAGTCCTTCCTCCATCCCTGCTGCCGGCATCAAGCACCAGGACCTCAGCTCCCTACTCCCCACAGCTCCTCTCCACTGCCCCCAACCTACTCAGATGAACGGCCCTGAGACCCACTGTGCAACTCCACACCCCATACCTCTTGGCACCCCTGCTTCACCAATCTGGTCTCTCTCTGGGGTTGCACCCTTCTCTCCAGCTGGAAGGATCAAGCAGAGGCCTGGAATGCCACCCCAGAAGCCTTCCCTCCAGGCCTTGCTCTCCTCCTATGACAGCTACCCCACTAAAAATGTGGGCCAGACCTCAGGTCCCAATCCCCCCATGGGACCATATGTCTGGCTGGGGGCATCCCATCTACTATACTGTTCAGCACAGAACTGCTGTGGGGTAAATGCCCCAGCTTGGCGTCGTGCCCCTGGCAGAGCATCTGGCCGCCTCCCTAAGCCTAGAAATGAGGAGGGTTCATGATCCAGCAGTGACCTCCTCTACTGAGAGACCAAGAGAGCTCCAGGCCTCAGGGACTGATGGGAGTTGCAGTTCTAGACCCACGAGCTGATGGGAGTTGTAGTTCCTAGGCCTGCATTCCCCATCCCCACCATAAGGACTAATGGGAGCTGCAGTTACTTGTATTTCTAGGGAAAAATCTCCCTCTTTCCCTCCTGGAATCCCTTGGCCCTCAACTCCAGGACTCCAAGCTAAGGACCTCACTACGTCTAAGGACTGGGGCACCAAAAGGCCAGACACTGCCTCTCCAGAGGGCATTTGAGTGGGCTGGCGGGGAATGGTAGGGAGAGGAAGCTATCAGGGGAAGTTAAGGCCAGAGAGCAGGCCCCTCGGATTGGGCCTGGTGGCAGGGACAGTCGCCCCCCTCCCATCAGAGTCACCATGGGCCCCGGGGCAGGGGAGGGGGGAAAGGCACTCACCAGTACTGGGCTCACACTCCTCCAGGTCCTCGTCATCGCTCGGACACTCGGCCGAGGCCACCAGGAGGTCATCTGTGTTCTGGGGTGGGGGAGAGGGGAGGTGGGGAAAGAAGAGGATTCCGGGGTGGGTCAGCAGCCCCGCAGCCACCTCTTGAGGTGTGGAATGGCACAAGGGACAGACCCTGGGACACCCTGGACCATGCCCCAGCTCTCTCAGGGCTTGCTGGCTGACCACAGGCCTCCATTTCCCCCATGCAAAGAGAGACTGAACCGGGTCCACCTGCATCCGCTCTCATGGCTCCTGGGGGTCAATGTGACAGCACACATTCTGCCTTTTATTTTATAAGCCAGGGAGATTGGACACTGGACCCAGGGGAGCAAGGAGACCCAGTGGCCTCTGGAGGCCAGCACAGGCAGAGCAGGGCAGCAGCACCTGGGGCAGGGGGGTGTTTCATGGCTCTGGCTTCACCTCCCCACCACCCTCATCTCTCTCCCCACCCCCTTCCCAGAGCAAGGGAACCAGGCTACACACAATAATTAGAGCTATGGCTGCCATGACAACGGGAGTCGGCTCTGTCAGCGTTTTCTCTCCTTCTGATTGCGAAGAAAGAGAGTCCCCAAGATGAGTGAGTGCAAGGGGAGGGGCAGTGATGGGGGGTGCTAGGGAAGAGACCAAGGGAACCCAGCGTCCAGGCAGGAAGGGAGCCGGAGAGACTGCTGGGTAGAGGGAGAGAGTGGGCTGAAGGCCGGGGATGGGAGGAGTCTGGATTGCGGAGAGGGTGAAGGGCATATCCTGCCCCTTCTCCATTCCCTGGTGTTCAGACACTGCAGCCCTCACCCAAGGACAAGGCAAAGCCTTTGGAGATGGACTTTTCTTCTGCATCCTTGCCACTCTGCACGGGCCTCCCCTGTGGGGGCTTCTTCAGCACAGGTGTGACCCCCTAGGAGTCCCCTCCCTCTCTTCGGCTGGATGGTCTGCCCATCACCTCCCTCTGCGTCTGGACGGCCCTTCTTGCCTACAGACACTGGGTGTGGCCAGTGCCCAACCTTGGGTAGAGCTGGGCCTCTCTCCCAGGGCTCCCCTCTCCCTGGGGCAAGGCCTGGCATTCATGTCCCCTTGGTTTTCTTGGCAGTGAAGGCAGAAGGGAAAGGGGTTCAGGCTTGCTTCTCTCTCCTGGATGGGGCTGTCACTCAGTCCCCGGCTCCCTGCAGCACAGATCAGCAGATATGAGGAGGGTTGGAGCTCACCAAGCCCAGCCCTCATTTAGAGGCTGAAATCAGGCTGGTGGAGGAGGTAGGGCATATCCCATGGCTGCCCCCAGGCCCCTCCCTCACCCTGGGAGGTCTGGAGCCCCTCCAGACCCAGAAGCCCAACAGCCATGGGCCATGAGGGCAGGGTGACTAAGCAAGGGTCAGTGTGCTAGGTGTGGGCCCTCCCGGGGCCAACAATCACCGGCAGCAACAACGAGAAAACTAACTCCATAAGTGACACGTGGCCAATAGGTTTGGGCACCAGGAAAGCCAGGTCTCCCCTGCCCCAGAAGAGCCTCCTTCTCCAGGTACAGCCCTCTTGGGCGCTCCCCTGGGTGCAGAGAAGATGAACTCAAATCGTTTGGGCTCGACCTGACCCCGGGAGAGCACCTGAGCAGGTGGGGCAGGCAAAGCACCAGGGAGCTGTCGGAACAGACACCTCCTCAGACCCACAGGAGGCACTGAGGCCTGCTACGTGGTGGCACCTGCTCAAGGTCACATGGACAGAACCTGTGAAGGCAACGGGCTTATGGTCCCACTGCGAAGACTCTACCACCAGAGAGGCTGCTCCTGGCCTCTGCCAGCCTCAGGGGGGAGCTGCAACCACCAGGTGAGCCTACAGCCTCTCCAGTGCTGTCACCTCTGGGCCTGTCCCGGGGCAACGCCATCCTGGCTCCACCTGGCTCCCGACTGGCTGCCCACACAGCATTAGGCTGGCCTGTGTCATGCGGCGGGCAGAGGGGTCATCCACCTCACCCCCAGCCCAGATTTCCTCTCTTAGATGGCGTGGTCTTCCCTGGTCTACCTGGAGTACCAAACTCCCCCTCAACTTTGGGAATGGCTCCCCTAGAAATAGTGACCACCTCCATGACTACAACATCCCTGGTCACCAGGGAGGCCATGCCGTGAAAAGAGACCTTGCCTCCCTTGCACCATCACCATGACAAGGATGGGGCAGCAGCTCCAGGACCCCACCAGAACCCCAGACACCCCTGGGCACCACAGTCACATGCAGACAGCAGCCCTACCCCCCACTCAAAGCCCTGCCCCTTGTCTGCCAGCTAGAGGAGCTCACCTGGGTGGTGCTGTCCCTAAGTGTGGGGGAGCGGCCCCGGCGCGTGGTTGTCGTGGCCATGGTGGTGGTGGTCTCCATAATGGTGGTGGCCATGTCGGCCAGCAGGGTGGTGGCCGTGGTCTCTGCACTGAGCAGCACAGACGGCCCCTCCCCGACCAGGCGCAGGTGGCCCTCGGTCCGCACGTTGGGGTCGCTCTCGGCGGCCAGCGCCAGCACCTTGAGCCCATTGTAGTAGAGGCCGGACACCTGGCCCTGGAAGGGGCGACCCTGATCCCGGCCCCCGATCTTGATGGCAGCCTGGCTATTGAAGATGGTCAGCTGGCGGCCTGGGGAGGGTAATAGGCGGGGTGGCAGACAGAGGAGGGGCAAGCAGTGGGGGGAGACCAGAAACATGCGGAGAATGGAGGAGAGCCAATGGAGGGAAGAGGAGTGGAGGTGGACACCAGCAAACAGTGGGGAGGGACAAATGAGGGAGGGGCAGACACCAAAGGGAAAGTCCTTGTCAGCCACAGCTCCTAGCCCAGCAAGATGGGGACCCCAGAGGGGATGGGTCCCCAGGGCACACGCGGGCTGGGAACGGGAGCCCAGCTTCCCCCTCTCCCCACCATGCTCATGCCTCTGACCTTCCCATCTCCCTCTCCGCTCCTGCTCCAGAGGCATCGCCCCCTTCCTTCTCTTTCCTCAATTTGATCCCCATCTTTTTCCCCAAATGTCCCACACCAGTGTCCAGCCCTGAGCCATGGAGCCCTCAGAAGCAGCAGATAGAGGAGACAAAGAGGCAGCGACAGAGAAGGCGACTGCCAGGACAAGTGGCCGGTGCGCAGCAGGGCAGGGACGGAGGTGAGACCGAAGGGAGGCCAGTGACTGGGAGGAGGACCCAGTGCCTGTGGCGGGTGCAGCCGCACAGGCCCCACTCTGCCCCCCACCCCGAGCCAACGCCCAGGCCTCCGACCTCTCTCCTCCTCCCCTCCAAGGCCCAGCCACTGCCAGGAGCAGGCCCTGAGAGCAGAGGCCTTCCTCCCAGCCGGGATGTGCAAGCACAGAGATAAAAAATGTTAAAGGGACCTTGCTTCACTCATGACAGCCAATAAAACCGCTCCAGCTCCAGTCTCACTCCTCACTCGGCACTAACAACCTCAGAGTCCCCACCTGGGTGGGCTTTCGCGGTTCTGTTCGGTTTTAGTGGATCTGGGGGTCCGTTTAACCCTCTGAGTTTGTTGCTTTGGTTTGGTTTTTAGAAAAGATTTATTATGTTTAAGTTTAGATTTAACTTTGGTTTTGGTGTTGCTTAGTTTTGTGGGGAGGTGGGCAGAGGAAATACTACATCGCCCCCTGTTCCCCCAGACCTTCAGCTGCTGGCGCCGGGGTGTTTAAGACCTGGCTTAGCCCTTGTTAGCCTCTGGTTAGTGCCTCGTTAAAGATCTGGTTAGAGTTAGGTGCCTGTAAGCCCTGCCCCCAAAACCTGGGCTGAGGACGGTCCAACTTGTGAAACCCACACCCCGTTTGGAAGCATGAGTTTCCCGGAACACCAAGGCCTCAGGGATACCCAAACATCTGTCTGGCCTCTCGCCAATGGCCAGCCACAGGTATGTTTGCTTGTCCCCTCTGCTTAGCCTGTCCTCCACCTCTAGCACCTTCTCACTGCCCAGCAACTCACTCAGTACTGGAGCAACATCACCATCTCCCCAGTGGGGAAGCCAGAACCCACAGAAGCTGAAGACTAGTGGGTGGCATCCAAAACTCTAGACCCAGAGGCCCGGAGGGCCACCGTGCCAGGAGTTTACTCCCAGGCATAAGAAAACAAAGGGGAGAAAGTTCAAAGGGGAGAAAAACAAAGGGGAGAAGGTTCACGGTGGTCAAAGGAGTTTGGGAAGCAAACATATCACAAGTAAACAACAGGTTTCTTTCCTGTAGAACTTATCAGAGCCTTTATTAAAACAACATCCAAGAGGAAGAAACAGGATTCAGCATTTCCCAAAGCTCATTTTACCACCAATCTCTTTCTTGTGAAGCATCTCACTGGACTCATGCTTCACAGGACACGTTTTGGAACTGGAAGATTGATTCGTTCAATAAATGTTTATTGAGCACCTACCACACACCAGATGCTGACAGTAAACTAACCCCTCCAAGAAGGCCCAGATCTTGTTCTCAAATACTTTCCTGCTCCTGATTTCATCTCTTCCTCCAGCACCCCTTGTGAGGAAGGCTGAGCAGGCTTTGCTGTCCCTGTCTCCCTGAGGAAGGCACTGAGGCTCACAAAGAGAAGTCGTGCCCTAGGCCAGGCAACAAGTGAGTTCCTCCTTCCACACTCTGGGAAATACCTGAGTATTTAGCCCAATCCTTCACTCTCTAGAAGAGGAAACAGAGGCCTAGAGAGAGGGTGCAACCATCCAGCTAGTGAAGGAGAGCTGGGACTCAAATCACCAGGCTGAGCTCGGCCCTCCGCTGGACCACACACCCCACCCCTCCCCCAGGGCCTGTCCGGCTCCAACTACCCTTGGGGTCACAAGTTGTCCCAGCCTCAGCCCAAGCTGCTCCCTTGACCTGATTCCGGAAGAGGGAGGTGGATAATGGAGAGTAATTATGTAGGTTAGCAAACATGGCCCCTGTGGCCCCCCACCACGAACTCCTCAAAGGGTTAAAGTTCACCCTGCTGGAGAGAGCACCCCAGTGAGGCTGGGGGCTGTAGGTTTTAGCAATGTCTGTTACAGTCCCTTTAACTTTTTGTCCTGTTATGGATTTATCACATCTGGTTATCAGCATGTTTAGTCCCCTCTGGCTGTGTGGGGGGCTGGAAGTGACATTTGGGGGTTTTAGTGGGGAAGGCCCCAGTGGACATTTAAAAGCACAGTTATCAGCTGGTTAGGTGGAGGTTTAACAGTTCTACTTCCCCCCTAGAGTTTAGCCTTAGAGGTACAGAGCTCGCCCCCTCTCCAAAGGGAAGGGGATGGCTTTGCCCTTGGCCCCAGCTTCCCTTGGTGACAAGTGGCCTTCTCCCTCACACCCAGCAGCACCTCCCCACATGCAGCCTGTTCTGTCCTCAGCTCATGGGCACGGAAATCCCTGTGGGACAGCCACCTCTGCCCCTACCTGCCAATCTCCCCAGAGCTCCGCTACTTCTCAGAGGCCTCTGGCCTACTCCACAGACAGCAGCCCCACAGCCACTCTTGGGGGGGATCTTCCAAGTAGGACCTGAGGCCCCCACTCCTCAGATGAGCCTGGTAAAGCCTTCAACCACTCCTTTGGGTCCTAGGGTCACTTCTCCGCCTACTGTAGCCTTCAACTAGCCTTCACAAACCCTTGGAGCTGACCTTTGGTAGAGGGCACCTCCCAAGCTGCCTCCCAGCCTGCATCTGGCCTGCTTTACAGAGTGGTTCAGGAATCCCATGGATTATCCCAGTCCCATCCCACATTTAGAAAGAGAACGGGGACTCTGTCTCTGTTGGAAAAACAGTGCCCCTGCCCCAAACCACCACTCTAAAGACACAGATCTTTCACTGCAGAGAGGACAGGGGTGTCCTGGCCAGACAATCATCGCTTCACTAAGGGGTGGGGCGATGGGGAAGGCATAGGTGGGGAAAGAGAGAGCTCTGCACCTTTAAGATAGTGTTTTTAAAGTTAATTAATTAATTAATTAATTAATTCTGGTTAATTACCTTTGTCGAGCAGCCACTCATCTACTACTCGACCAAGCCGGTAGGGAATTCTCTGTCTAGCAATCGCCAGGCGCTCGTTATCAAAGTTTCCTTGGAAAAGTTTAGAAAGACAGTAGGTTTCTCAGGCAGCGAAGTCCAAAGGAGTTAGAAAAGTAATTACGCATTCTCAGGAGACTCAGGGTAAGCAGCAACATCCAACGGCGGGTGGGGGGAGGCCCACCCGAGGCGGGAGAAGAAGTGCTGGGTCCCTCGCCCTCCCGGCCACCTCCCTAGGCTCCCATCCAGAGCCAGCCCCACCCTGGGGGCAGGGGCAACCCAAAGAAAAAGAGAGGGGACAGGAAGAAACGGAAAGGGGGCCGGAAGAAAAGGAGGCAGCTGGAAGGTCAAAAGTCAGAAATTAAGTGAGTTTATCTGCGCTCGAGCTGTTGTGCCCCAGCTTCCCTCCCCATCCCAAAGTGGGGCAGTGGGTGGGGTCATTTAGCAGGTTTAAGTTGGGGGGTGGGAGGCCTCAGTGGCCCAGCTGGTTACTGAGTTTAGAGGGCAGTTTAGAAGTGGGAGGGGCGGGTTAAGCGGGGGTTTATGCGGCATTTAGGGGGGTGACCCGGCACACGCACTTAAAGCACTTAACGTCATAGGTTAAACTATTTCTCCAAGCCAACTCAGCGGCCACTCCCTTCCTGCTCATCTCCCGGCTCCCCCCCATCTCTCACCCCACACCTACCACCAGCCTCCACCCGCATCCCTCCCTCAGCCTCAGCCCACCTCTGCTCTCACTGCAGGCCCTCTGGCCTTCTCGCCCTGGTCACCGCTGTCTACCTGGCACATTACAGCTGCCGTCACAGCAGGGGGTCTGCGGGGGCAGCTGCATCAGCACCCAGCAGCCCCACCTGTCCCTTCCCTCCCTCCACCCTGTCTGGGAGCCATCTCCCCCTCTTCCTCCCCAACTTCCTCCGCAGGGTTCTGCCATTCAGGCCACTCACTCCTCCTCTGCCTGGCTGCACCTTGATCACTTCTCCGCCTCAGCTCTAGGCCAGGACCCTCAGACTCCTCTCTGCTCAGGGCCCTCTCCTTTCTGCCCTGGGAAACCAGCCCCATTCTCCCCTCTCTCATAAGCTTTTCTCCCTCAGGCTCCTCCCTGCCCAGTTCCTAACCCCTACCCCTCTCCTCAGTCTTCTGCTGCCCATCTGGATACCCACCTGTTCCTCTCTCCACTCATCATTCTCCAGGCCCTGAAGGCAGGGAGGGAGAGAGGACATGTGAGTCCCTGTCTGTATGGGTGTGTCTGTGGAAAGGGATATGTCATGTGACTAGGAGTTCCGTGTGCTCCCGATGTCCATGGGCTGGGGCGACAATCCAGTGGAAATGGAAATGCTCACCTTTGGGAATCTGGCCACTATTCCCATTAAAACCGCTTATACACTGTTCAATAGTGTACACACTGGCAGGGGCTTTCCCTCTCATCTCCCATTGTACAGCATTCACCTGCCCAGTGAGGCCTGGGCCCGGGCCTGGGCCTGCCTGCGTACCCCTCCAGAGCCTGAGCACACCCTGTGTTCCTGTGCGCATGCACGGTGCCTCCCCAGGTACTTATGAGGCAGTGAGACCTCGCCATCTCTGCAGATTCAGGCCACTGGTGATTAAATTAAAAAGGGTTCATTCATTCATTCAGTCATGCAGCAAACATTTCTTGATTGCCTGCCCTGTTCCTGGTACTGGGAATTGGAGATACAAAAATGAAGGCCTCACCTTTGCCCATGTGAAGCCCCAGCCAAGGGGCATAGACTGACAAATGACCAGCAGTATTCTGTTCTGTGAGATACAGCACAGGGCATCCCACCCAGCAGATGGTGGTGGGAAGGGCCAAAGAAGACACTGGAGGGAAGGTGAATGACCAGAGGGGAGTCAGGCAGGGAAGGGGGAGGGAGGGCACATGTGCAGAGGCAGAGAGGCAGGAGGGCAGGAGGCATTCGGGGGCCTACCTGCACTGGGATACTTGTGTGTGTGTTTGTGCATTTGTGTGTGTGTATCTGTGCATGTGCGCGTCCTGAGAGGAAGGGAAGAATGTACATCTGTCTCATTGGAGAACATGAAGTCCTAACAAAGGCTTTGACTGTTGAAGACCTCAATGCCACGCCATCTTAGTGCTTCCCTTAGTTATCTAATGGAGTGCTTATAGTATTGCTCTGGGCAGGCATTAGCCCCACCTTTCAGAGGTGGAAACTGAGGCTCAGAGAGGCTGGATGACTTGGCCAAGTCCACATAGCTTGTTGGTAGGAGACCCAGGATTAGAAGTCAGGCCCTGCCGACTCTGAGTCTATGAGCTACGTCTCTGAGCTCCCACGCACATTGCTAACCTGAGGTGTTGCTCAGGATGACACTCAGCTTGTGTAGAACATCTGCCCTCTTAGTGCACACATGCAGCCACCAGGCCCTCAGGTTACTCCACGTCAAGGGTGGAAGGACACCCAGCAGTCTTACCCATCCTCCGCCAGGGGTACTGAGCAAAGGAGGGCAGGTGAGACTTATCCAACATGGCCTCTGGCCTGCTGGGTTCCAAGGGGAGAAGCTCTGGACCCAAGTCATGGCTTGATATGGTGAGGCCTTCATGCCCTCCCAGTCCAGCCCTGTCCAGTGTAGGCTGATGTCTTCACTGCTACAAAGGCTGCCCTTGTGTGTGTGTGGCTGAGAGAGAAGTCTGATGCCCACAGAGCAATTACACCCACACAGCCTGGCCTGTCAATGTCTATGCACATAAGAGACTTAGCATAGGAGCATTTGTGTGCCTGAGTGACTCTACACATGCCCAGGGCCTTGGAGTAGGTCGGCATCCCACCACAGAGCCTTTTTGCCTATGTCGGCCTGATCACGTGAATATTTGCAATCATCCATGTGTCTGGGGCTGGCTGTGTATTCACCAGCCTCTATTTATTAGGGGGTAATATAGTTCTCTTCATCTTCAGGGGCTGCCTGAGAATGTTTGGGTACAAGCCCACATTATAGTGAGCTGTGAGCCTACATGGGCAACTTTTTTCCAGCATAAGTGGGCTTATGAGGGTGTGTACACCTGCACATTTCACTGTCCTGCCCACGCCCCTCTCCATCAGTGTGGGGCAGCTCCTTGGCTGTCACTTCTGGCTAAGAGAGGGGCTGAGTCCACAGATGCTCTCTGCTTCTCAGTCAGCCCCCATGTGTATGATTCTGCATCATCGCTCAGCCTATTATATCTCCACATCTCTGTTTCTGCGGTCCTCCCTGCAGTGGCTCTGTTTTCCCTGCTTCTTTATCTCCCACTTTGGAGCTCTATTTCCTCTCCCTCCAGAGGTTCTGTCCACCTCTTCTCTTGTTGGCTGGGTCTGTGCAACAGCATCTCCATATATCTCTCAGCATCCCTTGCGAGCTGCCTCCATCTTTGCTTATGTCTCAGTAACTATTTTAATCTCTCTCCGTCCTCCTCTGGCTTCCTCTCTCTCTGAGGCTCTTTCTCTGCCTCTCTTGGTATCTTGCAGAGTCTCTGCCTCCTCATTTTTTACATGTCCTCATGCCCATCCCTCCCCTGTGTTCCTCAAACCTTGGTTTGTCCTCAGCCACCACAGCTGTCACACTGTTGCAGTGGGTCTGTCTGCATTCCTGTGCTACCCCCTTCCAGGACTGTAAGCTCCCTGCAAACAGGGGCTGTTCCCTGCTCACTGCTGTGTCTCCAGGGCCTGAGAAAGGATTTCATACCTAGTGGGTTGTCAATGAAGGTTTGCTGGATGCACTTGACCCTATTTTTCATTCTTGTTGTCAATTGTATCTCTTAATCTCCCTTTCACCATGTCCCTTATGCCCTGAGACACTGGGGTTCTCTCTGGGTCTCCGTGGATACTTCTCTTCCTCTATCTACACCTCCTAATATGGATCTTTGACTTGCTCTTTGTCTGTCGTTGAGAACAACCCGCCTCCTTGCCAAGGTATGTTGTGGGTTACTTCCAGATCTCTCCTTGGTCTCTGCATCTGCCTCCCCATTTCCACCTGTCCCTCAAGTCTGAACTCATTCTTTCCTCAATCGCGTCAAGCTCTCCCAACCTCCACCTCTCCTCCTCTGCCCTTCCCCCAACCCCCGAACGAGACCCTAGCCTTGCAACTCTCCCCACTCAATTCTGTCACGTTCTCCCTGCTAGCTAAGGCACTCCAACTACGCGATTTAGCCCCGCCCAGAAAATACCCGGCTTTCTTTAACCACGCCCCCGAGCTGGTACCTCCCCAAGCCACGCCTTTCCGCAGCCCCACCCCGCCCACAGTCGTAGACTCTGGCTTAGCCCCGCCCCTGGTGCAGGCAGCGCCCCAGTCAGAGGCGGCCCTGCCAGCCCTGCCCCCGACCCTCCCGTTGCGCCTCCACAGCGCGGCGGCGCTGCCTACCTGCTGGGTACCGCTCGTTGACCGGCCAGCTGTCCACCTGCAGGGTGGCATTGCCGCCGCTTCGAGTAAAGCGCACCACATGGTATTTGCCGTCACTCACGATGGCGTTGGGCTCGTCGATGGTAATGTCGTCTGTGCCCACGTTAAAGATCACCCCCACAGTGCCCTGGTCCTGAGGACAGGGAGGCAGCAGTCAGTGGCTGGGAGGGAGAAGCCATTCGCTCCTTCTAGAACTCCACCTATAATTGCTACCAGCCTAGCTCCCTGGCTCATCACAGCTTCACAACGTCTCTCTCCCAGTCTTGTCTTTCCTGGACTCTCTCACCTGCTTACATAGGTGGGCAGGCTTGCTCCTCCACTATATGCAAATTAGGAAGTAACTGGAGGTTCAGGGAGGTTGAGGAAGCCACTGCTGGGTGCAGAACCTGGACCTGGAGCACTTCCACTAACCATCCCTGCCTCTTGTTTTTTGGTTTGTTCAGAATATTCAAATGTTTACAGAGCACCTACTCTGAGCAAGGACCATTGAGCCCAGGCCCCAGACAGGAAGACCAGGACCAAGCTGGGGACCAGCAGGTGCTTAAAGGGCGGAGGCTTCCCGAAGGCACAACCAACACGGAAACCCATGGAAGCCAGCCCCAGCCTGAGGAAGGTCTGGCCTCCCCCAGCTCCACCACCTCCACTCAAGCCTCCCTTCCTCTGCACTGCTCAGCTCTGAGCAAGTCCCTGGGGCTCTGGCACCGAGGTATCAGCATGCCTCTCCTGGCAGCCCACGAGGCCCCAAGCAGATCCGGCCTGCGTGTGGGGGTGGCCCGCCTACAGCCACGGGGGTAGAGGTAGGAGTCCGGACAGTGTGTTTCAGGAGGTGACAGGTACGGAAAGAGATGGGGAGACAAACCATGTCAGTCTTCCTAAGGAAAGGCAAACACGGGCAGGTAAGGGTTGAGGATGGGGCTTGGAGCTGGGGAGGGACAGGAAGAGGAAAGACAGGAACTAAAGCCTGGAGAAGGGGAGCAAAGAGTCGGTCTGAGCAACCTCTGGGACCCAGGTCGCAGGCTCTGGAGAGGACCTGCACGGGGAACCCTACTGAGGCCACCCAGGATCCAGCCCAGGAAGAGTTCGGTCTATCGGGCCAGAGTGAGAAGGAGAGAACACCTAAAATGTGCCAGGCCCTCTGTGGGTTCTGTATATACATGCCCTCTTCGTCCCCACAGCAACCCTCTGTGGAAGCTTATAGTAGCCCCATTTTATTGAGGAGAAAACTGAGGCTCAGGGGGATTAAGTAACATCTCAAAATCTCACAGTTCATAAGGAAAAAAACCCCAAGATCTGAACCACAGTTGGCCTGACTCCAAAGCCAATGCCCTCTCCCCCTTGCCACACTAGTCCAGGAGACACTGACTCAAACTGCTGAGGGTGGGGAGTGATTTGAGAGGCTACTGAGGCCAACTGACCTTCAAGACCAGATATCTAAAAAAAGCCAGCAGAAGGCCCACTAGGCTCTAAACCTGAGCTCCTACTCCATTCCCCTGCCCTTCCCCAGCAGCACCCCTGAACCCAGCCTCCTGAGTCCCCACACCCTTCTTCCCACACAGGACAGACATCGCGCAGACTCACTGGGGCCCCGTGAGTCACACACAGTCACAAGGGCCCAAATCATCACAGAACAGCCTGGGGTCTTCCGGAAAGGCTGTCCCAGTCTGGCCTGGGGATGGGGAGACCATTCAGCTGCCACCTCCTGCATCCAACAGAGCCCAGAGGCTTCACGGCACTGGGAGCAGGGATGGGGATTTTGCAGAGAAAGCTGGGGGGCAGGGTGTATAGCTATGGCTCGCTTGGAGAGCCACACCCTACCCCTTCCATTGTGAGCCTAGTTCTCCCCTTCCTAGAATCTAGGAGAGACACACACACACCGTCATACAAGGATGCAGCATCTCTCCTCAGAGGCGGTAAAGCAGGGAAACTGAGGCTGGCCTTGCCTAACAGTACCAGCAAGCCCCACCCATCCACCACCCACACACCGCCAAACTCCCATGGAGACAGGGGATCATCTGCTCCCCACGCACGTGAGGGGAACAGGCAATGCTCCTCAGTGCTATTGTTAGTAAGAACGTCTCCCAGAATAGCGTCAGCCCCTTGGACGCCTCTGAGGGTTTCTCCCCACCAGGCTCAGCCAGTGGCTGTGGCTGTGGAGAAGCAGGTGTGGCCTGGGGGCCTGCCAGCAGAGGGCCGACAGGGCAGCTGGAAGGCAGGACACCTGGGTTTCCTAGGAGGCAGCCAAACTCACAGCCATGCACTCCAGGGAAGAGGCAGCTCCCTAGAGCTGCTCCCGATGTGAAGTCAGTTGTCACTTCTGTTAAAGTCATTAATTCCTAATTCCCCAATTACCTCATTAGGCGGCGGCGGGGAGAACGCGGTCGCTCCTACAGCAAATAATTATGGGAGTCAAAATTAATTTGGCAAAGTGGAGCGACGCTTTATTAGAAACGTCAAATTGCTTTTCTCTTATTTTGCAGCCGCCTCCCCACTCTCTGAAAGCTGCTAATGACGCTGTGGTGGGAGCTGATGTGTCACCAGGGGAGAAGGGGTCTTGGGTGCTGCCCCCAAGGGGCTTCAGCCCGTCTGGCGCCCAGCTCTTCCCTCAGAGCTGGCCTCTCTCATGGCCCTCACACTTCCTCCAGTGCCCTCACCCTTACCAGGCTCCCCATCCAAGGGCCAGGTCTCCCCTCCTCTTTGCCCTCTGCAGACCAGGCACCAGGCCCTGTACCCCGATAACCCTGCACCAGGAGAGGCCTGTGGGAAACCGCTCAGAAGGAAAAGTAGATTCCTCCTCCATCTGCCCTGATTCCCCGAACCCTTTCTCCTCAGCACTGAGGAGCCCTGTCTCCTAAACCTACAGACACTGAGACACACAGAAGCTGTCAAAGAGGCAGACACAGGATACGCACAGTTCGGCGCATCCAGGTGGATGACCACAGGTGACAGGCATTTTCGCTGACCTGAGTACTTCCTAGGGCTGGGCAGTGTTGTAAAAGTGCTTTACACACATGCTCTCATTCAAACCTCACAGCATCCTCTGTCCTTTTATCACACCACTACACAGATGAGGAAACTGAGGCTCAGAGAAATGAGGTGACTGCGCAAGGACAGAGCAAGAAAGTTGGGACTCACACCCAGGCCATCAACTCCAAAGCCATATAGCCTCTCATGACTGTGGGGAGAGAGAACAGCAGCCCTCACTCACAGAGAAGAACACGAAAATGCGCCAGGTCAGGAGACCAGAACAACAGCAAAATACAAATACAGAGTGACACAGCCAATCCAAGGCCACGAGAGTGTCTCCCACAGTCCCACTGTCACTCCTGACACAGTCAACATGTACCCAGTACCACCCTGTCACACAGTGTCATGCGCAGTGTCCGTAACCACACTGTCTCTCACATTTGGGTGGAGACACTGTCTGTCTCCATCACATGGGCAGGGGACTCCCAGACCTGCTCCCCAGGCTGCCGCACGTCCCTTTCCTACACACACCCTGCCTGGCTGCCCCTGCCCAGCGCCTGTCAGCTGCCACTTCCTCTCTAGCCCCACGTAGTCCCCAGGACATCTCTCCTCACACCTGCTTCCTGGCTCCCTGGTGCTGGGGGAGGGGTGTGCAGCCATGGGACCCTGAAAAGCTGTTGTGTAGGGAGTGGCCAGTAGCTCAAAGCCTTCTTCGCTGGCTTCCTCACTCCCCTTAAAGCCCGGGTCCCCCACCAGACCTTTCCAGTGCACACAGAGCCCTGTCAGCCTGCTCAACCCTCCCAGCTCAGGGGTCCTGGCCAAGGTCAGCATATGAGATACAGGCAGCAAAGGAAGGTAGCTGTCAGAGGCTGTGTAGGTAGAAATGGAGACTGAGGTCGGAGGTCCAGGGGTTAAGACCATGGGGATGAGACAGGGAGAGGCTAAGAGCTAAAATGAAATGGAGCAAGGCCAGAGGCCACAGAGAAGGATGTGGGACCAGAGATGGGAAGAGGACGGAGAAGAAAAGGAATTGTCTGAAGACTAGCGTTAGGATGAACACTGTGAGGAGAGGTGGGAAGCCCCCAGGGAGGCCCTGGGAAGGAGCAGAGGTTGGAGGGGGTGCAAGTTGGGCAGAGAAAGGCAAAGCTAGGCTGGACCTGAGGTCAGGATGGGGATGTGCGGCTGGGCCAAGAGGTAAGAGATGAATAAGCAGGCCAGAGAGGGGAAGGGGAGGCAGGGGGGCAAAGGTCATGGCAACAGAGGGCGAGGCAGGGCAGGATCTAAATGCAAAGTGAAGAAGCAGTGCTGGGCAGCTGTGGGCAAGGAGGTCCGCAGGACCGGGTGCAGGTCACAGCCGACCGCCCTAGGTGATCTAGGAGCAAGCAGGCAGCAGCCCAGGAGAGTCAGTGTGGGGGCGTTTCTGTACTCTACAGGAGAATGGCCTAGGAGCCTCAAGGAGGCCCCCAGCTTTCAGAGGCACAGAAGACACAGATGGTCTCAGGGAGTGGGGAGCTGGGAGCTTCAAATCAGCCAGAGTGGCTCTGGGAGCCGCTGTGAATAACCAGGAAGGGAATGGGTCTCAGAAGCAGAACTAGTTAGAAGAAGCCCCAGGAATCACAAACAGAAGTTCTGAGGACTCCACATGAGGGAAAGATTTGAGGTGCTGATCCTAGCAATGAGGGGACTGAGTGGATTTGCAGTCGGAAGGTTGTGGGGGTCAGGGGCCAGGGCCCTGGGTCCTTACGATGTGCAGCTGCAGGTAGTCCCCGAGGCCGGAGGCGCTGTCCACCCGCACCAGCACAGCGCTCCGCTGGTGCGTGCTGAAGCCCACAGCCAGGCGGTCCATCCTCGTGCTGGGCCGGTCATTGGGGGGCCACGTGTAGGTGATGAGCGCTCCCCCCTTCCCAAAGATGTATGTGGTCCCGGCTGCAGAGAGAGAAAGGGAGAGAGGGAGATATGATATCAGGAGAGTGAGGATCAGCAGGCCCTCAGTGACAGACCAGAGCATTGGGACACCAGATTTAGCACACAGAGCTTCAGCTGTGATACCCACAGCAGCCACCAGGCTCTGCAGTCCTAAGAACAGTTGGCAGGCGGTACCCGGGTGAGAGCCTTTGCACGCGCACAGACAGATGTAGCTGCCTCATCAAGAATTCTAGTTTTAATTACAGCAAAACAGAGAGGTAACAGAGCAACACAGAGAGCCCAGAGAGAGGCTGCAAGGTGACCAGGAAGAGTGCTGGGCCGGCAGGGCCCAGGGGGCCTGGGCCTGAGCAGCTCCACTTCTCCCAGGGCTGGCAGAAGTGACAGATTCAAGGTGCGCTTCTGTGGGGCCAAAGCAGAGCAGGCGCCAAGGTGAAAGTGGCCCCAGGAAATAATGAGAGGAGGGGCAGAAGCTGGGTCCAGCTCTGACTCCCAGCTCACTGACTGGCACCCCTCGGTGCCTGCCCCGCCCCCTCCGCAGGCCCTGGAAATCCTGGTCCCAGTCTGCCAAGGACTCCCTGCTTCCACTTTCAATTAGGGGGCTACCTGGGCCCCAAAACAGTACATCCTGGAGCCCTACCAGGAAAAGGGCCAGACATGGGGGGTAGGGGGAGGAATAAAGATTGATGGCTAGAAGAGGAAGGAGGCAGAGACAGATGGACAGAAAGGGACAGAGCCCGGTGTAGGTGAGAGAAAGTTGCAGAGTGGGAGCCAGAGATGAAGGCTTCCTCTCCCTGCCCTCCCCCACCCCACCCTCTCTCCCCGCTCCTCGTCTCCATCCGCTGGGGGGCAGGTGTGAGGTCCCTAACAATCCCAGCCTCAAAATAAACCCCATTAGTCGCTATGCTCCCTTCTGTGGCTGCCCAGGCTCCCTGGGGCTGGACGGGTGGGACCAGACTGATGGCTAGGGTGGGGGTGGAGGGCTGGTCACCCAGTTTCTAGGAAGGGAGCCTTGTCTAGAAGGCCCAGAGGACTAGTAGTACTCTGGGGCCTTCAGAGAAGGGAAGAGAACAATCTTGCATTCTTTAGAACATAAATGGAGATGAGATTCATAAAATGCTTAATTAAATAATTAGTGTAACGACTCCCCTCAAAGCATTTCTTGGGGCAAGAGGGGTTCAGGGGAGGTATCCAGAGAGAAAGTGAGAGGCAGATGGGGCCTAAAGACAAAAGCCTGGAGTAGGCTGGAAGAGAAGTGGGGCCTTGGGGATGCGCAAGTTCTAGGTGGGATGGAAAGTCCTGTGGGCAGGTTGCTGGGAGCCCAGAAGGCCTGACTCAGGGAGGACTCCAGGCACTTCCAGGGAGCAAACCTGCTCGACCAACACCGCAGCCCAGCTGCTAACACTGAAGCTGGTCCCCTCAAGCACCTTGGGAGTTTCACCTCGGGGACTAGGAGCCCCATTATAGTTCAGGCAACCAGGGATAAGGGGTCTCTATCCCCGGAAGTTCTTAGGCCCCTAATGGAGAGGGGCCTGAGGGCCTGGTGGGAGGCACCATCTGGGGGCCCAGGGAGGGGCTGAGGAGAGAGGGGAAGGCTGTTCTGAGGTAGTGAGGCCAGTAGGGGTGGGGCTGGGCGGAGCTGGAGCTGCTGCCCAAAGCACTTGTCTTCAATGCCCACCATCTTCCCAGGCAGGGCCAGGGAGAAGAGATGATCCCCCGGGGGCAGGGCAGGCAGGCAAGAGCCACCCTGATGTCTAATAACTGACAACGTGCCACAGCATGTCACTGGCAAAGCATCCCCAGCAGACACACAGAGCTTGGCTCTGCCCCCTCCAGACCCAGGTATCCTTTCTACCTGGGGGCCTGGAGACCCCTTGGTGAGGGTTTGAACCCTCAGGACAAGGCCCCAAGACTGGGGTGGGAAGTTGACTGGGAGCAGAGTGCACAGTACGCTGCAACCACGCCCCAGGTTCTCACCTGCCCAAAAAGGGAAGGGCCTGGAGGCCAGGAGCCCAGTAGGCCTCAGCCACTAACAGTCTCTCCACTCCCAAACACTGCAGCACTCTGGAAAACCGGCTGTTTCCATGGCAACCATAATACCCAGGGTCCTCCCTTCCCCCTCCACTCACTACAGGCTGCACTTCCAAATTTGGGGAGTTGGGAGGGCCAGGGGAGCTGAGATGATGACCTTCCTCCACACAGCCTCCTGCCTGCCTGCCCGACCAGAGGCTGCTGCCTCTTCACCCGCCCCCCCACGTGCTCCAGGGCCTCCCAGTCAGACGAGGAGAGAGGCTTACTGGGCTTTCTACTCCCTCAGAGCAGCCAGGGAAACCCCATCTCCCTGAGCCCGCTCCCAAATATCCCAGGTCTAGGAGAAAAGGGGCCCTTTCTTCTCCCTTTCCCACCCCACGAACGCAGACAGCACACCATCCCGGAGGGAACCCTGCCTGTGCCCCGAGGGGGCCCGAGAAGCAGGAGGGCGTGATGCCCCACAGAGCAGTGCGGCGGGAGGGTCCGGAGGTGGTGCGGGCGCCCCAAGCCCACACGTTCCGAGTAACGCAGACCCCAACCCGTACGCAGGCGGCGACGCACCCAGCTGCACACAAAGACCCCGAGAGGTAAGGCAGACCCCACGGGAGACACGAGGCAGCCAGGGAACATGGCGCTAAGCGCACAAAGACCAGCGGGGCGGGCAGCGCGAGGGCAGGACGGACGCGCACCTCCCCGCCCCCAAGCCTGGGCGCACGAGCCGCCCGCCGCCTGCCCAGGCCCCGGCCCCGGCCCCGGCCGGCTCAGCCAGGCCTCCCCGGGGATTTATTACCCCGCTGTTCTCACACTGCAGCCGGTTTATTACGCGGGGCGGGCCTGTTAAAGCCTAAGGGCGTTTATTACACTGTGGGGGGATCGGGTGGAGAGACACTTCTTGGGCCGAAGAGGTGAAGGATGAGTGGTTTATTGGACTGGGGCGGCAGTCATTACCCTGGGGAGACATTTCTCTCCCCAGCGCAGCGCTCCCGCCCGGGGGCGCCGAGGGCTCGGTTTGGGGTGGAGGGCGGGCAGGGGCGGGGCTCCGCCGGCCGCTCCCAGCCCTCCCCGGCGGGCGCGAACTCCAGAGGTGCCTCCTGCGTCTCACCAGGCAAGCTGTCCTCTACCCTGGCCACTGGACTCTCCCAGGAAAGGTACAGAGACACGGAGCCCAGGACACCACACCTCATCTAGAACCTCTGCAAGGTTCTGGAAGGGGCTCCGCAGAGGAGAGGGGCCTAAGCCTAAGCCCAGAATGTTGCCCCTAAGATGGCCCATACCCATTGTTTTTATTCCCCCCTCCCCCGGTGCCCCCCCTTCAGTAAATGCTAGTGAACTGCATTGTGCGTAACATCGGGGGAGGGACCCACTCCTGAAGCCCGAGGCAAGAGAGGCAAGGGAAACAAGATCCCACAGGCCCAGGGACCTGGCACCTTCTGCCTACACCCAACATAGTCCCCTGGGTGCCTCCTAGACCTAGAAATTTACTGATCCAGTAAAACACTAAATGATCAAGAATCTTCCATAAAGTTCCCACACACCTGCACTCTAGAAAAAAACAACTAACCATTAATAATGGTTCGCTAACCCAGACACAACACTACCGTCCCATGTGAAAAAACACCCATGCAGGAGGCCCTTGTGGTTAAAACTACATGTGCGGACCCCCTGCCTGTCTCCTTGTAGCATCAGAAACCATGACAAAACCTTCTGATAGACCTAGAATAATGAGAGGGTAAATGTCCTGCACAATACAGAAGAGCCACGTCCTAGGTGCCCATGGCCCATACCCACTCTTTGTATACGGACCCTCACAACCCAAGGGGACCCCCAGCGATCCAGAACCCTGGGATCAGCTCTCTCTCAAGCTAGAATCCCAGAACAGTATCTTATGCCCCCTCATGGCTTCAAACCATCCAGTCAGATATCCAAGTTAACACACCCATACCCAGAATCAAAATAAATGCCAGCCTCCTTTAGAAGCTGGAGTGGTGAACCCAGAACCCCTAGAAGCTACTGACACAGAACCAAGCTGAGACTGACCCCTCCATTCCAGGCTTCAGAGGGTTTCAGAAACAAAGGTCTGAGGCTGAAAGGCTCCTCAAAGACTCTGAAACCAGAATCAGGGTCAAGGGCCAGGAGAGTTTCACCCCCTCAGGCCATTTTTAGAACCCAGATGTCCTGGTCCTTGATGCCCAGACCGACATCAGGTGCAGGAGTGTCAATGGTGTCTGGCAGGTGGGTGGGGATGTTATGTAACAGGAGGAGTTGGGGATGGAAGGGTAAAGGAGGAAAGAGTGAGGAGAAGAAGGGAAGGAAGGCAAGGAGAAACGCAGGGAGAACCCCAGAGAAGGGAAGTGGAGAAGCAAGGGCAGGAAAAAGAGGCTCCCTCACACTGGAAGACGCTAGGGAGGCAGGGACAGAAGAAGGGTCTCCCCTGCCTAGAAGTCTCCCAAGCTGGCCTCTTCCTCTAGCCAGCCACATGGGGGTCCCAAGAGAAGCCTGTCCTTTTGCCTCCCATATGGCTAAGGTGGGCAAAGGTGGGGTTCTGCTCTGACAGGTGGCCCCCTCCCTACTCTTCTATACCTGACCTTTGGCCCTCTTCTCCCTCTCACCTGCCTGACCCTCCACCTGCTCCTCCACTCAGTCTCCTACCTTCCTCCGTCACTGCCCTCCAGCTCCCTCCAGCTTTTCCTCTGCTTCCATGTGGCACTGGCAGCCATTGGCCCTCTTGGGGCCGTTTTCTCCTCTGCACAGCAAGGAGGTGGCCATCTCTGAGGCAATCCCAACGCCAGTATTGCATAGTTGCCCACCGTGCTCTCTCCTCCATTTTCTCTCCCTCTTGCCCAGCTCTTTTATCCCGACTCAGCCCCTTCACTGAGACTTCCCCTGACCCTCCAGCTCCCAGCCCCTCCTGCCAGTCTGCTCAGCTCCTCTCACCTCTCCCTTCCTTTTTCACCTCCTCTGCTCTGCCCCCCACAACACTCTCCCTAGTATCCCTGGCTCCCCTTTCCTATCTCACCCCTTCATGCCTCTCCTCATTGCCCAGAAATATCATGTCTTAATCTGGGCCCCTTGGGAGCAACACTGGGCCACAAAGGAGCCAAAGGGGACAGTGAAGAGGAGGGAGGGAGACAAAGAGGGCGAGAGAGTTCCTGGGGAGAAAAAGGAGGCTGAGACCAGGAGCAAGGTCTGGGGTGGGAGAGTGGAGATGGAGCGAGCCTGGAGAGCCTGCCTGGAGAGGACCACAGCTGGGGCAGAGGGGAGGTGAGGGACACCCTGCGGGGAAAAGAGAGGGGAGCATGAAGAGGGGGGTTGGCAGGCCACCCCTGGCAGCGGGAGGGAGAGAGAGCAGAGGCATGAAAAATGGGCTGAGGATGAAGTCGGAGAAAAGGGAGGAAGAAAAGCAGGAGAGAGGGGTGGAATGGTCAGAAATGGTGCAGGGGGCAAAGACTAGGCAGCAAGGATGGGCAGATGCAGAACGACGGGCAGGCAGAGAAGAATGCAGCCATGGTGGGCCGTGTGGGGCACAGAGAGGGAGTGATGAAGATTCAGACATGGAAGATGAGCGAGGCACAGAAAAGGAGTAAAAAATGAGAGGTGATAGAGGGACAAAAATGGAGAGCACAGAAGTTGGAGGCAACAAGGGTACAGAGTGTGAACTAGTGAAGACAGGCGATGAGAGATGATGGGACTCAAGATAAAAGGTGATGGTAGCTTGGAGATGGCAGAGAACCAAGATGGGAGGTGATGGGGGTATAGAGATGGGAGGGCAGGTATAAGAAATGAAGTGCAAGGATGTGAAGTAACGGAGGTACAGAAATGGGAGGTGATGGAGGGCTGAGATGGGGGCCAAAGATGGGATGTGATGAGTGGCACCATATGAGAGGAGAGAAAGGCACATGAGAGAGAAATGGAGGTAATGGGGACGACCTTTGGAAAGTGATGGCAAGGTACAGAGATGGGAGGTGATGTGGAGTACAGAAGAGAAGTGAGGAGCGGACTAAATGGGAAATGATGGGGTCTCTGGAATGGAAGGTGACAGGAGGGATTGAAATGGAAATTAAGTGGAATGTAAAGGGGCACACCTGGCACTATGAGGGATCGGAAGTCATGGTACAGTGACAGGGAGTGATGAAGCCATAGAATATGAGGACAGAGATGGAAGGCGGCAGGTACAGAGTTGGGAAAGGATGGCTAGACTTTTAAGCGTCCAAGCCACCATGCAATGAGGGGACTGAGATGGGAGGTGATGAAGG
The DNA here is from genome assembly GCF_030020395.1 of Manis pentadactyla. Lineage (NCBI taxonomy): Eukaryota > Metazoa > Chordata > Mammalia > Pholidota > Manidae > Manis > Manis pentadactyla. The sequence goes on along the minus strand of NC_080027.1, from coordinate 13,656,756 downwards.
GCAGCAATGAGAAGTGACAGAGGTTGGAAACAGAGGTGATGGGGTCTGAGAGGAAAGGTGAAGAAGGTTGAGATAGATGGTTATGAGGGACTGTGATAAGAAGTAATGGTCAGTGGAGAGTGACGGCGTACTAACCCAGGAGGTGACAGGAGACAGGAATGGGAGGTGAAAGGGGCACTGGGACAGCGGAACTTAAATTCCAAGCAATAGGGCTACGGAGATGAGAGAGGCTGAGGTTCACAGGCAGAGGCAGGACAGAGATGAAGGGGTGTGGGAAGGAGAGGTGGAGATGAAGGGAACTGGGCTGGGAGAATGGTGGGCCAGGGAGGGAACCGATCGTTTAGGAGGTGATGGAAGGACAGAAAGGGACAGGAAGGGAAGGTTGCTGGAGAGATGGGGTTTAGAGACAGACACGAAGAGGTGAACGCAGAAGAGATGGGACTGTCAGAGACAAGAAATGACCAGTGGCACGGAGGGGAGGTAGGGGGACAAAGACAGGAAGATAATGGGGTGCAGAGACGCAGCCCCAGCGGAGGGGAGGTGGGATGAGGCAGCAGGGAGGTAAGCCAGCTGGAGAAACGGTACGAGGCAGAGATGGAGCAGGCGGGAGGGACAGAAACTGGGGACGGGAGAGCTGGGCAGAAAGCATGAAAGGACAGATAGGGAGGTGACGGACAGCGGAAACAGGAAGGGGAGCAAACAGGCCGGGAGAAGCAGAAGGTGAGGCCAGGGAAGGGTGGTGATGACAGAGAGGGTGGGGGAGAGGAGAGGGTGGGGCCGGAACGAGGGAGCCCGAGCCGGCGGGCGAGGGGCTGGGCCCGGGCCGCACACGCGGGAGGCGCGGGCGGTGGGGGCGCAGCGCGGCGGTCGCCCACTTACCGTGCCCGCCGCGGGTGAGGAAGGGCATGCGGTTGATGGCGATGGGCACAGTGCCGTGCTTGCTGTGGAAGTGGTGGACGTGGTGGGTGGTGCTGAGGCTGGAGGACACCCGCGCCCCCTCGGCCGCCCCCAGCAGCAGCAGCAGCAGCAGCAGCGGCGGCAGCAGCGGCCGCCCGGCCGGGGCTGGGGGGGGGCGCGGGCCCCCCCCCGGCCCGCTCCCCCCGGGGGGCATCTCGGCCCGGGCGCAGACGCCTCACAGCCCCATGGCCGGGCGCGAGGACGCGGCGCTGCAGGGCCCCGCGAGGCCCCTCCGGCTCCGAGCCCCGGGAGGGTTGGGTGGAGAGCAGGAAACCGGAGCCCGAGCCTCGGTCCGGGGCAACGAAATCAACTGGATTCCGCCGGGGGCTCCGGGGTCCGCGGAGCGACAACGCCAAGGTCCAGGACGCCTGGGTCCATGTCGAGAAGCTACGGGTCTCCGCGCGTCCCGGAGGGTCGGAGCGGCGCCGAGAGCCGTCAGAACCCCGGGGGAGCGCCCGGGGGAGGGGGCATGGCGCCGGGGGGAGGAGAGGCGAGCGGGGGAGAGCCTGCGGAAAAACCGAGCCGGGGAGGCGGCCTGGAGGAGAGCGGCGGGGGGCGGACGGAGACCGCGGCCGGCCGAGCCGCTACCACCCGACGGAGGCCTGGGGAGAGGAGGGAGCGGCCGGGGGGAGGCGGCGGGAGAAGGGGGAGGGAAGCAAATCCGGGTGAGGGGGGAGCGGGGGGAGGGGGGAGGAGAGGAGGGAACGGGCTGAGCAAAGGAGAGGCGCGAGCCTGCGAGATTCCAGCGGAGAGATGGAGGCAGCGGAGTGTTGCTGCAGAGGCTGAGCGAGCCGGCGGGGAGAGGAGGGGGGAGGGCAGGGGGGACGGCGGAGCGGGGGGAGGGCGGAGGGACACGAGCGGCTCCCGATCGGCGGGCGGCGCTGGGCAGCTCCGCCGCGCGGCTCCTGGCCAGCCCGCCCGGCGCGCCCGTCTCCTCCGCGCGCGCCCGTCCCTCCCCCACGCCCGGGAGCGCGCTCGCCTCCCGCCCCCTCCGGAGAAGGGGCTCTGATGAATAATTGAACAGGACCGAGGCCAGCAAGAAAGGCCGCTCTCTTCCTGCACTCCCCTGCCCCTGCACCTGGATGAACCCCTATTGTGCCTGCTGGTCCGGAGCTCAGGGATGCGGCCGCCGCCACCTCTGCACGCACCCCTCGGAACACACGTGCGCACCGGGATGTGGAGGGACTTGGGTATGGAGACACCACGTGTCCACACAGGCACCAGTATGCGAGCACGCACACATCACCTCAGACAAATGCATACATGTGCTCAGACACTGGCACATGAAGTCACATTTAGCCAAGAACATACAGGCACACACAGGCACACAGACACACACACATACATGTTTGGTCACAGGCACTGAACAGCCAGCACACACAGACACCTCCTTCAGCTCACCCTCCAAACACAGGGTCACCCATAATGCACACATAGCCCAGAGCCTTCAAGGTACTCAAGACCACACATATACACACTAGTCCCCACCTCCCCAAAAGGGTGTTGTTCCCCAACCCCTGCACACCCTCCTGGACTCCTCCACTCCTTCCTCTACACTCCCCCTGCACCCCCACCAGCCTCAGCCTCTCCCTCCACAGAGGTTTCCAGGACACTTGTCCACTGAGTGCTTTGGGACATAATCCTTCCTGGGCCACTTATGTCCAGTTGAGGAAGCCACTTCTTCTTCTAGGTGCTCCTCCACTGGGATCTTCCCCCAGACTTTTGGGGACCCCTCGGAAGCACGTGTCATCGCTCCAGAGGAAGTGCAGGGAGGATGCACATCTGGACGCCACCTCTGCCCCCACCTCAACCTGCAGTGGGTAAGCTAATGCTCTGCTAGGGCTGGGGAAGCAGGTGTGGGAGGCGAGACCAAGGGGAGAAGGAGGTGGAGGCAGCACCTGGAAGGAGCCAAAGAAGCAGTGTAGTCCCCAGGAGGAGAGGTGGTGAGGAAGGGGCAGGAGGAAGGGGGAGGGCAAATGAGCAAGGGAGGGAGAAGCGGGGCAAGAGAGGGCTGACTTCTGCTGACTGACCCTGAATTCAGTTTTGGAGCAAAAGCTGTCACCATGAGCCCCACACATGTTGCACCCCGCTGTAGGATGCAGTCAGGACTCGGGACAGCCCAGGGGTCCCCAGCCCTTCAGAAGTGAAGAGAGCAGTCCTCAGGCACCCAAGAGGAGGCTTTGAGGTGGTGTGTGGCCCCAAAGGGAGGAGAGACTGCAGGCGGGGAAGCAGGGATGGACCCCCTGAAGCCTTATCCCCCTGCCCTCTCCGTCCCATTCGTGTGCCCCTGGCTCTGCAATAGAGACTGACAACAGTTCTGGGCAGGCAGAAAATGTATGGCCCCAGAGGGAAGGAGGGAGGAGCCGGTGGCAGCCAGAGGAGAGGAAGGAAAACCGCCTTAAGGCCAATCAATACCAGTGAGTGGGAAGTGGAAAGAGTTGGATGGGGTGACACTGGGGAACGAGGTGGGAGACAGAGGGTGAAAAAGAAGAGAGGGAGAGGCCTGCAAGAGATCAATAGAGGCTGCAGAAATGAACAGAGCAAGTAGAGATGAGAAACAGAGACGGGGCAGGGATGGTGAAGAACTGACTGCCTGGGAGGGACCAGAGACAGGCCCTGAATGACATAACAGCAAGTAGACCCATGCAAGCACCTGAGCCCCAAAACCTCAGCCCTGGGGTTTCAGCTGCATGTCGCGAGGTGTCCCTCCCTTTATCTTCCCTCCCTCTTTCATTTCATAGTTTCTATTGCATTTTCTCCCCCACTTTCCTCTCCCATTCCAGAGATGGGTTCTCTCCCTCTGATCTCTCTCCTGCCTTCCCAGAGCAGATTCCTGAGCCTTAAAGGGACACAGAGGTCCCCTCACCAGCAGCCCCCCAAGGTGGAGTCCTCATGTCATAGATGGAGAAACCGAGGACACAAGTTGGGAAAGGCTGTCCTGAAGGCCTGACCTCTCCTCACCTCAGCCTCCACCCCACCAGACAGCTCCAGATCCCATCCCAACTCCCTGAGGACACCCTCGGCCACTCCCACCCTCTTCCCTCTCTTCAGGTGCAGGGCCCTTTGGTGCCAGTGGTGCCCTTAGGGCCTTCACACTCAGGGGCAGAGCAAACTGAACAGGCCTTTCAGCCAGATTCCTGCTTGAACTCGCGCATGAGTGGGGCCCCAGGAAAACCAGCCGTATAGAGACAGCATGACCACGAAACAGCCAAGCATGGAGAACTGGGAGGAGGCACAACCCCAAGAGAAGAGGGAGTTGTGGCCTGGGAAGCTCAGGCAGAGCCCCGCCCCCAGATTCCTGTGCTGCCCTTCAAGCGCAGACAGGACCGGCAGTGGAGCCCTGCCACCCCAGGCTGCATCCGCCTCGTCTTTACCTCCATGGCTCTGCTCAGGCTCTGGCACCAGACACACAGACCAGTGCTCAGGGATGGTGACACTTCCCCAGATGTGCCCAGCACCCCAGCCCCACCTCTCACTGCCTCCTACCTGTCTGGAACCTGAAAAAGTTGCTCCACCTCTCTCCCCACCCTTGCTAAAAAGTGGTATGACCCCCTAAACCCCCATCCATCTCTGTTACCGCTTCCAGAAGGCTCCTCTGCATGGGAGTGGAGTAGGAGGATGGGCAGTGCTTCTGGATCCTCACCCCTGCACCCTGAACAAGAGTGCCCACCACGGGCACCACCACTTCCCCCAGGCTGAATGGGCAGCAGCGGGAAACAGAGTCAGGAGTACCTGGTTCTAGGTGTGCTCTCCCACTGCACCCTGTGACTTAGGGCAAGGAGGCCTCAGTTTCCTCATCAGTTCAGTAGGACGGTTTGTCTCCATCCCACTGCATTCACTGAGGAACAAGTTCTAAGCTGCTGAACACTGAACAGTCAGTGGGATTGTTACTCTTACGCAGCAAAGCTACCACCGTCTCCAGATCTGCACAGCTGGGTAGGTGGGAGAGGGAGAGAGCCGGCCTGGTCGTTTTTATGCCCCGGCAGTGAGGGCTCACGTGCCCCTGAGCTGGCCATCACCTGGGGGCTTTGGAAGGTACAGGTGGCAGCGGGCAGATGAGGAAAATCCTGGAGCCAAGGTGAGGGTGTGGAAGTACTCAAGGGCAGGCCATGCCTTTGAAAGTGTGGAGGAAGATGGGCTAGACTTTCTTCCAAAGGGGAAGGAAAAACCAAGGCCAGCCCAAGAGCCCAAACCCTGGAACCAGTAGTAGGTTTATCCCATAAGAAACTCAGGACTCATGCCCCAGGGACTAAGGCTCCACAGGCCGGCACAGAGACAAAGGCACTGAGCCCGGTTCCTAGCCTCTCTCTACTACTAACTCCTCTGGAAGGCCACTGAGCCCTCCAGGCCTGTTTCCACGTCTGTAAAATGGAGAAGCCCTGTCCCCCCAGCGTGTGTGTGCATGTGTGTGTGTGACCACCCTTGGTCTCCAAGCAGGGCTCCCCAGAGAGGACATTCAAGCGCCGCCTGAGGGGGCTGTACTCTTCTCCCTAGCCGTCGCCCGAAGCAGACCTTCAGGGGGCACTCCACAGCCCCCTTGGGTAGGAGGGGGCCTCTCCCCTACTCCTGCTCCTACTGCCCTCCCACTGTCAGGCTTTAACAGCTGCTGGCCCCCAAACCCGAGGAACTGGAAACTGCTGCTGAAGCTGCCCTTTCTGGGGAGGGGCTTCACATAGCATGCAGTTTGGCAGGCAGATGCCCAGCCAGGGAGGAGGAAAACCAGACCAGGACACTAGGGAGTGTCCTTGTGGCTCCAAGGGACAACCTGCAGCTGGGATTCTTGGGAGGAAAAGAGGGAACTGTTTGGCCAGTGTCTAGGGGAGCCAGCTGTCCAAAAGGCCTGGCATCCCAGGAACCTCCAGAGCCTGCCCTCTGGGTGGTGGCCTACTCTGGGCCAAAACACCAGGCTTCCACATGCTTTGGCGGGCACCAGAGAAGAGGGGTTGCAGGTGGACACAGCCCCTGCCCCGTGCAGTCCTGTGCATGTGTGAGCTACATGTAAGACCATCACCAGACTCCCACAGGGAGAGCAACAGAGGATGCCGCCTTTGGTTATGGGTGAAGGGAGCAGCGTCCAACCATCTCAGAATGAAGAGGAGAGGCCATCCGTCAACAGATGGCCCCAGAGATTCGGGCAGCAGCAACCCTACACAGGCCCAAGAGAAAAGACTCCAAGAGGCAGCAGTAGTCAGAAGCTCCCCTCGGGCTCTCATGATAAGAAGGAATGAGAAGGAAGCAGCTGCACAGCCCTCAGAACCCTGCCCTCCTCCCCAGTGGCCCTCTGGCTGGGAAAGGGCCCAGACCTCCCCCGGAGCCCGCAGCCCTCCCAGGCACTCACGGTCGTTGCAGACAGGGCCTCCATAGGAAGTCATGGTGCAGTCACAGGTGAAGCCATCCCACTGCTGCAAGCAGACGCCCTGGTTGGCGCAGGACTCTTCGGTGCAGGTGGTGCTGGGGCCTGGGAGAGGCAGGAGGAAGGAACACCCCCCACTCAGCCAAGCCCCCTCCCTCCCCAGGAGGTGCGGAAGCTATAGGGCCAGGCTCTCATTTCTGCCAGGCTGAAAGGGCCAAATACTGACAAGGGAGGTGGGGTGAGGATGAGGGGCTCAAGTGCTGCTAGGCTTGGCCTTGAACTGTGACCAGGGTGGGAGGCAACAGGGAGGACAAGTGACCCTTCACCCCCTGTACCCCTGCTCCAGACCTGTAGGGCAGGCTCCTGTGAGGCCTGAGATAAAGGGCTATACTTTGCTGGCCCTCTACAGCCTGCAGGGTCACACCAAACTCCTCCACACTACACTCACCATCACAGCCCCTCTCCACCTGCCCGATGCGGTGCAGGGCGTCAGCGATGAGGTCTGGGAGGCGCCCGTTGAGGTCCACTGAGGCCAGGCAGCCCTGAAAGCCGTCCCGGGAGGCCACAAGCTTGGGCAAATTGCTGAACATATTCTTGCTCAGACCGCCAATGTACAGCTCCCCTGCAAAGGGAATGAGGTCAGACCTAGGCATCCTAGTCTCCATTTCCTTGCCAGGCCAATAGCATCCTGCTGTCAGGTCCTCCGGGCCTGTGGTGTCCCATCCCAGACTCCAGTTTCCCTACAGAGATCCAGGGACCTGCATATCCCACCCCTACCTCTTCTTTCTTCCTTCACTCTACCATCTGTCTGCTCCCCTCCCAGAGAAGCCCAGATGCCTGGGGGGTGCAGGGGGAGCAGCTGGAGGAGCCTACTCCACGCTGTCTCCCACACATCTGATTCCAGTTCCGGCTGTAATCAGGGCCTTTCATAGATGTGCAGCCCCGTCCCCTCCACCCCCGCTCCCTCCCTTTCAAAGTCCCCCATTCCCAGAACTCCTTCAGGCTTCTCCCATCCCCTCCCAACTCTGGGTTCTTTCCTGGGGCTTCTAAACCTAGCTCCCTTCCCACTAGGGCTTGGCCTGGGGACTCTGGGTGACACCAGGAAGTTTCCCCAAGGGATACCTGATCCCACACATCACTGCCTGGCCACATCATATCTAACTTCCTAGAAGTTTTAGCCGGCTCATGGCAGAGCTTCAGCAAGACAAAAGTCAGTCCTGACGTCCTGGCCATGGGCTCATTGCACCACAAGGCGAGCCCAGACCACCCCTGGGCTGCTGCCACTTTGGATTCTCTGTGACACATCGCCCCCTTCTGGGAGCAGGGAGACTAGCAGCCATATGCCTGGAGATGTGGCCTAGGATCTGACCAGGCTTCCAGTTCTGCCTCCAGGCTGGCTTTGTGAACTCAGGCAAGCCAGCTAGCCTCTGAACCTTCCATTTCCTCCTCTCTAAGAGGAGGGTGAATTCAATGGCCACTGAGGAAGCTCTCTAAGCCTAGACAGTCTGAGTCACATTGACTCCCAGAGGTCCCTAAGGGGCTGAGGACCACTGTGGGCATGTGAAGGAGGTCCCTCGTGTTGCCCCAGTGGTCTCTGGGAAAGCTGCGGGCTTTTTCTTTACTCTGTTCCAAAACCCCAGTCTCTAGGCTGTCCTTCCCTGATCTCTCAACCACCCATTCTGGGGGCAGGCAATGACTGCTTCAACAGCTACCAGAGAGGCCCTGGGGAATGGGGAACACTGATGTGATGCTGAGCCCACTAGGGAAGCCCGAATCCAAAAAAGTCCCCAGAGCTATCCCAGCCAACACCCAAGGTATATGACCAGGGCAGCATGCAGGGACCTAGTGGCCCTACTCCCTCTGCCCTCATCAGCTGCCCCTCCCACCCCACCCATGGGAGGCATCTGCCAGGACATAAGCTCCCTCATCTTCCTCCAGCCCTCAACCAAGGCAGGTTTCTTGACCTTGGTGGTCCAAGAGGTCTTCAGAAGCCCTGGACTACCTACTCCTAGCTCAAGAGTGAGGCCACTGTGCTCCCTATGAAACACTTCCTGCAACCAGACTCAGTGTTGAGAGGGCAGCCTTGCAGGAGAGCTGAGAAGTTTGATGGGCAAATGTCAGGCTGGACACAGCAGGGATTGTGAAAGAGAGGTGGAAACCATGGGCAGGGGAAAGAGAGAGAATCTCAGGGGTGAAAGAGCATCCCAGGGCAGGGTGATCTTTCAGGTGGAGTGGGATCCGGGCTAGGGCCAGGCCTTTTCCTGAGGCCCCAGGCCCCACCTTTGAGATCGAGGTTTCGGGCGCCATTGGAGTGCTGTGTGACAGTGCGGGAGTCAATCTTGAGCGTGTGCACGTTGCCTGGGTCCCTGGACACCACCACGTTGTGCCACTGGTTGTCATTGACTGGTTTGTCTGAGTTCCCCTTCATCAAGGACGGGCCATTCCCCAGGTCAAAGACGTAGTGGATGTACCTGCCCCACAGTAGGGAGGAGACACTGGGTCAAGGCGAGGATGATGCTGGGAAGATGGGGTAAGGAGGAGCTACAGATGGCAGGGGTCTGGGGCACCACAGGAGGAAGGGATGGGGAGGGAAACCCATTGTGGAGGGATTCAAACCAATGGCAAGAGGACACTGGTGTGAGATGCCATCATGGGGAGAATGTTGGGAGGGAAGGCCAGAGGCGGTGGCTCCTGTCAGACTCGGGAGAAGAGGTTTGTGAGGACAGCAGAGCCTTTTCGGGACAAGGACAGAGCAGCTCTAGGGTGGAGTCCTCTCGGGTAGGAGAGGCCATAGGGACAAGGTCCCATCTTCCACCTACAGAAAGGGCCAGAGGGCCTGAACCAGGACAATTAACGGAACAGATATAACTGGAGAAACCCTGTTAAGGAAGTAACTGGGGAGTCAGCAGGGGGAGGAGGAGCTGCTTCTCCATTTTGGCTATGGCTGGGGAGCTGAATCTTGACCTGTGGTTTGGAGAACTGGGCATCTCAGCCAGTGGCTAGGGGTGCATATCTTGTTCAGCGGGGGAGAGGCCCACTTCCGTGACAGTGGTGCAATGCCCAGCACCTCACCCCTTGACCAGCTCAATGACAATGAAGTCATTGCCGTTGCCTGAGTTGAACAGGAGAAGCCCATCGGGGGCCGTGGTCTTGAACTGGAAGAAGAGGTGCATGGAGGCATAAGCTTGGAGCGTTGCAAGTGCCAGGTAGCTGCTGCGACTCTTGAAGGTGACGGGATCAGCCACAATGGCACGCAGGCCAAAGCGAGCATTGAGCTCACAGTAGGTAATGTCGCCATCCTTGCACTGGTCCATGTAGGGCTGGCCATTGAACACCAGTCCGCTCAGGTGCCCAATGAAGTTGGAGGGCACCACGGAGATGAAACGCCGCTCCGTCATGATGCCTGTCTCGATGTTGTGGAACTCCAGCCGAGTATGGGCTCCTGCCATCTGTCCTGCTCGGGACAGACAGAGATGAGGGCAGTGGGTTTGGGGCACGGACTGCGGGATCTTTTCTGGGTCTGAGCCTTGGGTTCCAAGAAGCCTCCCCTCCACACCAGGGTCACACAGGAGAGGCATCGGCCGATGCCATCAGGTGGCTGCTGGCAGCAAGCACGACTCCTGGGTCTAGGAGGAGCTGTGGGACTCGATAGTCCAGGGCCAACAGGCATCCAGGGACATGCTGCCTGCATTTTATAGGAGCTGAAATGGCCCCTGGAATCCAGGCCTCCATAACATATCACCCCAGAGGGAGAAATGGCAGGGACAGCTTGCCAGATGGAAGGGAAGCCCAGGCAATGGTCACCAAAAAGAATGGGGCCCAACAGAGATCAGTAGAGATGTGTCCACCTCCCTGGTCCCAGACCACTTACCCTCCACGGTCACATTGTCCACAGACAGCTGCAGGCTCTTGCCACGCCGCACCACCCTCACCGTGTGCCATTCATTGTCATTGAGCTTGTGCCCCGCAAAGAGTGTCTCTGGGCCTTTACCTGCGGCACCAAGGGGGATGTGAACATGGCGCCTATTCACGCTTGCGTATGGCTTCATGTATGGTACCACCCCAGGCACCCAGAGCCTCAGCACCACACACACACATGCATACAGGCACACACACTCACACAGAGCTTTTACACACTCAGTCATAAACCCAGACACACTCGGTCCTACCACATTGGGTGACTCCTGAGGGTGTCATCTGAATAGAGTAGGATGTGAATGGTGCCTCTGGAGTTGTTCCCTGAGGCCCTGCACACAGACACTCACACCTACAACCAACATGTTCTTCCCTGTGTCTTTTAAGGACCTTCAGTGTCAAGGTGTGTAGCCAGCAGGTAAATTCGCAGCATATGTGCATAAACCTAAAACTTTCAAAAATACAAAGCCTTATCACCACCCAACTGTAACTAGGCACCCACAGCTTCACTGCTGGCAGTGAAGCCTCCACACAGACACACAGCATCTCCCCACTCCCCCACCCCCATCTACAGAGGGACCCAATGTGACCTTTCAGCACACACCTCATTAGCTCACACACCCAGGAACACAACCACATACACAGCACACCCAGCATGGCCAAAGAGGGAAATGTTTCTTAAGAATTATAACCATTTATTCAAAACCAGGATTATCCACTTCCAAGTCTAAAACAAACAAAACATTTCTCTTTAGAATGGTTGACTCTGCAGCACTCCCAGGTCATTCCTGGGCCCCCCAAGTCATGCCAGCAGGGTCAGGGCTCACCACGCATGCACATACAGGTACCAAACACACACAGAGATGTCTTGAGCACACACAGTCTCTCTGCCTGTGTCTGCTGTGTTCCTGTGATCTCTTGCGTGACCTCAGGGCACACCACCAAGCCGGGACACTCCAAGACAGAGCATTAAGCCCAGCCCGCTGGGATGCTTAGAAATGCCCACACTCCTCTCCATCTCACCCCTGCTGGGAGCTTCACTGTCACCTTTGAAAGCACCCGTATTTGGCAGAAACTCCGCCACCACCCAACACAGGAGCTGTGGAGGGCTGAACTCTGAGGCCATGGCCTCAGCTTGCGTCCCACTCCACTCCAGTCCTCATCTTCTTTTCCTTGCCTCGACCTCCCCCTTGTGGCCACCTCTGGAGATGCGGCGGAATATCCCAGCCCCTCAGGCTTCTTGGTGCCAGAGGGTGGCAGGCCATCCTGCTGCAGGGGCCACCAAGTCTTTGCCCCACCCTCTTGAGGACTTTAAATGACAAGTGTTCCTGGCCTTCCTTTCCCCAGACCCAGTAAGCATGCTGCCCCTGGACCCTCCACCAACTCCCTGGTCCAGCCTCATTTGGCCCTTTCCGCCTCCATAACCACACCACCCCGACCCCACCCCATGCCTGCTCCCCTCCCCACAAGCAACACCCAACCCCCACACAAGCCAGCGAGGAAGGCTCTCCCCACCACCCCTCCCCAGATCCCAGTGTCCAGCATCCCAGGCCCCTTGGGACTCTGCAGAAGAAGAGGGAAGCCACTTACTGGGTGCGCAGCCGACGCGCAGGCAGTCTGGGGGGGCCATGGGGCGGGCAGAGGGGGAGGGGAGACAAAAAGGCAGAACAAGGTTTTTTTTTTTTTACATCCTTCACAGGGAGGGGTGTCTGCAGGCGGGGGTTCCCCCCAGGGCCACTTTCCGGGGACCACGCGTGCCCAGGTGCCCTCTCCCCTTCCTCAGTTGGACCCCTGTCCCTCCTGCCCCCAAGAGGGCTCCAACCCTCCCCAGAGCTGGGAGGCAGGGCAGTCAGGTGATGGGAAGAGGACTTGTGTCTCCCTTCTTGGAGGGGCCCAGGCCTCTTGTGTCTGAGGGAGATGGGCACCTTGGGAATCCCAGTCGTACAGGGGATCACTTCGGGGCTGAGGGCTTGGCCAACCCCACATCTCCCTGTCTCTGGGAGGGAGATGAATAGGGAAGGCCAGAGTCCCTGCATCCCCCGTTCTGGGACGACTCCCTGCTCAGAGCCCAAGTTGCAATATGCCACTCCCTGTGCCCCTCTGGGCTCTGAGCTAAATGGAGGGGTCAGTCCCAGGGCCCCCTTCCCGTGGCCATACACCTCCCAAAGTCCCAGGGGGCTTGCACCACCCCTACAGGAACCTTCCTTCAAGCCTTCCTAACCTGAAGAATGCCAGGCTGCCACTGGGGACTGGAGTGAACTTCTCCCCAAAGAGGAATTACTATTAATCTGTTTTCCTAGGGAGGAGCTAAGGCCTCTCAGATGGGGATACTGAGGCCGCCAAAGTGTGACTTCAAAAGACACCGATTCCCCTGTGGCTTTGTGGGGGACATGGGCCCCTTGGGCAGTACAGCTGAGCTCCGCACAGCAAGCCAGGGACAAGCAGGTCACCACAGGCAAAGTCTCCTGCCCCTGCCTCAGCCCCAGCATTGCTATCCTAGGACTCCAGGCCCAGAGGGCACCCTGGTCCAAAAGCACACTGTCCACACAGAGCTGCAGTCCAGGGCCTCAGGGCCTCTGGTCACACCTGAGGGAACACATTGCCCACAACATGTGAGCTGGACGGCCTTGCAGAGTGAACAGCTCATGTACCAGGGTCCTATGAAATTGCGACTTAGGGCCTCTGGATGCCTGCACCCCGCCATCAGACCCGGATAGCCTGAGGCTGCAGGATGGCCCGCGCTGTGAGGCAGAGGAGCTGGGTCCTGATCTCATCAAGCGACTGCAGACAGATCTCTCTCTGAACCTCAGCCCCCCTCCCTGGGAGCTGAGGGGCTTGAAAAAGAGAAGCCTGAGCTGTCCCTTGCCTTTCAAAGAGGTCACAGTTTCCAACAATATCCTGGCACCGTGTGGCTCCTCCCAGAACAGGCTCTGCCCCCAACCCCAAGGCCCAGGAAGTAAAGGGGGTTGAGGCACCTGGCATCCCCTGGGCCCCTGAAGGTTCCTGCAGCGGAGGTAAACCGATTCCCCTGTGGCTTTGTGGGGGACATGGGCCCCTCGGGCAGTACGGCTGAGCTCCACACGCGTTGTCAACCGCAGCAGAAGAGTGGGGGGAGCAGCCGGGACCCTAAGCCACAGCCTGGCACCAAGAGAGGGGCAGAGGAGGCAGAGGAAGGCCAAGGGGCAGATTCAGGGGGAAGTCAGAAGTCACAGTGAGAAGAAGGAGACAGAGAAGATGCAGACAGAAAAGAGGAAGACAAGGGGGAGCAGAGGGAAGGACAGCAGTTAGGGGGTGCCGGGCCCGGAGTCAGGTCACGGGGGCTCTCTCAGGGCCAGCAGAGTCTTCACCAATGAAGGGTCCAAAAAAGAAAAAAGGTTGGAAGGGCAGGCTGATCCCCTGTTGGGGAAAGGCCCAGGGAGCTGCTCAGTTCTTCCCCTCCCCTGCAGGGGAGGGCCAGGAATGGGGTTCCATCTGTCCAGAGAAGAGGTGTCAGCTCCAGGCCCGCCCCTGCAGTGACCGCACCCTCAGCCCCTGCTTCAGTGGGGTTTGAGGAGAGCAAATACCCCTTGAAGATAAACCAGCATCATCCTGAGCAAAGCCCAAAGTGTGGTCAGGGGAGAAACGTAGCCCCCCAGCGCACACACTCGACCAGAGCGCAGCTCAGGGAGCCTTAGCTAGTAGCCTGGGCCTCCAGTTCAGGGAATGGACAGAAGGGGTTGGTCTGTGCAGACCCACCCAGGCCCTGGCTGGTAACAGAGACCAGGGTGAGGGTATAAATGTGAGATGGGGAGGTGGGAAAGGTCATCTGTGTGGGAAAGTACTCAGGGGAAAGGCCCCAGGCTTCCTTCGCCCCTGGTTTCTGTCCCACCAGACCCTCCAGATTGGAGATGGTGGCTCCAGGGCTTATTGCCAGGGCTTATTGCACAGGAGTGTCATCTCGGAAGTGACATTGCCAAGTGGCAGTGTGCAGCCCTCATTCAGAGCCATCTCCCCAGCATCCTGGCCTATTGAAGGGGCTTGAGAACTACTGACCAGCCCCAGATGGGACGGAGGCACCCTCCTGTGGCCAGGGATTAAAGGGCTTTGGAATGTAAGGGGCCCTTAGCCTGGCTTACAACATGAGGAAGAGTTAGACTTGCTCTGTATGGCTCAAGGGGCCGAACTAGACCCACCAATAGGAATTTCGGAAGGGGTGGTTGACACTAAGGAAGAATGACTTACTGATTAGAATGGCCATTTCAGAGGTGAGATGTGGAGCTCTTGACATGGAAGGTGTCTGAGCAGAGGTGGAGAGCCTCCTGTCCATGCAGGACACATGGGTGACTCATACACAGTGGGGCTGACTGAAGGAGGTGACTTCTAAGGGCCCCTCCAGCTTGGAGATTCAATTACAATGCACCCTGCATGTCAGCCTCACGGATAGCTGGGCCCAAGTGGGCCCATCTCGTGGAGGGCAACTCCAGGGAAGGCAACGAAGGACAGGACAGGCTGGGCACTGGCCCAGAGGCCATATCTAGGGCAGAAGGAAGCTAGGAACACAGGTCACACGGGAACAGGGTTAAGAAACCAGGGAGTCTACCATCCTCTAGGAAGAGAGATCAACCACCCTACCCAGGGGCTGCAGACAGCAAAGCACAGCATCTGTACTTGCTCAGTCTATGCAGACATGGTGAAGTTTGGGGGATGGGGCAGGAGGCACAGTCCAATTTCTTTGGCATCCTTGGCCTGGAAGGAGGCAGCAGCTCCTTCTTGGCCCTCTCTGACCTAGCCAACACCCTCACCTCCGGAGGCTGGCACTAGTGCCTCCTCTCAGTGGTCCACCAAATGGTCACTGGCAGCCTCAGCCTCCCCTTCAGGACCCAACACCAAGTCTGGGTCATTCCACTGAGCACCCCATGAGCTGCACAGCTGCCTACATATGTCTGGCTTCCCTCCCTACCGGGTGAGACCACGAGGCCGGAGACCAAGCCTTGTCGGGCTTCTCTCTATTCCGCAGCAGCGAGTCTAGCCCAGAACTGGGGCTCTGGAGTTGTTGCCTGTCTGTGAGGCCCACGGGCCCTGGGTAGAAGCAGAATGGGGGTCCTAAGGCAGGGGCCACACTGGGTCATGCAATATGGAAGCAAGCTCCCAGGCCTGGCTCTAGCTTAGGTCCCTATCCTACTATGATTTTCCCTCTAGAAGGCTGGGTGAGTCTATACACGTGTCTTGCATCTGTATGTCTTCACTCCTACTATTCCAGCTGAACCTCAGAACCACCAGAGAAAGCAGGCAGAGAGTGAGGATCCTCATCTCCATTTTACAAATAAGAAAACAGAGGTTCAGAAGAGGGGAGATGACTTACCTAACAGTCAAGGAGACCAGAGCTAGAGCCCGGATCTTCCGGCCCCAGACCTAGGACTCGTCATCCCGGCCTGAGGCTGGATGGCTGGATGTGGACTGCCTGTGTGGCATGAGCTTGGCCAAGGCCTGTCATGAGCCGTGTTAGAGACGACATCTCTGTGATGGGGCTGGGCATAGCCAGAGGTGACAGGCAGGTGGGAGGACTGTCCTGCTGGCTGTCATCCTGAGGGCCACCTTGCTGTCTAACTTCTTAGTACTTATATGGCACAGACAGAAAAGCATGTCCATGAGAAGGAGAGGGTAGTTGCTAAGAGTAAAAGATCACGAGGGTCCCCCAGAGATCATCTTCCTGGGCCAGGACACTGCCTCCTGTCTAATCTAAAGGAACCTGGGCTTCTTCCCAAAGGTCCCAAGACTGTTCAAGTAAGGAAGAAGCATTTGCCTTCTGTGCAAACAGAAGACCCCAGATTTTCCCTGCTGTGTCCCCACCAAGCACACAGAGCCACATGTTTACCACACAGAGAACACACACATCCTAGGGCAAAGTAGGATATGTCACACAGGGCCACTCTGGGTCCTGGGCTGATGCCTTCCTCCTATAACCATTTAAGCCAGGGGATGTTGTACTGTACCCACAGAGCATTGGCCAAAGGGCATTTCCCATCCTGCCTTCCCCTGCAGCGCTGCCACCTATCACCCACTCTGTAGGCTGTGATCATGGCTAGAAGCAAAGTTTCAGGGAACCCTTTTCTTCTGGGTCCAGGACATAACAAGCATTTCTTACAAGGTAATTAGCCCCCAAAAGACCAGTCTATCCCACAGATGCCCCAGAGACCAAGATTAGGGTGAGGCTCCAGATAAATATTTAAAAGCTCAAAGTTCTGTGTTCTTTCCAGTTGAGGATCTAAACTGCTCAAAGAGCTCTACTTTTCTTCTGGGTCCAGGACATAACAAGCATCTCTTGTGGCCTGAATCTGCGTGGCAAGCCCATGGTTGCTACACTCCTGTGCATTCAGAAAGGGGAGTCTGAAATGGACAGATGTGACCCCAGCCTGGACCCTGAGGGCCTCCAACTTCCAGTGTGGCCCTGACTGAAAGCTCCAAGACAGTAGGATCCCTGTCTTCCTCGCTGCAGTAACCCAGGTTCAGAATATGGTGGCACTTAGAATGTGTCCCCTACGTGTTGGATGAATGAGGAACCTGCTGTTTTCTTTTTGCCCAAACAGGCATGATGGCCCTGCCTACGTGGACAACCAGGGGACCGCCAGGTGAAGTGGAGCTGCAACCTGCTCTGGGTAGGATGGAGATGGCGAGATGTCTGATGGCGAGGGTCCCTATGCCCTCCACTGCGCAGCTCTGTCAGAGGCAATGGGGGAAAGCACTGTACTTCAGGGCAAATGACCTGGGTTTGAACCTGGGCTCTTCCCCACACCATCACTAGCTTTGTGATGTAGGATAAGTCAGTATATGACTTTCATAATTTATAAAACAGGCATAGCAATGCCTATCAAGGGATCCGGTGCCTTCACAGGGCGGCTATGGAATTGAAACATGACAGCAGACAAGGGGAAGGTGCCAAGACCCCATGTGTCCAGTGTCCCATGTGCACCTATGCACACAGACAGACACAGAGCACATCATGAGGGTGGGTGGGTAAGGGGCCACGTCCTCATCCCTAGATCTGCCGTGGTGCTGAGCTCAGGCTTAGCACCAGCAGCCATCTGTGAGTACTTCCCAAATGAATGAACAAGGAATGACAAGTGGATGGGCTGATGACCAAGAATGAGCTATGTCATTATGTGTGTGTGCAGGACAGATGCTGCCAAGACCCCCAGGAGCACCCCAAGAGGACTGCTGTCACACCCCAGACACACTAGGACAGATGGTATTGTCACACTTGGGGTCCTCCCCACAGTGTTGCTGAGCACACCGCATTGCCTTCCACTGTGTATCCTGGCCAGGGATGGAGCTCTCAGGGGCTCTGACCCCAGCCACCACCCCCACCTCCAAACTCTCACTGGTGCCACCACTAGCTTCTCCAGACAGAGGGGTGTGGGTCAGAGGCAAGGATGGGAAAGGGACCAGGAGCATGGGGTGGGGTGGTTACCGAGGTTGACAGTGAGCTTCATCTGGCCCCCGTCCAGCTCGAGGCGCAGGGTGTCGGCTGACTCCCTGGAGGTGGTAGCCATCATGAGCCCGTACGCCCGCTGAGACATGAAGCGCAGAGACACGTCCTCTGCCTCCGTGTGCATGGCATTCGGCAGCATGATCTTCATGTACATGGAGCCATCGTAGCTCAGGACCGTGGCCTCTGCCCCAGGGGTGGGGGAAGAGGGAAGCGAGGGACAGGCAAAGACCAGGGGAGGGAGAGAGAAGACCGAGAGCATCATTACAGGGATGATGCCCAGGGCTGGTCCAGGAGGGGCACCCGAGGAGGAAGGGGGCACGGTGATGGGCAGCAGGGACACCAGGAATGAAGACTAGCCTCACCTCTCTCACAGACCCTCCCCAGAAAGCCGGTCCCGATGCAGTCACAGACGAAGCGGTTCCAGCCCTCGCGGCAGACGCCCCCGTTTCGACACGGGGCAGATGCGCACTGCTTCAGGGTTTCCCGGGAGCAGAAAGGGGCGATGCCCACTGCGCCCTGCGCCTCGGCCAGGCCCCGCAGGTCCCGGCTGCGCCCATCTATGAAGAGGTCCCGCACACAGCCCACGTAGCCAGCCCGCAGCGCCGCCGTCCACACCTCTGGGGGCAGGGGCAGGTCCCCGCGGCCCCCCTCAGGGAGGCCGCCCAGGTACAGCTCACTCTCCAGATCCAGAATCTCGCTCTCCCCGTTGGCCAAGAACGGTGTGCTGCGGCTGTTCACGGAGATGGAGCCTGGGGACCAAGGAAGAACGGGCCTCAGTGGGGAGGGCAGAACGGAGACAACACAGGCCACCCCGCTCCCTGCAGCAGCCCTGGGCAGGAGGCTCGGCCTCACCTGCCTGACGCAGTACCACCCGCCTAAGGGCCCCAGGCTAGGAACTTGTGGAAGTCAGCCCCAGGCCAACTACCGCAATCCTGGGCCCCTGTCCAGACCCCTCCTTCTCCACCGGAGCAAGTCCTTGGAGGATGTCCTGGCGGTGGACATGCCCAAGCGGGCTGGGCCATTCACGGGTCCCTCCTCTGGCCACTCCCTTAGACCAGGAGCCAGAGGCAGAGAACTCGAAGAAGGCTGATAGGTTTGAATCCAAAAGGTTTTTCCCCCCACTTACATTTACTGAGCATTGTGGCTATGTGCTGGGCACTTAGCACCTTGTTATATACATTATACAATAAAATAATATTTGTTAGCACAGACATTTTATTACTGAGTCTCATAGTAACCCTGAAATGGGGTCGTTATGATCCCATTTTGAAATGGCTGAGAGAGACTGGAGAAGAGCCCAGAGCGCCCAGGCAGGTCAGGAGCTCCAGGTGGTGGGGCCCAGGGCCTGCTTCCCCCACCCAGCCCCGGATCCCGTCTGCAGCTAGCGAACAAGAAGGGCAGGCAGATAAGCTCCTGGGGCCTGCATGACAGGATGGCAGCCAGACAGGGAGCTTCTGGGCTATAAGACTTCCTTGGAAAGAGAGGCTGGTTATCTCAGAAAAAAGATTTGGGATCGGGTAGGAGCTTTAAAGCCTTCACTGAAGTCTTAAGAAGCAGAAACATACATTAGAAACTTTGCTGTGTTTGTCATTTTTACTCTAAAGTTTTTCCTCCGTCAAGTTTAGAACAATTATTTGAAGAAAAATAAAAATGGCTGCCTATCTCCATGAAGTTAAAGAGAAATAAGGAGGGTCTGATCTACATTAGGCCTAATTGGGCAGAGATCTTGTTGGGGGTTCAGGGTGAAGGCCAAGATCAAAGTGTGAGCACGGGATGTGAAACTAAGGGAGCAAAGGCAGGGCCTCTGCCACAGATCTCCTCATCTGGAGCACGTTCCCCTCTGCCAAAAGCATTCCCCGAACCAGAGCGGCCACTCCCCCATGCCCAATTTCAATAACATGGCCCCTCCCTTGTTCTCCCCTGACACGGTTAGATGTCCCAGAATCCTGTTGATAAACTCACTCCCCGACCAGGCCTCCAAACATGAGCCCCCCGATCACCCACACCTCTATCTGTACCTGATTCCTCCGATGCCTGCTCTACCCACCTGCTGTGGGGCCTCTGCAACATGGACACTGATGGACTCTCAGCAAATGAGCCAAATGTGGGAGAAAGAAGAGGGAGGGGAAGGAAGAGGTGGGAAAAGGGTGTTCAGTGCAGTCAACAAGCGGAAGCTGGAGTACAGGCCTTGCTCCAAGGTCACTCTAAAACATGGGAGTGGGACAACCCAGGTGTCCACTGACAGATGAATGGACAGACAAAATGTGGTATACACATAAAACATAATATTTAATAGCCATGAAAAGGAAGGAAATGCTGACACATGCTACAGCATGGATGAATCTTAAGAACATTATACTCAGTGCAATAAGCCAGACATAAAAGGACAACTGTTGTATGATCCCACTTATAAAAGGTGCCTAGAGTTATCAAATCATAGAGACAGAAAGTAGAATGATGGTTGTCAGGGGCTGGGGGGAATAGGCAGTTAGTGGTTAATGGGGACAGAATTCCAGTTTGGGAAGACGAAGATGTCTGGAGCTGGCTGGTGGTGATGGTAGCACAACAATATGAATGTCCTTAATGACACTGGACTATGTACTTAAAAATGGTAAAACTGGTATGTATATTTTATGTTATGTATAATTTACCAAAATTAAAAAAAAAAGAAACATGGAATTTGAAAGAGAGCTTTGTTGGAATGGAATAACAGCCCCAAGTCTGTGCTTGTGCACACGAATAAATGTGAGCCATCAGAAATGGTCAGAGCTGGTCAAGACGGGGACCCAAAGACTGGCCAGACCTGGTGCATGGGCTCTGGAGATCTGTGTGAGGCAGAGACCACTCCTGGAAGCAGAAGGCCCTGGGTTTCTCTGCAAGGCCTGGGCAGATTTCCAACCTACAGAGTTCCTGATCACCTGTCTGGAAACCCTAGGAGGCAGCAAGTGCTCTGCAAAGACTCCTGGGAGCCATCACAAGACAAAACAGGGGTTGAACCCATTTACAATAAAGCCAAGGAAGGTGACATTTCTCTTGAAGAAGGGAAAGGAAGAAGATGCCGGGCCAGTAGAGGCCTGCACTCCCAGGAGTCACAGTGCCTCCTTATTCCCCGTGTGTGGGAGAAATGGTCACTTCACCCAGACTCAAAGGTCCAGCAAGGTGACAGCTTGGGAGCATGAAAATTTAGCTGACATTGATAAGTGCTTAAATTGGATAATGTGTCAGTTCTCATTTATGTCAATTCTTCCTCTTGTGTTCAACAAGATGGTGAAGAGTACAGAGGAGAGATTCAGCAGAAAAAGAAGAAGGGACAGGGAGACTGACAAGGAAGAGTGGAGGAAAGGGCAGCTAGAAGCAGCAGCAGGTTCAGGAAAGAGCACCTCCTCAGCCCCAGAACTTTCTGTTCTGCAGCTTTATCATGCTAGAAACCTCACCAGGTGAGAGTGTCTGTGTGCCCCACTGGAGCTTGAGCCCCGTGACACAAAGGAGGATTAGTTCACAGCTATCCCCTTCCCAGCACCTTGGACAGCGTCTGGCACACAGTAGGTGCTCCGTAAATATTTGTTGAGTTAATAAGAGAAAGTTGAGGGGACCTGGAAAGGAAAGAGGCAAGTCTGGGAACTTTTTTGTAAGGGGAACAGGATTCTACTCTTGTTAGGCGCTGGGCTAATGCTTCTGCAGGTGTTCTCTTACTTAACTCCTCCTGACAACCCCAGTGTAAGGACTCCTTTCAAAGATAAGAAAACTGAGGCTTAAAAGCTTCAAAGAAGTGGACCAAAAGTCACACACACAGTAACTGGGAGAGCTGGAGTGTGACTCCAGGTCTGACTGACTCCAAACACTGTGTTCATTCCACCAATGCACTGTGACAGGAGGGCTGGGCATGGTGAGGGGTTGGAGGGGAGACAGCAGAAGAGACCTGGAAGGATGTCAGGCAGGAGGAGAGGAGTGGCCAGAGTGAGAGGGGGAGGGACCAGAGGCCTCCTGACCTTTACGCCCATCCCTTTGGAAGTCCACGTGGCACCACTCGCCGTCGTTGACCTTGCGGCTAGATGCCCGCAGCTTGATGCCCCCAGAGCCCATGTCCAGCAGAAGGTAGAGGTAGCCATCCAACAGCTCCATGGCAAAGTAGTCAGCCCGCTGGGCAGAGCTGTGGCTTCCAGCCCCGGCCCCGGCCCGCCGGCCCTGGCTAAAGAGCAGGAGCCCATTGGGCTCAGTGGTGCGGAAGTCTAGGGAGATGGAGCCCGTGCGCTTGGCACTCCAGCGGGGTAGGGCCACAAAGGCCTCAGGACTCTCAAAAGTCACAGGGTCCAGAGCAGCCACATCTTCACAGCGGAACGACAGGTCCCCCTGCAGCTTCATTTTGGGATCCCCTTCCTTTGCCAGGCGGGATAGTTCCAGCTTGAAGTCATTGTTCTTATAGACCACCTGCAGGGAGGGGCAGGGGCAGGGATGAAGAAGCAAACGCAGCTTAGGGCCTGGCCACTCCTGCCCAGCGGCAGCCAGGACCACGGGACCCTGCCACCCAGCCCTGAGGGGATCCCTGCTCAGCCCCCCAAGACCACTTGCTCCAGCTTCACCAGAAAGGCTGTGAATAAGCCCCTCCCTTGCCCCGCTCATGCTCTCCGTCCTGTCTTTGGCCCAGCGCTAGCATGGCGCCCTCAGTGCTGCCAAACTGCAGTTCATAACAATGGCCAGACAACCACCACTAACATCTGGCTGACGTTTTCCAATTGACACAGTATTTTAATTTACACTCTCCTCTGCTCCTCACACCCACCTTAAGAAGTCGGTACTGACTACTCATTCTCTAGATGAGGAAACCAGGAGTTAGGTCAGGGACTTGGCCAAGGTCACAGAGCTAGTGAGCAGAAGAGCCAGACCTCAGACACAGGTCTTTAGTCTGCACACCCAAAATCCTTTCCTCTGAGCCACAGCTGCCCTGGAAGGCATCTGAGAGGGTGGGCAACTCCTGAGGCTCAGGAAAGGGGAAAGAAGACTCTTGATGCAGTCAATGGGCCTCAGGTTTTGAAGAGGGAAGGTCTCCCACTGTGGGCTTGGAAGGAGCAGAGGAACCAGGCAGCTGGCCAGGTCAGACTAAATCACCCTCGAGACAGGGGCCAAAGGGTTCCTGGGCTGGCCCCAGCCCCTTCCTCGCCCTACTCACATCCTTGAGGCAGCCCATGAAGTTGTTGCTGACGGGCGAGCCCGGCAGGTCAGCTGTGTTGGGGCTGCCCCCTATGTAGAAGAAGTCATCAGAGCCCAGCATGGTGTAATCCTCCTGCGTGTAGCCTGTGGTGGTCAGGATCCCGTCCACCGAGATGGTCACCTGCCCAGCCCAGGGAGGGAGGGGGAGACAAGGAGACAACTGGCATCAACTCCCTGAGAAGAGCCACAGGCTGGGCG
The DNA here is from genome assembly GCF_030020395.1 of Manis pentadactyla. Classification (NCBI taxonomy): domain Eukaryota; kingdom Metazoa; phylum Chordata; class Mammalia; order Pholidota; family Manidae; genus Manis; species Manis pentadactyla. The sequence continues at coordinate 13,633,657 of NC_080027.1, read as the reverse complement.
AGGGAGGGGCCAGGGGCAGCGGGGGAGGGGGACCCCCCATTTTTATGTCTGCTTGTCTCAGAGGAGGAACAGTGGGGGGAAGAGAGAGAGAGGAGGTGGGAAAGGAAGCAGCACAAGATTTGATGGTTTCAGGGTAGACAGAGGCCCGCCCCACGGCCCGGCAGGCAGAGGTCTGACGAGTACTGAAGTGCTTGCCATGCAAAGCCCCAGGAATCGGGTCCGTGGGAGTGGGGACCCAGGGCCCCACTATGGGGTGATGAAAATGGCACCCGCACTTCCTTCCTCATGAAGGTGCTTTCTGGACCCGCCTGGGATTTCAGAATGCCTCCGTAAGCAAGGCAGAAACACCGACCATCCTTGGATCTTGTGGCTCGACTCCTGTGGCTCTCCCTTGGGGCCCTGAGGAGCCCTTCCAGTCCTAGCCCAGCAGGGAGACGGAGGATGGCAAGGGTGTGCAGAGAACTCAGATACACCTAAGGAGCCTTGCGGCTTCCTGGAAGATGCAGAAGGCCTTGCAGGCCTGATCCCCACCACTACAATCCTGACTCCAAAGGTCTCCACTGCTTCTCACCCACTTCCTGAGTGTCTCTTTACTGCCCAGGTCCCCCTGAATTTGGGTCACTCTCTTGTCTCCCATGGAGGGGGCAGCCCTTTACCTATTCAACAGCCCACCTGCGTTGTTTCACTGTCTTCCCCACTGGCACCACCATCATTACTCTAGGGAGTCAGGGCCAGGTTAGGGAACAGAGGAAGACAGGGCTGACCTCATTATGCCTTGACCCTGAGCTGAAGAGTGAGGTGAGAAAGCAAGACGGGTAAGGATGGGGCGCAGCTGGTGGTCCGAGGAGGTGAAAGGGGCTCAGCAGTGGTCTGAGGAAGGCAGATGGGACCTTGTTGGGGAGTGACAAGTGCAGGGGACTCTGGCTACCCCACCCCAAGCAAATGCCCAGCGAGCCCCTGAAAAAGCCATGGGAGCAGCCCCCAAAGGCTCCAGAGCCCCCGCAAGGTTATGGGGGAAGAGCCAACGGCTACAGGACCACCAGCCCCCACTCTAGGAAAGCTGCGGTTCAGGAGGGCTAACTGGGAAAGCAGGCCGACTCCTGCCAGGGCCATCGGGAAGCCGGCCCACTCTGAACCCAACGCCGAGCTTCCACCCCCACTCCCCACTCCCCAGACATGTTCTGGCACCCCCTTGTCAGGTGAAGGCTGGAGATTGGGGCCTTCTGGTCACATCCTGTGACGTCCCCACCCACACCGGTCCATACATGCATGCCGCCAGCCGTCTTCCAGAGACTGGTCTCCGGGGTCCCATTGTCCCGGAGGGGGGGAGTGCGTGTTAGGAGAGCCTAAGGAGCACGGGTGCAGGGGAAGCTTCTCCTGCAGGACCCTTGAGTGCCCACGGTGCCAGGCTGGGGCTTCACCGGGAGTGGGGCAGGGCTGAACAGAGCAAGGGCTGAAGAGGGCCCCTCCTGGGAGCCATCAAACCTTGTGCTGGGGAACTAGGTTCAAGGACAGAAGGTAAAAGGGTGTCTTTATGGGATGGGGCAGTTTGAGAGCTTTCGAGTCTTGTTTTGAAGGGAGGACTGGTCATTATTGTTTATTTCTTCTTCCTTCCACCCCACCTGAGTCTGGAAAGTGGGGAACTGGGTAGAAAAGGGAAGGGTCAAAGTATTAGTCACAAAAACATGCAGACAAGATTAGAATGGGCAGAAGGGGGCTGCAGGAATGGAAGCAGGGGCCTGGGAGGAGTGGCGGGGTCAGAGAGTCTCCCTGAGGCAAACCCAACTCCATCTTGTCCTCCGTCTCCACCCTGACACTGCGCTAAGAGACCAAGAACTGGGCCGCTAATTGTATCTGAGCCTACATCTGGTCACCCCAATCAGACGGTCAGCTTCTGAAGGACAGGTACCTGGCCTGACATGGCCCTGTAACCCCTGTAATACCAACACAGTCCAGGGGACACAGCATGGTCATTAAAGGTGAGCGTTAAGTTGCTCATGACCCAGGGCCACGCTTGGCTCTTCCTGTGTCCGGTCTGTAAACTCAATGCCTTGGGGGTTTTGGTGGACAGAGCCTCAGTCCCCCACGACTGCCCTGATAGGGCACTCCTGCTTCTGTGCAGGTGGGGGGCCCTCCCATCCCCAGAGCTCCCAGGAAGAGGCTCTTCTGGCCTCTGTCAGTAAACTCAGCTTTCAGCCTTCCAGCCCACTGAGCCGCTCAGCAGGGTCCTCCCTCCCCAGGCCCAGAAGCCAGGAACCACCTACTGGCATCTTCCTCCAGCCACGGGCTCTCTTTGGCCCAGTCCCATTAGCAAGCTCCCCTGCCTTTGCTCTCAGTGTTAGAAGGACCTGACTGTGGGGATGGGGCCACCTCCCCCGACTCCCTTCTGGACTGGGTGTAAATCTGACCTTGCCCACCATGGCTGTGCAAACCACTGCCAGATGCTGTCCCCCATTGGAAAAGGGCTGCCTTAACCACCTCCTGTCTGCTCCCCAAGCTCACAGCTATGTTTTTAGAGCATCCCTGGCCCAGGGGTGGGGGAGAAAGCAGGAGGAGGCAGGGCACTATAAGGAGGCCCACAGAGGAAGGGCCTGGGGGCTGGGGAAATAGAGGGAGAACGGTGGGGACAGCACCGGGTGGAAAGGAAGCAAAGGGTGGGGGGAATGGAGAAGGGTTCTGGGGAAGGCGAGGAAGATGACAGATTAGTAAGACCCAACTGTTCCCTCAGACAAATCAAAGTCCAGACACAAAAATGGCAGGTTCGTTAGTAAAAGCAGGAAACAGGGGAATCATTCCCCCATCCCCCTCCACCTCAGGGGTTCATGGTGCCCCTGCCCCCCAGCCTCCCCGCACAGCTTCTGGAAGGGGTAGGGCCGGCGGGGAGGAGGGCAGAGGGCCGGGCGACACAGAGCAGCCGCTGCAGCTGGGACACATGCGGGTTAGAGCACGAGGTTGGGAGGGGCCAGGCCCAGCAGGAGAGTCGCGCAGCAGCCACAGGCGTGAAGGCATGCGGGGCCGGGGGGCGGGGAAGAGCAGAGATGGAGGCGAAAGAGCTGTGGGGGTGCAGGAAGGAGCAGCTTCCTTCCAGAGTCGGGGCAGAGGAGCCACCACTAGGACAGACATTCATGGATTGGGAGGAAAAGGGTGGGGACATTAGATTCGGACCTTCTTCCCCAGAGGGCGATCCAGACACTCACTCCCACTGCCCGTTCGCCACTGGTCACAGACCCAGACACACCTGCTCACACACCACACCCTACCGAAGGCAGTGGGACGAAGTCTGGATGGGCTTCTTTCCAGGCAGCAGCCTTTGCATCAGCAGGACTATGGCTACCACCCCAGGACACAGCCGCCTCTGCACCCAACCCACACCGACCCACTCAGCACAGGCCTGGCCCTGGGTGGACACTGAGGGGGCCAAGAGGAATGAGTCACAGCTCTGCCCTGGAAGGCCACAGCCAGACAGGGAAGAAGGGATGGGGCACAGGAGACAGGAGCACAGCCCCCAGACCCCCTCTGCTCCCCAGGGGTGGGAAGGGTGGCTCTAGGTGGCTTCAAGGAGCAGCCCCCGGCCTTGGTGGGCTCTCGACCCTGCTGGCTCCACCTCTCTCCTGCTCTGCTGTGCTCGTCTCCCTGTAGGCAGGCTGGGAGGATGGGAAACCAGGTCCGTGCCCCCAGTGCCCCAGGAAGAAGGGCTGAGGGAGAAAGGAAGGCCCCTCTGGCATTGTCCGGGGCCTCTCCCAGCCCCCTATGATCACAGGGTCACTGGACCCCTTGAGGAGGGGGACTTATTCTGGGGAGAATAGATTGAGGTCAGGTGTTTTTAAGTTGCGGACAGGCTGGATGGGCTTCAGGATTTATGAAGCCCTTGACACATTGTGACACTGTATCAATAGGCACTCTTTTCCTATGAGAGTTCACTGCTCTCATCACCTCTCCTTGGGACTGAGTGGGGTAGGAGGAGGGCATGAAGACCAGGGAAAGACTGCTGGGAAGGTCATACCATTCTGCTATGTGTTCAAGTTTAGCCATCTTTTTGGGATGGGGAGAAGTTAAAGAGAGAATTGGATTGAATTGCACAGGAAGACAACCAAGCCAGCAGTTATAGCCCTACAGCAAGTCCTGACATCTGGATTTGATAAAGTTTGGGAATAAAAGGGAAAGACTTCAGGTCAGAAATCTTGAATTCGTGTTTAGCCTTTACCATTTTCCATAACAATCTCATTTGACCTCTCTGACTATCATCTGTAAAAGGGGTTAGCAGTGTTTGTCACTCGCGCTTCTCCCAGGCTTGCTGTGAGGACCAAGTGAGGACTGTGGTGAGAGCGCCAGGCCCTCCAAGAGCCAGCCGTGGGACCCCAGGCTTTCTCTAGGCCCCCGTTTTCCAGCCATCAAATGGGAGCTGTCTCTGCCTGATGCCTGCCCCCTTGACATTCATCAAGTTTAAAGGACTCAAAATTGGGGTATATTTAGGAAAACCAAAGATGCCAGCGAATGTATAAAGAACTATTATTATTTTTACAAGAAAACTTTCATCAGCCTGACTGCACCTAACCCAAACCTCCCAACTGGTTGGCCTTTTTGGTCTGTATCCATCCTGTCCTGCAAGGAGAAATGATCAAATAACAAGAAAAGAAGCCATATAAATGAGTTAGTTAAAATAAATATAAAACCAACTGGAACCCAGGGAAGTAATGACTGGGAATCAGAATAGATTTTGGTGCCCTCTTCTTGGTCTGAAAGAGTTGATCCCTCGGATAGGTTTCTGAGGGTTTCTGAGGCCACTCAGGACACCAAGAGGCAACCATGCTCTGATCATCAGGCAGCGATCCCCACACCGGAAAGCATGGACTTTAGAGACAGAATTTAGCAAGAACTTTCCTTGCCAGGCCTGAAACCAGACAGCATTGTTTGCTTCTTAACCAATTTAACCAAGTCACTCCATCTTTCCTCCTCCTCCCAGGCTCAATTCCTGAGGCATTCTGGGGTTTCATCAGTTATTTTGGGACTGATTCCTAAGAAGGGATGATAAATAATAAGATCTCCAGTGGTGCCAGAGATGCTATATTCTCCAGGGTTCTCTATGGGAAGGGAATCACTTCTTTACAAAACATCCCTGCCCTGGAAACACTGAGGTAATTGATTAACATTTCATGAAGTTTAATAACATTATAATTCCCTCTCCAGAGTCCAGATGCTTTCACTTCCATTACATTTACTTGATCTTCACACACCCTGACACCCTGAAGTAGGGAATGCAGGTATGTTATCAGCCCATTCAGTACCTGAGAAACCTGAGCTTGAGTCCTAGTTCACGCGATCAGTTTTTAACTGAATTGAGACTAGAAGGAAGGTCTGCAGGGTCCTAATTCTGGGATGGGAATCCCCAGGTGCTTTAGTGCACCACATGGGTTAATCTTGCCTCCGTTTACAGACACAGGTTGGCTATCCAGTGACACTCTGTAAAGAAAGAGTCCCAAATGCCCAGCTCCCAACAGGTACTCAATGGCCTCACCTGAGGGGTGGGCAGCAGCTAAGCAACTGGAGAAGAAAGCCTGTGAATGGGATGGTGCGGGACCACCGCATGGCTCCACCTGAACACTAGGATGACTGGGAGTGGCCCAGGTGAGGCCTTGGACTGGGGAGGGTGGGATGGCTGTGGCCGTGGACACTAGCTGGGGGTCAGGGCAGAGGACAGGGCTACCGTGGGTCTGTGGTAAAAGCAGGACAGGCCAGTGGTGGCCTCAGAGGTAGAGCCTCCTGGGGAGTGGGGGAGCCGCCAGGTTGGGAGGCTCACTATCATGCTTCCCTCCTTGCCAGCCAGGCAGCTGCCCCAAGTAGTGCTGGCCCCATGGGAGCAGACACGTCCATCTGCAGGGTCCCCAGCTTGGTGCTCAATCACTCTGCATTATTAATAGGCGATGACTAACCGCCTGCTGCTACAGAGCCAGGATGGGGCTGGCAAGAGGGATTCCCAGGGGATGGTGCACAGCAGGGCCTGTGGGCACATACTTCACTTCAGGGTGAGGAGAGCAGCAAAGGGCCATCCCAGCTCCTTTCCTGCTCCTGCCTATCATGGCCCCCAGACTTAAGGGTCAGGCCCCCACCTCCCACCTCCACACAGAGCCCTCGCCAGGCTCGAATACACAGTCACACAGCCCCCTAGCTCATACCAGCGTTTACATGTGTAGAGTCACCCAGTAGAATCTCACAAACACACAGTACAGTCTCCCACTAACACCCCCTAAATGTCACACCAACATTTACATACAGTCACACCCACACACCAACACACACCAGCTGCATTTACACAGACACCCACACCAACACTCACCGGGACTGAGCCCAACCCAAACAGGAGCTTGGTGACAACTACCCTGACTTCACCCCTGCTAGGCCTCCTCCTCTCACCCCCTCAATGGAAGGAAACCAACCCTGGTCAGAGGCCATGCAGGACAGGCAGAGGGCAGAGAGGGGAGGGCAGATGGAGGGGAAGGAAGACAGTGTGAGACACAGTGTTAGTCAGAGCAGCAGAGCGGTGGGGGAAACTGGACACTGTCCCTGGTGAGGGGAAAAGACCATTCATGCCATGCAAAATGTTGGGGGAGACAGAACCAGAAACCCTCAAGGCTGAGAAGTGAGGAAGGGGTGTCACCTCTTCCCTGGCAGCCAGCATAGGTCAGCCTTCGAACTGGCAATACACTGGTGATTTGAAGGCGCTCTTGACTGGTCCCAGGTGGCTCAGCATCTGCCAAGGCCATTCCCCCTCTCTGGGGAACCTGCCCAGCTGGCTGCCACTGGAGGTCTCACCCCCCAACCCTCTCCCCAATCTTGAAGGGCCTGTTTAGGAGCTGACAGTGAGCAGAGCGTAGCATGTCATGGGATGGTGTTTTCCATGGATTTTCAGGAGACCAAGAAAGAAACTAAATCAAAGAGAAAAAAGGAAGGGGGTAAAAAGGAACAAAATAAAGCAATAATAGAAATAAGCAGCCTGGCATCGGGGCTGGTCTAACCAGAGCCGATGAACACGGGCCTTGCCCCCAGGTCTCTCTGTCCAGAAATCTGAATTCAGGAGTCAGGGGATAGGGCAGGGACAGGCCAAATTCCTCCATTGTCATTTGTCTTTTGGATTTGAGCTTGGACCAAAAAAGAAAGAAAAGCGAAAGAGGAAAACTAAAAGAGAAAGAAGCAAAATCTAACGATTGTCCAGGACGCAAAAAACAGTTGGAAGAGCAAAACAACCAAAACCAAACAGGGTGGGCGGGGAAGGAAACAAAAGAGGGAGAATCCAACAGTTAAAAAAACCCACGGCAAACCAAACGGTAAGACAATTAGAGTGATATCTACCAGATAATGCAGTTTGTTTACCATAGCGTGTCCAATCCCTGCGTGCTTCACCGGAGATGGGGGTGGGGTGGGGTGGGGCCAAAAAAACAACAAAGACAACAACAGAAGAACAGAACGAAAAGAAAAGAAAAATAAAATGACCAACTGTGAAACTCAAGGAAAGAGGAAAAATATATATCCATAGATATTTGGTTGTTTGTTCAGACCCTCCCACCCTAAGTCCAACTGAAGTACTTTGTTGAAAGAAAATCAAATTATAATGGGAGGGAGAAACAAAACACACAAAACTTAACTCCCCTCCTTCCCGATCCCCACCTCTACCGCTCCCCGGATTCCTCTCCCCGCCCCCGCCCCCTCCCGGAAGGCCCGGCTGCGGACAAGGGGCTCAGCTCAAGACCTCGGTTAGTAGAGAAGAAAGCAGCAAAAGAACTGGACTAAGGAGGCAAAGACTTAAAGATGGCCGACATTCCGCAGATGAGACAGAAAGGTTAGTTCGGGCTTTCACTCATACCTTGCCCCACCTGTCCCTGCCCAGCCCATGGTCCCCTGGGTTATAAGCGTGTTAGTGACACACACAGAGTTGGCAACAGGGTTTTCCAACAGAGGGTAAGAGAGGGAAGGCAGGGGGTTAAGAAGCAGACCCGATTATGCAGTATTAGTAGGTCCTACCCGCTGAGATGTTAGGGAGTTGACGGGAGAGAAGGGAGGGGGCAAGGAGTGAGAAAGGGAGGCTGATTCGCTTGGGTGACGACCGATGGGTTTGCTGGCTAACTGGTCAACCAGATGGCTTTCCAGCGAACCGGCTAAAGAGCAAGTTGGTGCTGGCCAACTGGCTGACCGGTGACCATATTGAGTTAATGGGCTAACTTGTTGGTGACAGGCCAGCTTGCTGTCAGGCTGGGAGAAGACTGGCCATTGCCCCTGGAGAATCCCAGGACTGGCTAGAATGAGAGGCCATTTTAGTTGGAGGCAAAAGGAAGGTGTTCCTAAGGAGTACAGGAGGGGATGTGGGCGTCTGCTTTTCCTGGGGATGGAGGACAGGCAGATAGATCCAGGGAGGCATGGGGGGTGTGGGGAACAGCTCCTTTTTTTTTTTCTTTCGTTTTTGTTTGTTTCTCTCCCTTGAAAAATGAAGAGACAGTGAGTCACCACCAGAATAGGGAAAATGAAAATTGCCCTCCATGGGCTGGCAAAGGGCTCACTCACATCCTATGCAATCATCCCGAACCCACCACCCTTTCCTCTCCCACCCGCCTATAGCAGACTCCTCACTGCCTAACTTGACTTTTCAGAGTACCCATTTCCCAAAAAGTTCCTTGGGTCCTTCCATCACCCCCACCCCACTCACTCATGCTCCTCAGGGCAGCTGTCCTTCCCCTAGTTAAGTATCACCACCACTGCTGCCAGTCCCTGGAATTTGTCAGGCTTTCCCAACAGCTCGGCCTCCTTTCATGCACCCTCATAGACCCCTGAGCCTCCACAACCTACAGCCAGCACCAGAAACTCATGCCCCCCAAACGCCACCCCATGAAAAGGAACATAGAGGCCCACCTACTCTAAAATCCCTTACTCCTCCCTAAGCCATAAACCAGCTTCTGGTTATAACTATAATCCCAGTCTGTAGACTCCACACCCCCATGTGGCTTGAAGTTCATTTCTCTTTTCATGGCCAGAGACTGCAGTGACAATCACCTTCAAAATCACCCTGATCTTGAGGGAGGAGATGTCAAAGAGACTAAGGCAGCTTTACCTCAAGTATCAAAGATGGGGGGACACTATTGTTCTATGTCCATTAAAATACTAAACTGCACACCCAAGAGTGTGACTGTGGGAAAGAGGTATTCTAGGGACAGATCCATTAGATAGAGAGTTACTAAAACCAGTGGGCACAGGACTAATTCAGTAAGACAATTAGTAAAGGCCTCATTTAATTAAAAATAACACAATTCAATATTTAGCAGCTAGAAGTGCTGAATAACCAATATTAATTATTAGTTATGCAGAAGCAGTTAACAGAACAGGAGGACAAGAGTCTAATGGCAGGTGCAGCGACCAGAGTAAGGGGATAACCCAGGCTGCAAGGACGAGGACTGCCAGCTAATGGGACTATTATGAAACAAGAAGGCCAACTAGCCAGGACAAGGAACAACTAGTTTCAGGTTGGCTAAGCCAATTGCACCAAAAAACGGAGGAGTTGTCTGATAAAACTGCACTGGTTGAACAAGACAGAAGGAAAAAAGGCATTGGTAAAAATCCAACTGCTACTCTTCTTGAATTAGAACTGGCTGTGGAGACTAAAATAAGGAAAAAACAGTTTTCAACTTTAATTTTTAAGTAGAATAGCAGATTAAGAAACAGGATTGAGAGGCAAGAGATGTGAGTTCAAAGCTTGGGCAAGACAGCCAGACTTCCTCTGAAAAATAGCAAGGTTGGAGTGGGGTGAGATGGGGCCCCTCTAGACCTAGGGATTGTGAATCCAGACCCCAGTCTGTGGCGATCATGCCCAAAGGGGCAATCATGGCCAAATACTAAAGTGGGCTTCCACTGGAATCCATAACTGGTGACGTGACATAGCACAGGGAAGGGGAACACGGTAGCCCATGCCTTCCCAAATGCCAGGATCTAGAATGCCGAGGCTTCAGACTAACAAGTGCGCAATGAAGGCTTACCCCCACCCATAGGAACAGCTAGAGGGCTCCTGGACTCCAGGAGTACAAGAATGACAGCTCACGATGAGGGAGGAGGGCACCAAGTCCTACAGGGGAGAGGTCGGTCATTATACCAAGGGGTAATGTACCCCCATCTCCACCTTGAACTCCACCTTGAACTTGACCCCTTCAAGAAAGCCCTAGCCCCTCACACAAATCACAAAAATCTGGATGAAAGCAAGCTCTGTGGAGCTTGAGCAAGAGCAGCTCAGGACAAAGAAAAGAGGTGCCCGCTCCACTCAGGGCCTTAGGGGGCCCATTTTTCAGAGTGACAAACAGAACATTCAAATTTTGGGAACATCCAAGAATGGCAGAACCATGAGACAGATTACAGCTGCCTCAGAGGAGTGGGTGGGAGAGGCTTTCTCCTGGCTTTGTAAAGTGAATAGGAGTCTTCCCCAGAAGACAGAGGTAGTTCAATGTTCATAAGAAATTGATCTGCTAGGTCCTTGTGCTGAAAATCTCACCAACTGGCTTCAAGGAACAGCCCAAATGAACCAGAAAAAAACACTAGAAAAGCAATTAAAAAACACTCAATAGTTGCTGGTATTAGGCCCACAAGAAGCTTACCACCTGGAAGTGGAGAAAAGACGTAAACACAAATATTAACCACACAGACAGAATGTGGCGATAATACATATCACACATCTAGAACACAGCAAAGGGAGGCTGACTGGGGCTGGGAGCAGCAGGAAGGGTTTATGAAGAAGGCGGGCTTTAAGCTGGGCTTGAAGGATTGAAATAAACAACAAACTAAGGATAATGGCTACAGTGAGCCCTTTAGTCCTCACAAGTGCCAGGCACTGTGCTTTAAGCATTACCTCTGTTAGTCATCAAAGGTTCCATGAGGAGCTAAGCAGAGAGGTTACATAACTTGCCTCAAGTCACTCAAACTACTGGCAAAGCTGGGATTTGAACCCAGTCTGTCTGACTCAAATCCCAGCCCTAGGATTTCACCCAGCAGACAGGAGGGTAAATGGAGATATTGGTAGGAGAACTGGGGGAAAAAGGGGCACTGGGGAAGCCGGTGTGGACAGGATATACAGTGCAGCTGTTAGGCCCTAAGACCGGGCAGGTGGGCAACAAGCCAGAGAGGAAGGGCAGGCTGGGTTGGGGAGGGAGCCCCAAGTGCTCTAAGGACACTGTCTTTGGGGAACTCTCTCCTTGGGGCCTGGGGGGTGCTCCTGAAAATCTGCACACTGAGGAGTGGCATCGTGGGAGCTGGGCAGGGGAAATTAGCTTGTCTTCCAATTTGGTGCTGACTAATGAGGAGATGGTTTTGCACTCTGCTTGCATGGTAGAGCAGGCGTAGAACAGGCGCACTGAACAGGGGAGGACAGTGGGCCCAGGATTCAAGACAAGCCTCAGGGAATCCTCAGAGCTGACCATTCCTACAAAGATCCCCCAGGAGATACTACCCAGCATGGAGGCCTCAGCGGAAGCAAGAGCAAGGTGCTATCTCAGGCCTCTGGTCCTCGCTGCTATGTTTAAGAGTCTCTTGGTGACCCCAGGGGTAATTATCTAATTCAGAGGGAATGGGGGAATTCTGCCTTCTTCCAGTCTTTAGAATTGACCTCTTGACCCATTCCCAAGTGTCAACCACCTTTGGTTGAGAACCACTCCTCTAGGGACAACAGGACCCAATAAATTATTCTTAGAAACCCGGGTGAGGACAGACCCAGCCACATGCCAGGCCTTAAGCAAGGACAGTGAATCCAGAGCATGGCCCCTGAAGCCAACCTTCCTCCGATGGTCATCATGACCAATAAAGGGCCACACCTCATGTTAATGGATGTGGACTAGAGTCAAAAAAATCCCTCCAGAAACTGTTTCTAAAGACGGCTTTCAATCAAAGTCCTTATGCAGACACTGCCTTTGGCCCTGAAGGCCTGTGTTAGAGTCCACATGACCCGACCCTACTCTGGCCCATCTTGGGGAACAGGCTAGGGGGAAGTGGCTTCCACTGGTTACCAGCTTGGACCCACAACTCTTGGGAGCCCTGGGAAGAGGCTACGATGGGTCACTGTCTACATTCCATGCTGTTAGGCCAGGTCTCACCCGCTCTGTGTGGTTTTCCCACCTCCCCTGGCCACAGACCTCTTCCTCCTCTCAGTGTCTCAGCTTCCTAGAACGCGTAAGGTTTCTTCCACACGGTGGACACTTGGGTGGCTTTGCTCTGTTCACTTTGAATAGACTCATCCTGCCTCCTCAAGAACTGAAGGGCTTGGAGAGCAGGGACCATGTCTTTTTTCCTCTGTACCCAGTATGGACGCACAATACATTTGTTGACCAACAATATGTGGATAGGGACTCTGTGTCTATAGCGTGTTGCCAAAGGCAGTACCATGTGACAACATTGGTCCTGGGGAGTGAAAACCTGCAAGAAGCATCAAAAGAAACTCCCCCCAACTCAGCAAAATGTGTGGGGCACCTAAAGTATGACAGATGTACATGATACACTCAGGTGTGCTCAGACAATGGTGACAACAAGGACAGCCCTCTGACCAGGTAGAAAACGAAGTGACACAAAGTGGGGCACTGCACTGAGGGGGAATGCCCCCACCAAGAATGCCACTCTCCAGAATCAGCACACTAAGAACCAGAGCACAGCTAGAAGTGCAACTACAACAGGCTCAGGAGAGCGCAGACGCATTAGCAGTGGTGTCCTCACAGCAAGGGGGAGGCCCCAAATGAGGAAGAGGCCCCGCTAGATCTCCCCCCAGTGGTGCTGAAGAAGAGCAGGTAACAAGAACACCATGTCAGCCGGAACCCTGCCCCCACCAGCCTGTCAGTGGGAGGAAAGGGAGGGAAAGGGGGATGACAAGAGGCTGACAAAGGGGAGAGAGGAGGGAAGGTTGGCCGCCAAGCAGCTACAACCAGGAAGTACTGGGAGAAGATAACCAGTAAGAGCAGGGCTGCAAACCAGCAAAGATAGGGCCTCCCACGGCAGGGACAGTCCATGTTCCTGGTCACACTTGGCCTGCTGGAGATGGAGCTAGAACAGCTTCCCTGCCATTAGAAGCAAGAGAAAACAGGGTAGCCAAGAGTAAAGGAGCAGCTGGACCTGGGCACCTGGGCACCTGGGCCCCAGGCGCTGAGTGAGCAGGGAAAGGAAGCAGGAGGCAGGGGTAGGAGCCTCCAGGGATGCACAGTGGCCAATCCTGCTTTGGAAAAAGAGTCTGGCTTGCAAGAGGCAAAGAGGCCGCACAGAGGGCAGAGCCAGTGCCCAGAAGCAGCGGACCTCCCCGTGGTAGTCTGAGCGGAGGGACGCTGGTGGAGAAGAACCCTGTCCCTCCTGCAAGGGTTGAGACAAGACAGTCTCCTCTGAGCCCCTGCACGGGCTGGGCTGGAAGGATAGCCATGGACCACTGGGACATGGAGGCCCCTCTGGAGGGACTGGAAAGGGAAAGAGAAGGGAGTGTGCTGCCCAGAGGCAAGGCAGACCAAGCACCCTCTCCAGCACTGCTCTCCCTCACACACCTGCTGTGCCTCCATCTCTCTCTGCCCCATCCCTGCCTCTGCCCTAGAAAGGCCCCATTGTGTCCTGGCTACGTCCTGTCCCCACACATAGCCAGGCTTTTGTTTGTGCCTTTCTGCCCTAGTGTCAAGACGCCCGCAGCTGTTCCACCAGGCCAGAGCCTTCCTGCCCCATAGCACTCTGGGGTCCACCCAGGCTGTATCTCACTCCTCCCATCTCCCAAACCATCCTCCTGTCGGACTGCTGATTGTTTAGCACTGGCCCTTGAATCCCCAGCCACGCGCCCTATGTGAGCCCAGCCCTTCCCTTTCCCTCCTGCCCTGGGCAGCTCAGCAGCCTCCTCTCTAGTTAGCTCCCTGGTCCTTAGAGCCTGCCTGCTGCTCTGAACTCCTGACCCTCACAGCCCAGGCCTCAACCTCTTCTGGAACCTCCTCACTGCCTGGGTCTTGAGGCCTAGCACCCACAGCCCAGGCAGCCCTCACTCCCCATTCCCATTCGGCCCTGGGCGCAGCTAGCCCCTGGCCTTCCTCGTGCTCGCCCTACCTGGCGCAGGTTTCGGGTGACCCGGACGTCGTGCCAGGCATTGTCGTTGAACTTGCCATTGACAGGTTCCACGAGGGCCTCAAAGGCTCCAGAGCCCAGGTTGATGACCAGCCAGACGGCCCCAGACTTGAGGGACAGGTTGACGTAGTCAGCCGACTTGCCCGTGTGCAGCATCAGCCCGTTGCGCTGCAGGGTGCGGAAGGCCAGCGTGATCTCGTCCGTGCTGCTCTGGATCGGATTGTGCGACAGGTCGTAGCAGAAGAACTCATTGCCTTTGAAGGTCGCCACAAATTCCTCCTTGCCTGGACGCCGCAGTGTGGGGAAATGGGAGACGGCTGAGTGCAGCAGGGCACACCAGACCTCCCTCCTCCCCTTCAGCCACCCAGGCCAGGTCCTGGACACTGGAGCCCTGCGGCCCCAAATGCAAGCTTTAGGCCCTCTTCCCTCCCCCTATCCACCCTCCTCTCTGGACCCTGCCGTCCTTGCTGTCAGCAGCCAGCTTCCCCCATGTCCATTTCCAAAGCAGGAGGCTGCTAAGTGGCTCTCACACTGACAGCTGACAATTAAGCTGCCACAGGGCCAGGCAAAGCAGACTTCTCACTGCCTCTTCCCCCAACCATCCTCCATAGGCCACTCCCCTAAATGAAGAGATGTGGAAGAAAAACAAGAGGCTCCATCCGACACCTCCCTGGAGGGCCTCCGCTGCGGCTGGGGCACCAAGGGTGTCCTGGTGCACTCCACCTCTCACTCCTGCCTTTTCTGTGGTGATGGCCTTTCTCGTTGCATGGGACAGTTTCAGGCCTTACCACAGGGGATGGGACTAGTAGGCCTGTCACACAGCAATGAGCAGATGAGGAGAATGGGGAAGCAGTGGGGAGGAGGACGGCAAGGGGACGACACGTGGGAAGGCCATGCAGGTGACAGGGACATGCACTAGGTAGTGTGGGCCACTGGACGGGGCTTGCACAGATGGCCATCAAGCCAGCTATCACCCCCACCCCTGGCTTTCTACTCCAACCTGAGAGGACAGTGCAGAGAGGGCCTAAGTGGAGAGACTCTGAGGGCTCCAGAGGGCAGGCGTGGGACCCGAGTGCCAGGCAAGTGGCTAGGGAAGAGAGGACAAGAGCAAGCCTGGCTCTCGTGCATGCATGTGTGTGCGTGTGCCTGCATATAAGCACCTGGCACAGGGCTCCCTCCACTGGCACTTTCCAATGAGAAGCAAATGACTGGGAAAGCCTTAGGGATTTGTAGCGTTCTGCAAGTGGGTGACGTGTAACAGGACAATAGAGAAGTTGGGGTCCCAGCCCCACACCTTCACAAGCCAGAGCACATGCAGAAGGAAGAAACAGGACATGGAGTCAGGGAAGAGCAGAGGATATAGACTCCGACATGGACTCCCTTCTCCTTCCCAGGAAACTTGGCACAACAGCTTGTCCTGCCCACCTCACAGGGTGGATGGGGCAAAAAAGATGGTGTTGAAAAGCCTTTATGGACTGTGGGGCTTCTCAGTTTAGGCCCCCAGGCCAGGGCACACCCGGAGCCCTCAGAAGGTGCCCGCCGTCCAGCAGGCCCAGCCTCAGCAGCAGGCACTACGTGTGGGAGTGGCAGCTCTCCGGTGCATTATTCTGCAGCTGCCCCGCCCTCACACAACAGCCCCACTTCTCTCCCTCCAGGCAGCCTGCCCGCAAACTCTGTCCTCACTGCCTCCGGATGCCAAGGCCCCAGCGCCTGGCACAGCGTTCACTGCAGCTGGCGAGGCCCCATCCCGAGGCTCAGGGCAGTGAGGCTGGTGGGGGCATGGGCAGTGTCAGGACAGTTGGGAACACTGCTCTGCCTACCTTAGGGCTCCAGGGGGGAGGGCCGGAAAACAAAGAGGAAGGGTCAGGCAGAAACAAGAAGAGGGAGGTGGGGGAGAATGGCAGTGCAGAGGGAGGCTACCCAGAGAGGGAGGAAGATGGACCGTCGGGGACAGTAGGGTTCAGAGCAGCGAGGGAGCAAGAGGCGATGAAGTGAAGCAATCTGGGTGAAGACAAGGAGCAAGCTGGGCGGGGACAGGTAAGGGTGCTGGGAAGAGGGCCAGCAAGGAAAGGGGGACAGGGACCTCCAGGGAATGAAGCCAAGGCTTTCTCAAGGCCTTGCTGTTTCCATAGCAACAGGCCTGCTGCCCAGCCACTGGCAGAGCCAAGGGGCTCAAGGACCAGAAAAGGGAATATGTGTGACCTTGAGTTTGCCACACATCCTAGTCCCTCACAGAAGCCAGGCCTGCCCTCCCACTCCCTCAGCTTCACTGCAGTCAAAGAAAGTATCATTAAAGGGAGAGTCAAACAGAAGAAAGGAAAGAATAAGGCAATCACGTGAAAAAGTGATCGGAGCAGAACAGAGGCCAGCAAAAAGGAGAGAGGCAGGCCTGGGGCTGGATCACGGCTGCCAAGGCAGATGGAGAAACGAGGCCAACCCTCCACTCCTCCGGCAGCCTCGGGTCTCCTAGGAGAGAAGGCAAAGCCGCCACTCTGGAGCTGAGGGCTACACATTCTCCATTTCCCGTTGCCGCCAGAGACCCAGATAGGCCCAGATGGAAAGAGGTTTGGAGCAGCCAGCGGGAGCCAGAAAGAATCTGAGAGGCACAGGGAAGAGTTGAGCAAATATGAACAAGAAAACCCAAGGAGGGTGGGAAAGACAAAGAGACCCTGAGTGAGCAGGAGGGCAGGGAGACTTAAGGGGGGCTCTGTCGGGTAAGGATGTGATGGCAGTCCTCCCCAGGGTGCTCAGACCGCGAACCAGACCTGGGAGGGGCAGGACCTGAAGCACCAGGGGGCGCTCTCCCCCATCTCACGCCCAAGAGACTCCAGACTACAACTCCCAGCAGCACTTGAACAATGACAACTCCGGATAGTCCCTGGCACAGGGAGGGAGTAAAGGCTGATACTTGTTTATCCACCACTGCTGGGGGCTGTGGTGCCCCACAAGTGTCCCCAGTCAAGCTGAATGTGGCTAGAGAACAGCTGCAGTCCTGGATTTCTGAGAGCCGAGAGGGACAGGGCGGCTGCGTCCCGGCCTCCCATCCAGGCCCAGCTCAAAGCCCTCCTCTGGGAAGGTCTCCAACCCCCGCCCCCCACTCCCTCCATCTCCTGTAGCCCCTCCCTAATCTCAAGCAGTACAGCTGCCCTGCGCATTTGGCACTTACTGCCTAGTAACGTCTTGTACTGCTCCCTTGAGAGGAAGTGTGATGCGCGAAAGAAGACCTGGGCACCAACGCTGGCTCTCCCACCAGCTTTGTGACCTTGGCCAAGAGGCAACATCTCTAAACCCCAGCTTTCTTGTCTGGACAAAAGAGCCAATCATTAGCCTACCTCACAGATTGCTGTGGGCATCTAGAAAGAGGCCAGACGGGGTGAGGCTTCAGAAACTACAAGCCATTCTACCAATAAACGACTCTTGCCCTGCTCTGTAACTTTCTGTGTGTGTACGTGCTGCCTATGTCTCTAGATCAATGAATAAATTAACTCCTCTGGACAAAGCCTGCACTGTTCATATACTTTGCATGTACCGTGCTTTATTGTAGCTATTTGTTGGAATGTCAATGAGCCCCTTGAGAACAGAGACCATTCACCCATTTAAAATAAATTTGCTGAGCACACGCCTACATATGCACTGAAAACTGTAAAGCACTAGAGGTAAACAAGTGAAAACACCCAATCGCTCAGTCCTCAGGGAGCTCAGCCTAGGTGGGGAAGCAAACAGGTAAAGTGACAGTTACAGTGCAGTGTGGTGGGGATTTAAGGGATGTGTAGACAAAGGGAACACGGAGCAGTGTCTGGGTTTGTCTGGGGAGTTCAGAGGAGACTTCCTGTGGATGGCCTGGCTGCTTTTTCAAGAGTCAGCAGAAAGAGATACCAAATAACTGGGGAAGAGGGCAGGGGTGGCGGAGATCCAGGCTGACAGAACAGCACGTACTATAGAATGCAGACGGACCCAACAGCCCCAGTACTTGGCAACCCTTAAGCGGCTGCTAAACTGTCCTGTACTGTACTTAGGGAAGAGGCTTTCTTAAGAGAAGCAGCCTCAGTAGAGAAAAATGAGCTTAAAACTTACAGACCTAAGACAAGCTAAGGGGCCCTGTGCTGGCCTGGAGCCTTTGGAAAGTGTCAGCTTTCTCATCTGTATCCCAAGGACAATGAGCCTTTCCACAAAGGGTGGCGGAGGCTCACTGAGGCGATGTGTGATACATACATATTATAGGCCACATCTCCCAACCAGAATCCCCTTGGGCTGGCACCTAGCAGGCTTCCGGAATTTGATGGTTAAACAGGAGCTTACCTTGCTTCCCACTTACTCTACCAGAGAGACAGGGATGGGCCTGTTTCTAGGGATGGGCCTGAACAACAACCATAAAAAAACATCTGTGTTCTAGAAAGAGGTCACCAGGACAACTGGGCTTTGGCAAAGAAATGGAGGTTTGTCCTTCACACCAGGGCAGGTACTGGGGGTACAGGCCCACCAGTCTCCATGGACCTCAGGGAGGATACAATGGGGTACACCTTTGTTGACTTAACTGCCCCCCAGGAAGTAGTTAGCCTGCAGGGGGTGAGGGCTGGGCTCTCTGGGGACTGTAGGGTCACTGACCTTTCGTCGGCTGGTGCACATCGCCGGCTCCTCCTCTCCCGGCCCCCCCCTCGGAGAACAGTAAGGACCCTACTGAAGAAGCAGAATTGGGGAGTCAGGCACAGGGGGCTACAGCCAGTCCCACCCCAGCCTTGAGGTGATAGAGGGCCCTCTCCAGGGCAGAGGTCCTGCTTGGAGGTGCAGGTTGGGGTGGAGGGACTGCTCTAGGGGCTCATTTGCTTAGAGCCTTTAGGGAAGGAGCTGGTTGACAAACCAAGGACTACCAGCCCCAGAGACCCCATAAGACTTGACCACCAACTTCTGCCCTTTACTCAGGGGTAGGGAGATGGGAACGAAGGAGCAGAGGCCTCACTGCTGGTTCAGGAGCCTCTTCTACCTGACAACATGCAAACAGGCTGGCCCTCAGGACCTGCAGACCCCTCATCTCCTACTCCCAGATTTTAACTCACTCTCCTCCGCACTCCGCATCTTTGCTCACACCCTCTCCGCCCTGTCAGGGTTCATGTTCTTCAACTCTTTGGAAAGCCTGACACAGGCCCCCTTCCTCCCAAACCTTCCTGATTCACACTCCAAACCCCTCTCCTGTTCTTTGCCTATCCTCAAGGCAAACCTGGTTCTCCGCCTATACCTGGGTCATTTATTGCAGTCAGTGCTCTTACTGTCCCCTTCTTTGCCAGTTAGACCATGAGGCAGGGTCATGGTTGCTGTGTGTCCCTCCCTGCACTGTGCCTTCAGCAGGGCTGTGTGTACTAAGAGGGGTCCTGCCTGGCTGGAGCTCATCATGTATGTGGGGAAGGCCTTTCTCAGGGACGACTTTCCGCTCCCCACCACCCAGCTCATCAACCCCCAGGCTTGCTCTCCAAAGGCCCCCACAGGCATGTGTTAGTCCATCTGGGCTCCAGGCTGCTTTAACTCTCCAGTCACCCCTGTCCTGTATACTCAGCGCCTGGCTCCCAGGTACCCACACCTATTGCCAGACCCCACAGGATGATTTCTTGAGAAGAACTCAAGAACAAAGTTTCAAAGTCCCTGTCTGGGCCCTTATTCCCACTTCAGTTCCAAGTCCCCAGAATTTAAGCTAGAATAACAGTGAGCTACAGACCTTCTGGGGAAAGGGGAGGGGGGAACAGGCCTTTCAGGATCCTTCGGGCCTTTATTTGTGCCAAAGGAGAGCCACAGCCAGCAGCCCCAGAACCAGGCAATAGCAGGCAAGAAGGATATGAGCAAACAACCAAGTCCTGACCTTCTGCTTGGGGCTTCCTTTTTCTCCCACATTTCTTGCTATAATTTCATATTCCTGCAAGAATCTCAGGCCCCTACCTCCCCAGACCTAAATCCATCCAAATTCCAGATCTAAGGCTCTCCCTGCAACCTAAACTTCATCCGGCAGGCCTCTCCTGCCTACAGATTAGAGACCCCACCCCGTTTCTGTGGAAGATGAATCCCAACAGAGGGCTTCCCTGGGAATAGCGAACAGTGCCTAAGGGTCGGGAAGGCCAGACAGAGTCAACGACAGGGAGGCCTGGGGGAGGGGCCAAGCTATGGGGATCACAGTCAAGACTCCGGGGCTCTGTCTCCGGGTTTGCTTAACACCTGGCTTTTAGATCTGGCAGGAACTTGGTAGAATGTGAGACTAAAGATAGATGAGGGCTCTGGACAGTCCCACCAATTAAGACTGTGTGATCACCAGCAAGTCACTTAGTCTTTCTGGGCCTAAACTCCTCATTTGTCAAAGAGGGTCAAGAGACATTCAAAACATACAAAGGTGATGGCACATGGGTGGGGGACAGCTGTGGAAAGGGGGTGCCCTCCACCTCCATTTCCCCCTTCCCCCCTTCAGTCCTGCTGTGGGTGGAGGGGACATCCCACAGTAGCAGGGCGAGGGGAATGGAATCCTCTTTCTCCAGCCCATGCTTTTCTCTTTCTATTTTGGTTCACAGAAAAGAAAGAATGATCAGAATGAGTGGAAGGAAATAAAACACCACCATGAGAAAAAAAAAAGCAAGATACACTACTGGGAAAACGCAAAAAGGTGATTGGAGACAACGGCAGGAGTTCAAACATCTCTTGATGTCAGAAACCAAGGTGGGATGAGGGTGGATGGAGTGTGTCAGGGAGGCGGGGAGAAGGCAGCACCGAGACAAGCCCCCACCCCCAGCCCAGCACCCCCAGGTAAAGTAAAGGCATGGCAGAGGAGGGGGGCAGGGAAGGCAGGAAGGAGGTGGGACCAGCGGAGGCGGGGAAAGGGGAACAGGGGAGGAACAGAAAATCCAGGCGCAGCTTGGGGGCAATCCAGTCCAATCCAGTCCAAACCAGAACTTCAAACCATACCTTCGCTGTTTAACGTCAGGTGAGCCGGACCTTGGAAAGGAGGAGAGAAAGAAAGAAAGGGGGAAAAAAAGAAGAAAAAAGAAAGAAAAGGGGAAAGAAACAAAGAAAACACGAGTCATCAAAATCAGCCAGAGAGAGGGGAGAAAAGAGCTTTTGCTGCCACAATTTAAAAACCCTTTTTAACTTGTGACAGACATCGGGGGGGAAAGCCCCAGCCCAGAAGCTGAGGAAAGGGGCCCGATGCCGAAACAGAGGGTGGGGGGCACAAGAGGGGAAGAGAGAGAGAAAGGGGGCGTCGGAGAGGATGAAGGGGGTACAGGCAGAACCAGGAAGGACGGGGCAGGGAGTCACTGCAGGGGGAAAGGAGACTTTGGTTTCTTTTTTTTTCTTCTTGCCGAAAAAAAAAGGAAAAGGAGGAGAAGCATGAGGCTGGAAGGGCTGCTTTTTCCTTTTTCTTTTTTTCTTTTTTTTTTTCTTCCGGGAGACGGAGAGAAAAAAAAACAGTCAACGAGAAAAACGATTCAGATGAAGGAGAAAATAAAACACAACACAAAAATCAAAGCCACCTGGAGAGAGAGAGAGTGTCCTGTTAGCGTGGGATTGAGCAGGCAACAGGGGACCTCCAACCACCCCACACCCTGTCCCATCACCCCGGTAAGCCTGGCAGAGAAGGGCAAGGTGTGTGAGGAACCTGTGCCTAGAAGGAATTCCCCCAGAGTGGGCTTTGGTAAGGCACCTGCCCAGTTCTGATCCTCCCAGCTGTCCCCCCAACGATCTCCATGTGGACAGCTGGCACCCTGTACATCCGGGTTCTAAAAGGAAACCGGGGTTCAGGAGGACAAAGAGAAGAAGCAGGTAGGAGAAAGCACAATCTAGGGAAACCTAGAGCAAAGGTGGGGGGCTTGGCACCCTGCACATGGAGGACTGGAAGACCAAGGCCAGCACTTTTGGACAGTAAGGACGAAAGAGGACAGCCAAGACCCATGGGCAGGAGGTCTGGCTCTCTGAGAGACCAGAATTACTCTACAAACCCCCTTTTTCTGGCCAGGCCCTCTGAGATGACCCAAAAGTTGAATTTTGAAAACAGAAAACAGATGCCCTATATCCAAGACAGTGGAGCAAAATCAGCTGGGATTTTCTTTCCAGGTTACCTTGGCCCCTTGAGACAATCTGGTCAGTCCTGAGCCAGACCCACCTCAGCTTTATGGGGAGAGACTCCGGCCCACTGGACCAGGCCGCCAGTCCCCAGAGGGCACCAGCCAAGGAAAGCTTTCTCCCAGAGTGGCTGGCAGCACAGGCCCCACAGCAGGGCTGACTCCAGGGCTTCCTGACCTTAGCCCACCCCCTCCCCCAACCCTGCACCCAGGGTCTGCAGCCAAGAGAGTGGGGAAGGAACAGCCCTGTGGTACCACATAGCCCTTGGGAAACATCCCAGCACTGTGGCAAATGAGATGTGGGCCCGAGAGGTAGAAAGTGGGTCTGGGAAAGAAGTAAAGAGCTCCAGGTGTCTCCGGGACAAAGCCGAGAGCGAGGATGCCTGCATTCCAGGAGGAAAGGTGGCCAGGAGGTCAGGACGGGCATGGCCAGGTGCCAGAGGCCTGGATCCTGTGGGAGATGTGGGCAGATGGTTTGCATGCCCCTTCCCACTCTCTGGGAGGCCCTGTCTCTCCCCACCTCTGCTGCTGAAACCAGCAGGAGGAGGGGCCACAGCTGCCAAGGGCCGCCTCAGGGCAGAACAGCTCTAGGAAAGACACAGGGTTCAGCCACAAAACAGGGGCACAACCACGCATCTGGACTGAGCCTTATCTCTTGCTGAGTGCCCCCTACCAATTCTTTCCCTAAGAACTATAGATTCTGCTTCCAAACCCCTAAATCCAGGACACAGACCCAAAGCCCTAAACATTTATCCAACCCTTCCTGGCAGAAACAGCCTTACCCACAGGCTCCCACCCTTGGAAATCCAAGTCCAGGAGCCAGAGGCCTTGTGAACCCGTCCTCTGCACCCCTCAGGCCTGTACTACTGCCTGGGGGAGCCACATCTCTCCCCTCGCAGACCCTCCACTGCCCAGCTCCCAGCCAGCCTCATCAGCATGCAGCACTCTCCCTCTGTCACCACAGCAACCAGCTGCTCAGCTCCCTCAGGCATGACAGCACCAGCCATCTTGGCAGAGGCAGGATGGCTCCAGCCCCCTCTACCCAAGGCTCAGTCCAACCTGGCCCGAGGGTACTCTCCTTACAGCCTCACGCATCCCTGCTGGGCCTGGAACTTCTGCTCCCTCCTCAGGCACAGCCCTCCTCACCACCCGTCCCCACATCTACCTGTGGCATCAGCCCCTCCCTCCACCACTGGAGATGGGGCTGGCAGTGATGAATGGCATTACCAAGGGGCCTTTCCTCGGGCACTTTATCTGGCTGCTTCTGGGTCTTCTTTCCCTGCTACAAGAGGCTAGGGGGAAAGGAGGAGGGGCAGCCGGGGTCCCCAAAAGGAGAAGCTTGGCAGGGAGCTGGGCAACAGGATGGTCGGGCTCCTGGGAGAAAGCTAGGCTTAAGCACAGCGTCAAGGGATGAGAAGAGGGTAAAGGCAGAGAGGACTCAGAGATCTGAGCGCAGTACCACAGAGGAGGCCCCCAGCCATCCCTGAAGCCCCTGCCTGCCACACCCACCTGCCCACTCCAGTCCCACCCCCTTACCCTCCCACCAAATCCCAGGAGGACCAGCGTTGAAAGGAGGAAGACAGTTATAGGGGACAAAATTGAGAGATACAAGCAGACACGTCACGGGAGACACAGATATATCACATCCCTAGGTGTGTACACAGGCACTCACACCCCTGGCCCAGCGGCTGACCTGCAGGCACGCCCAGCACCGCACCCAAGCCAGCAGACGACAGTGCCGGCCCCAAGAAATGCCGCGGGGTGTCCACAGGTCTCATTTGCCCCTTGTCCCCAAAGCCCAGCTTCCCTTCTTGTTCCTTCTCCCCTCTCCGAGCTCCAGTCACTCCCCTACCCCTCTGCACCCTCACCCTCCACCCCTGCTCTCCTCCTTTCTTCTCTGGACCAGCTGTTTCCCCAACTTGGTTCTCTCCTTTCTGCCCTCCATCCACTTCCCCTTCTGGCCTCTACTTACCCCTTTCCTTGTTCCCTTCCCCTCCTCCTTCCATCTCTCCCTTTGTTCGGGAGGAGACATGACATCAAGAGCAAGTAAAAGTCACATCAGCACTAAATCTTATCTCAGCCCTCAGAAGGCTTCATCCACCCAGACGCACAGACTCGCTCACATGCACAGAGGTAAACACTGACACACAGGGATGCAGACACAGACAGGACAGATGCAGACACTCCTACAGAGGCACACAGAGATACAGGCCACGCTACAGAAGACACGACAGTGGAGGCACACACGCCTGCACACACACTCAGACACGTGCACACAAGCCTATGTGTACAGACATGCACAAAGGCACACAGACACGACAGAGTCCTATGAATGCGTGTGCACACCCACACACACGCACACGCACAGGTGCCCGCATGCCGGGACCAGGGGACCTGAGGACACCCCAAGAGAAGAGACATTGGCGGGAGACAAGCCAAACCATGGACACTACAAGGAAAATGGATTCCAGCAACACACCCAAGCCAAGAGCCCCTCTCCACTCTTTGCCAGGACTCCTACATCCTGGGTGCTCCCCCTCTGCTCCTTCAGGACAGGGCTCAGGCCCAGGGAGCTCCCAGCCTAGGGCTGCCTCGGTCCCTCCCACTCGCACTTGTTGCTCGCTTCTCCAGGAAGACAGCTTGGGGCAGGTTTGGTGAAGGATCCCACCCACTGCCCATCCACTGCCTGCCCTCTCCACCATGGCATGTGAGCTCCCCAGCAGCCCGGCCTCCGAGCTGGACCATTCAGCCTAGTCTTCCTTTTCCCTGACCTAGTCCACCCAGAGGAGGAAGAGACAGGGAACCAAAGCAACAGGGGAGGCTTCAGAGAATGACAGGAACCCAGAGAGAGCCTGGGGAAGGACAGAGGCAAAGAAAGAGGCCCAGGGACACAAGCCTGGAGAAAAAAAGAGGGAAAGAGAAAAACCAGAGAGAGGAAAGGCAAACGAAACAGAAGAGAGGGGAAGAATGGACAGAGAGACTCCAAAGAGAGGCCTGCTCCCGCCCTTGCTGCAGGAAGTGCAGACCACCCCTACCTACCAGCTCATGGGACTGGGGCTGGGGCCCCAGGGTCAGTGGGCACCGAGGTTGCCATCCATCCACACCCACTGACCTGGCCCCAGCCCCCACCTCTCTGCCTGCACTCTCCAGACCCTGGAGCAGATTCTACCCAAGCAGCGACCCCAGCCCCTGGCAGCAGGGCCCTCAGCTGGCCTGGGCAAAAATGGTGTTTCCTCACTCACTTCTGGGCACTGCAGAATCCTCAGCCCATCCCTCCCCCCTTGTTCCTGCTCCTCCCTGAGGAAGAAGAAAACCTGGTCAGCAACTGGTGCTGAAGACTGGCAAGTGGAAGGGCCTGCCCTCTGCCTGGCAGTCCCCCCAGCAAACCAATAAAGAGGGAGCAGGCAAGAGGTGGGGCTGAGGCAACCTAGAGCACCCAGAGACATCCTTCCCCCTAGGGCCCCAAACAAGGACAGAGGGAACCCTCAGGTGGCCGATGACACACCCTCACATGGGACCCCACGGCCATTGGTCCACCACCCCAGTGACTGAGAAGCTTCACTCACCTTCCACGGGGTGCTCCTCTACAGGCCAGCGAGGTTCAGGAAAGGGTGAGGCAGAGAGAGAAAAAAAAGGAGGGACGTTAGCAAGGGTACCAAGGATAGGGCTCCAAAGGAGTGATGGGTTCAAGGTCCCCAAGCCCACCCAGGCCCTGACACAAGTCACACAACCTGGAAGGCTCTGCTGGGCTAGCTGTCCCCAGGTCAGTACTTCCCACACAAGGTCACACTGTCCAAGAGGACCCAACCTCATGTTACGTTTCAGGAAACTGAAGCCCAAGGCAGAGAAGTGACCAGTCAAGGTCACAGAGAATCAGAGGCAGAGCTGAGAGTGGCAGTCAGGTGTCCCCTGCATTCCATTGCTTCTCAGAGACAGATGGGGACACACTCACATAGGGCTCATGTGAGACACACTCCTGCTCAGTGACACACTGACACACATAGGTGCTTAGTGATCCAGAGACATGAATAATCTCTCTCAAACTCAGACTTGAAGCCTTTGTACACCCGGACCCAGCCACCCCCTCAGCCGCACCCACCCAGAGGAGAAGATTCATCAGTATGCAGTCAGAAAACAGTTCTGCCTCTAAGTTCTGTGTGACTCCCAGCCCACGGGTGTAACATCTCTGGGCCCCCAGTCCATTTTTTGCAAAAATGAGAGCAGTGGACTAGCTGGTTTCTGGGACCCATACTGGCTCTGGTTCTGTGATTCTAGGATAAAGGCCTTCTTAACAGCAGGGTAAGGCAAAGGGCCCCAGGCTGGATGGGCCACTTCAGTGGTGAGGAGGAGTCCAAATTCAGTGGGCCAGACTGGGCCTATCCCTGGGTCACACCACAGCCTTTGGGCAGTCAACACTCACCTATGAGAAGCCTGCCTGGGTCTGGCCCTGGGGTTCACCAAATGGGACAAGAGAGGAGAGAGAAGGAAGAGACGATGGAGGTGGTTCCTTCAACTAAGCTACATTCTTCAAGCAGGCTGGGCCCTGACCTGCCAAATCACCCCCTCTTCAAACATTTCTGACATGTCCCCCTCCCGGGAGACTTGAGAAGAAGGAACAGATGGGAAGAGAAACAGTAGGACCTACAAACATACAGATCCAGTAGGGAAACACACAAACATGTGCCCCCAGATATGCATGTATGAAGACAAACAATTGGTCAGTACACACTCGCATTATATGCACACACCGCTCATACCTCCAACGTCAGTTTGTATTGTTGCTCATTCACTCTTCGGGGGTTAGCTCCACTCCAGAAACACACACAGTCATTTATCATACCTTGCACCACCTCCATAATATACACACACAGGCCAAATGCAAAAGCAATACCCGCCCAGTGATCTAATACACAATATTAGATGCATACGCCACTGCCAACCCCACTCCCTCCAGTGGCTAAAGACACACACCCCATAATGAACACCACTCCTTTTTTCCTATCTCCCATTTTTTAAACCTATACACAGAAGCCTTTACAAATCTTCACGTGTTAGACACACATTTCCATACAACACTGAGCTTCTTTAACCTGACAGCTACATCTTCTGAAAACTGCATAGAATGATTTTCTTAAATAAACTGAATCATATTACATCTGTGGCAGGAAAGGGGCGGCTGGCTAGGAAGGGACCCTCTGGAAAACCCTTGGGCTTCATGAGGAGCCCTACATCAGGATCTCTTTGGCCCCAGTGTGCTAAGGCCCCGGCCCATCAGCACATCATCTCTCCAGCACCTGCACAAACAGGAAGGTTTGGTGACTTCTAGATAATGCAACACGGAGAGTATGTCAAAAAGTACTGGCACCTACCACAAACATGGGTGTGCCATGCTCAGGAAGACAAGATGCCAAACTAGGTTTGCTGCCTGCCCACGTCTTCCCTTTCCTGGCTTCTGAGGTTGCTCCTAGAGACTCACAGACCTCGCCTTCTCTGCTGCCCTGTGCTTTCTGCTCATTTACCTGTGCCCACCTGCCATCATGGGCCCCTCCAGGCTCAGTCCTGTGCCCTCCACACTCCTCTCTTCTCCCCTCTCTGTGGTGACAGCTCATTTTCATGGCTTAGGGACTCCCAAACCTGTCCTTGTAGCCCAGGCCTTGTCCATAGGTGCCAGTCCTACGTCCCCACCTGTTTGCTCAGCAATTACTCAGACAGCTCTCTGACATCCAAAGTCCACCATAAAACCATGCTCAACATCTCTACCTCCACAACAGAGTGCCTCTTGCCCTGCGTTTGGCCAAGGCACTGCTCTCAACCGCCACCTCATGAGCACCCACTATGTGCCCCACACTTAGCCAAGCTTCAAGATTCTATTAATTAGCCATGAGCCCAGCACCACATGGATCCTAAACTTGTGTCATCAAGTGTCAACCTCACTGCAGCCCTCATGAGCTCAGTGGTATTACCTACCTCCTAAGGACAGAAAAGGAAACTTGCCCAGGGGTATAAAATCACGTTTTGCTTTGGCCACTGTGCCCCTAGGTCATCATTGCCTGCACCCTCACCCCTCTCCACTGGTTTCCTACGGTCACCTCCCTCTGGTTGTTCTCCCCGCCCCTCATGGCACAGGCCCCAGAAACACCTGCCAGAAGCTGCTGTGACACACACACACACACACACACACATGCTCGGAACTTTTCGGTGGCTCTGGTACACACCTCTCCCCTGTGTTCTCAACCTGTGTACCTCCCTGCCTTCAGAGAGGCTCTGCTCGAGTGGCTCATGGGCTCCGGACCCTCAGCATGCCCCAGATGGACCTCATAAGCCTTCCCACACAGGCCCTCTCCCCCTGCCTGCGTTCCCTGGTCAGGTTAGGCACCCAGAAACCAGCCTCGCTTTTTTTCACGTGGCAATCAACAGGTCTTATCAGTTCCACCTTCCAAAACTCTAAAAATGAAACTAAACTTACAGAAATGCTCTTCATCTCCCCATTACCACCAGCACAGCCCCAAAGCCGAACCCTCATAAGATCCTCTCCCCAGAATATTAATAAGCCTCTTCTTAAATGATCTCCCCCTACAGCCAGTCTTTTCACCTTGCAATTTGTGGTCCATGCACCCCCAGAGTGGTCCAACCAGGTCATAACTCTGCTGCAAAACTTAAGTCTCAACTTCTCAGGAAAGGACAAAGTTTGGCCCCTCCTCCCTCCTTTCCTACAACAGTTCAGCCTCCAGCCACACCTAGTTGCTTCCCATTTCCCTAATAGGCCACGTCTCTGCACAGGCTATTCCCTCGGCTTGAAATGCCCTTTCCTGTCCCCACTCCCCTCACCCGCAGCTGCCTGAGAAAGCCCACTCTTGCTTTAAGACCAGTTCAAAACACCTGTCTGTGTTCTGAACTGACCCCCAGGCAGAGCTGGCTATCCCTCTTCTGGGCCAGCTCTCGATGTGTACGTTGTGTTTTTATTTCACTTATCGGATCTCTATTGAGATTGTGTTTCCATGTGTGTTTCCTGGCTGGACCATGAGATATCCAAGAGCAAGGACAATGTCTCATTCATTTCTCTATATCCAGCTGCTTGCACAGTTCCGGGCTCAGAAAAAGGCATGCCTGTGTTTGTTGAATAAGTAATAAAAAACACTTCTCAAGGACAGCACTTCAAGCGTGCCTGGCTCTTTCCATGCATTGCTTCAGGTCTTCACTACTACTACCTCGCTAATGGATACTGCAATTACTTCCTTGTAAAGGTGGGGAAACAAGGCTTTGAAAGTAGAAGAAACTTGTCCAGGTCACACTGCTCAGGGGAGACAGAGTCATATCTGAACGCAAATCTGTCTGGCTTTAAAACTTGCAATGGGCTACTTTCTTGGCCTGAAGTCAAGACTTCAAGAAGCTGCCTTTACTCTGCAGTTCTGATTCTGGTCTTCTCACCAGCTCCGATACACTCGACCCACATCCTCTCGACTCCTCATTTAGGCTGTCTTCCTGAAGGGAAAGTTCCGCCCTTTGCTTTCCACCTACACAAATCTCAGTCATCCTTCAAGACACAGCCAAGTCCCACCTTCTCCTTGAAGCCTTCTCTGGCCACTAGAGGTAATAATCATAGTAGTGTTTATAGATGATGTAGAATAGAGCCTGGCACACTGTAAAGGATTTCTACATATTAACTCATTTAGTCCTTATGACAACATTATAACCTCCATTTTGCAAAATAGGACATAGAGGAACAATGTGCTTAAGTAAATTATCCAAGTTCACACAGTTAGCAAGTAGCAAAGCTGGGATTCAAACCCAGGCAGTGCTATGAGGCTTTCCCTGGGAACATCTGTCTGGTCTCTGGATTCTTACACCAGTCCTGCCCTGCACAGCTCCCTCGAGCAGCCCATCCCATTCTGCCTAGAGCCGTTTCCAGCAGCAGAAACTGTCAGGACCACAGATACAGGACGATAGAGCTGGCAGTTAGATTCCACAGACATGACCCCATTTATGTAACTTGCACACACATAGATCTTGACCTATGGCCCACCAGAGAGCACAGATGGTATTGCCTTGCCTAACATGAACTCGGGATTCCAGCAGATCCATTATCAAAGAGAGTGATGAAGACTGGAACAAAAGAAAAGAAAAAGTCCTAAGCAACTGAAACCAATACCCTAATAGTTATGCATTTTAAAAAGTTATTTTCTCAGAGGACAGCCTCTGAGACCCTACCCAGAAGCCACTTACATTTAGTAACACACAACGCTCACATGCTTGGGAATGCTGACTTCCAAGTTCACAAACAGAGAGATAAAGAGAGATGAATATGGGTTGCTACCTGACAACTCCTCCTAAGGGCGGAGGTGGAAAAACTAGAAAAAGCTAATTTGAGATCTCAAAAACTGTCAGGCAGCATTCCAGGCAGGGACAAACCTCAGTGAAGGAACCACTGAGTGACAGTCCGGTGCAACACCTGAGGGGAATCACGACATCCTGAGTCATCTGGGAAAGGTTAAGTCACATTCTAAATATTATGCTTAGGGAGGCAGAGAGGTGTGCAACATATTCCATAAAATCTGAAATATTTTAAAGGTTGGTAAGTTGGTATTTTAATGGGATAATGCTCCACTTTCCAGGGTGAGTTCCTCCCTGAGGGCTCCAGGAGACCAAGACTTTACTGATCCATTCCCACTGCCCTCTCTGTGTTGGGACAGCGGGTAACAAGTGCAGGAACACTGTCATCACATACTGGCTTAAGGGAGAGCTGTGCCCTGGGGAATTTGGGGTGGTTACTGGTTTCTGATGAAACATTGCCCCCAAGTAACCAAACACAGGTAGTCCACAGATACCGCCAACTGACCATCTCTCCTTTTTGGAGGCAGCATGGAGAAAGGTGGGGGGCAACAGGCCCTGGAGTCAGCCCAGGGCTCAGATGCCAGCTCTTACATCTCATGCAGTGGTCATGAGAATTAAATGAGATAAAACCCAGCAAACATTCACTAGCAGTTGAGGCCCCTCACGCTCCTCCCTTGACTTTGTGATTCGGTTCTCTTTTTGTTCTAACTGTTCCTTCCCTGTGTCTGCAGCTGCTCTACTCCCACCTCCTCCAAACTAGATGCTCCTCTGAAGTCTCTTCACCTTCTCCTTGGCCACGTCACCTGATCCCAGAGCTTCAAACACTAGCTCTCCATGCATGTGGCTCCCAGGTCTCCATCTGCAGTCCCACCACCAACTCAAAGCTCTGGTCTCACGTTTCCAATTGCTTGGACACCTCTGTCCAGGAACATCAAGGGGTGCTGCAACTCAACACGTGCATGACCTGTGGCCCCAACCTACTCCCCCTCTGACCTCCCCTTTCCTTTCACCCCTCCACCATCCTTCCAACCACGCAAACCCAAAACCTCATCATCTCTGACTCCTCCCCACGCACTCCACATGCAAGAGTCCTACAGCTTCAGTCTGTCATAGCGCTCAACCATCACTGCTGCTCCTGCCACCACAGCTGCCACCACCCTTCCGTGCCACTCCCTAAGACAACCAAGGTTCGGGGCCTCAATATCTCTTTCCTGAACTATCTTCCAACTGACTCTCCACTGCATAACTCTGCCCCCTATAACCCATCCTACACCCCACTCCCAGCTTTTGAAATACAGCACTTATTCACGTATCTTTCCAAAATTCTTTTGTGGATTCATTTTCTGATAGTCTATACACAGTTAGCATCCAATATTGGTTGAATGATTTAAGTCAAACCCCAAGACCTACCTCTCCTGCTTTAGATACTCCTTGGTGCCCCTCTGTGGGCATGATGTACATTTCCCTTCCTCCATGCCTTTGTTCTTACCAGTTCTTTTGCTTGGAGTGACTTCCCCAAACCAAGCTTATTAATCAGTGCTCAAGGACAATCTTAAATAGCATGCCTTTTATTACCAATCCCCCCAACTTGTAAATTCTCCCCTTCCTCAAAACCCTGACAGCAGTCTGCTTGCAACAGTAACTACCATTTACTCGCCACTTACTTTGTACTAGACACTCAGTTAATTCCCACAGCAAACCTGTGAGATAAGCATACTTTCATCCACTTTACAGGTAAGGAAAATTATCCTGAAGGTTAGGTACTCACTTGATGTCACAGGCCTAGTGAGTAGAGAAGTCAGATTTCAACCCAGATCTGAGCCTTAGGAGTCTGTGGTTTAATCACCCAGCTGCACTGTCCCATTGCATCTCTTTGGGCACACACCACACTATTTTGAGGTGTTCTTTTGCTGTTATTTATTGAGCACTCTCTATGTGCTGAGCATTATTCTAAGCACTTCACATTAGATAGTTTAATTCTCATAACAACTCTATAAGGTAGGTACTATTTATTATTATCCCCATTTTACAGATAAGGAACCAGGGCAGAGAGACTTTAAGTCCAAAATCACTGCCCAGGCAATCTGGGTGCAGAATCTACACTCTTAACCACACCCTGGAATGCATTTTTATCTGCTTCCCCAATTAAACAGCTAACTCCCAGAGCAGCAACGTATTCATCTCTGACTCCTCTTCAGCCCCCAATACAAAGCCTATCACAAAGGAAGCCTTGATAACCACCTGTTGACTTATATCACCAACAAACTTATAAAACGCACACATGGGACACGTGCGTCTACCTCCCTGAAAGCACATGCATCACCACTGGTTCCATATTTTTCTCCCAAGCAAGGTACACACCTGTCACCCGTCCTATACAGCTGTGTCCCCACTCCACTCGAGGTCTCCCACACACAGCTGCACACCCTTCTTCCTTGATCACTTTTTGGCCCTTTCTCCACACACATGAGTGACATGAGGAGGAGTTCCCAGGCAAACCACTGCAAAATCCCAGTCTACTCTATCCCAGCTTTGGCAGATAATAGCACCGGGTCCACACACCCTGTACTCATACTCAGCTCTGTCTCCAGTTACCTTTGGCTAGACCCTCTGGAGAGAAAAACAAATTCCCTAACATGGGGGCTCTCAAGTCAATGTGCAGACCCAGACCCAGGAGGGCAGGGGGGTTCCAGAGGGTCCACAGGTCCACATGCACACCAAATATCGAAAGGCAGATTGGCATGCCTTACATATAAAACTAAAACAATTTCTTTCTAATGTATATTTGATTAACCACAATGGCAAATATAACATCAAAGTCATCTAAAAGCTTTCTTGAATTCATAGCAGCTTTGAGTCATCTGTTTTCACAATAAACAGATATAAAAATAACTACTATTGGGAAGGGGTCCTGTGAATTACTGACTTTTTCAAATGTTCTCAGTCTCAGAAAAAGTTGAGAACCACTCGAAGCAGATAATGACGTGACTATAACTTCCCGGGAAACTTGGGGACTCGGGCCCTGAGAATTGTCTCAGAGATCAGAAGCCAGCCTGCTCCCCTTAAAGCCGTCTTCCTCCAACCCCAGGACCCAAGAGTGGGAGCCCCTTCCTTTCCCCTCTGGCTGGATGAGAACATACTAGAAGTTTAATGAGCACAGGATATTACAAAAGCTGTCCAG